>NC_090937.1:463205616-463508148 GCF_040938575.1 Ambystoma mexicanum
CTGCTGGCCCCAGTGTCTCTCCTGGCAGGAGTATCCTGGCCATTGACAAGAACACTGTCCACATAATACACCTTAGAGTTAACAGGTAGGGAGTTATACACAACCCTATTCCGGGGACTAACCAGACCCATAGGCTCTAAGTTTACAGTTGCTTGAAGACCCAAGGGTTCTTCAGCAAAGAGTTCAAAGTGGGCACTAGCCATCTGTACTTCATCCTCAGGAGTGAAGGCTAAGGAGACTGTGCTGATCCCTGCAGGTTTACCCTTGCACTTGGGATCTCCTTTGATATGGTCAGTACCCTGACAGACATAGCATTGTCCAAATGCTCTCTGGAAGGGTGGCTTGTTCTGACCTCCTTCTGGCTTGTGGCCAGAAGGTACAGTAGCCTGACTAGGTTTCCCATGTGGCTTACCCTGGTTATTTTGTGGTTTGGGGCCCTCTTTGGGATAGGAATTATTAGAATTCTCTTTGGAGTCTTTTTTTGGCTGTTTCTCCCCATCCTTCTTCTGAGTTACCCCAGAATCCTTGTGAGTGGCCCTGTTGGCAACCCACAAGTCAGCAGCCCTAGCCAGTTTCCGGGAATCTAATTCCTTGGAATCAGCCAAGTGTTGTCTGAGCTCAGGAGAGCAGGCATCATAAATAGTCTCCAACATAAACAAATTCTTCATACCTTCATAAGTGTTCACCTTGTAACCCTTAATCCATCCCTCTAAGTTTTTCAAACATTCACTCACCCAGGTAGCCCAAGGGGTACCATCATGCTTTTTGAGGTTCCTAAACCTCTTAAGATACTGGGAAGGGGTCTTCCCAAACCTAGCTATCAAAGCTAGTTTCACACATTCATAGTCCTTCCTATCCTCCTCCCCCATCTCCATTACCACATCAGTTGCAACAGGGGGAAGCCTAGAGAACAACCAGGTGAGTAAGTCATTTCCTGTGATGTTCTGGAGCCCATGATTATATTCAAACAGAGACAACCAATCCAACACATCCAACTTAGGCTCATACATACCAACCAATTCTTTAGGCATCCGGGGTCTTTTAGGACTGGAACTTCTAGAGGAGCCAGAGAGAGAAACATTCTCAACAGATAACTTCTTCATTTCTAAGTCATACTTGAGCTCCATTTCCCTTAGCCTTAGTTCTTTGTCAGTTTGAGCATTAAGTTTCTTATACTCCAATTCTAGCTTCATTTTCTCCAGTTCAAAGTACTGAGGACTAAATGTGGGACCTGGTAAAGGTCCAGTAGGTACAGCAGGTAGAGCAGGCAGAGGCCTAGGGGGGACAGTTACAACAGCCTCACCCTCCTCTTCTGACTCTTCCTCAGAAACATCAACATTTTGCTCCATGTTAACTTCAACACTGTCATCTACAGTCGCTGGAGTGGTAGGTTCCTCTGAACCATCACCCAGACTTTGGTTAGCTAACAATCTTTCAATCAGCTCCATTTTCTTGCCCTTAGTCAGGAGATCCTTATGTTTACAGAGCACTCTTAAACAATCAGCAGTTTTGGCTGCAAGGGACTCTTGACTATAGCTTTCTATAACTGACATGTTAGAGGTTTTACTTTTTCAGTGCTAAGCTTTGTGGTTAGTTGCACTAAGGTATCTAAAGCACAATAAAATGTATACTCAATACAAATCCCACCGCTGTACACCAGTGTTAGGCAGAAACCTGTGCAGTTCCCTTGGGGAACACTGCAAAAGATTTAAGACTACAGGTAGAGCAGTAAACCCCTTTGGTAGCAGTCTGTACCACCCAGATTTACCTGGTAGCTGTGGCTGAGCAGTCAGACTTCTCTCAAGAAGAGTTAGGCAGTATGTAAAGTATACACAATATGTACCAAAACACAATAGCACAAGCAAACACTGACCAGAGCTTGGTTTCAAAAGTATATAGTTATTTATTTAAAATACACATAAGTTAAAAACACTCTAGCAAAAATATAGTAAAAGCACTTCAACACAGTTATAATGAAAGTAGATTCAATCCTTTCTCCTATCTAGACAACTCTAAGTAAACACCACTTAATTAAAACAGAGGTGAGTGCTTAACGTTAGATGACACTCTAGTAGTTTCCAAGAAAGGGAGAGAAAAAGCAGGAATGGGTTAGACACACCACTCTAAGGTCCAGAGCACTTGCAATAGGCTTAAAGAAGAATAAAGTCACAGGTGAGCAAAAGTCACTAGGCAGGGCCCACTCTTAGAGTAGCCGGAGCGAAAATGTGCCCAAGATCACACTGTTAGTTAGAGATTCAAAGTCTTGCAAAGAGTCAAAAAGAGGTTAGAGTGGCTCAGAAAGTTTAGCCAAAGTGTCCCAGGCACTCCCAGGTTCGAAAGCCGGGGACTAAATCTACCCCGTACAGTCGGTAGCAAGGGAAGCCAGGCAGAACACAGTACCTTAAGCGGAAAGGATCCTCCAGCGGTGGCAGTTGTTCCAGGCAGTGGCAGCAGGGCTCGACGTCGGTCAGGGGAGAAGAAGTTCTCGCTGAAGAGCAGAAGAAGAGGGTCGTTGCACTGCCCGGGAAGAAACCAGCCGCGGAGTCCTCCGGTTAAAGGGTTGGTGCCGACTTTCGCGGTATGGGGGTAAAGTGTGGTATTCCGGTTGCCGGGGTGCTTGGCACAGGCAAGGCGGCCACGAGATACCTCAAAGAACGGAAAGAAGGCGAAAACTGGTTGTCCCCACCAGTCAAGGGAAGGAGCCACTCCGTTAAGAGTTCTCCTCGGTCGTCGGGAAAAAGTGGTGAGACGGTTCAGCAGGGCTCCACCGGGTGGTGTCGTCGAAGCAGGTCGGCTCAGCTCTTCCCTCGTCGGATTCTTGGTCCTGTGGCGACTTCTGAAGTCCCAGTCCCCAAAGCCCTGCTTTTATGCAGCAAACCCCCATTCACCCAGCCTAGCTGTCACTCAACCATGCTAAGTGGTGAGCCGGGCGGCTCACCACTTGGGCCAATCAGGACGGAGTGCGACTTGAGTTACCAAGGTAACTCAGTCCAGGGTGCCTAAATCCCCCTCCACCCCTCCTAAGTACCCCAGACAGAGTGGCACCACTTTGGAGGGCTTCTGTGGAGAAGCCCGCCAAAAGTGGAACAAAGGGCTCCACTTTGGGTCAGAGTTACAGAGGCGAACACCAACGCCATTTTAGAATCAAGTTTTGGCAAAAAGTCCCAACCGGAGTTATAAAAATAAATATATAAACCGGCGGTATGTTTAAGGCTACCGTAAATAAATAATTAAATGTGTTAGCCTAAAACAATGGGAAATCCCATAGGGAAATATTCGCGGTCGAATATAAAAAGTAGTTTCCACTGCCACCAGCCAAAACTCGATCAGGGGGGACGGAGACGTGCCCCCTCGACTAACAGACCCTGGGGCAATCGAATTGCCCCAGCCAGTACGTCCACAATATGATGGTTTGTACTGGTTCTGTTCAGGATTCAAGACTAGCAAAGTCTTTGGTGACTTTACATGCCCTGGGAGACAGTAGTCAGTCCCAGGGTATGGAGTCTATGTTGGGGAGTCCCTAGGACACCCCTGGGTCACGGCACAGAGGGTGCTGTGTGACCCACATCACAAAAATACATGAGGCCCTATGGAGTAAAAGACCCCATAGCCCATTCAACACAAGGTTTAACCAAGAAAACACACTTCAACATGTCCAAGAGTGAGGGTAAAAGAGTCTCACTCTTGGCAGGAGAAAAAAATTAAACCCCAGAAATCCAGCAAAGCTGCTGGGGGACTCACTAGGTAGGGAAATTCAGCCTAAACAGAGAATTCTCCCTAACAGTTAACTATTCAAAAGACTGCATTCCACCATTATATATCATACCTTTAATACACAAGGAACGGGTTTGGAGCATAAAGGTAATGTACAGCAAGTTCGGCAAGAGCAAATCTTGAAAAACTACTTTTGAAAGCTATACCTAACAAGAAGCACACCCTGTCCCTGCCAGGGGTGCTGTCCCTATGGTGGCAGTGATGTGCCACCTATCTAAAAGAAAAGATGGAGAGTGTATGTAACTAGGCGAAAAATTCATTGTTGCTCAAGTTTGAGGAGCATATTTGTGAAGTGTCCCCCCCGACCCCGGCGCAGGGATGTAGCTTCTCAAGAATCATCCAATGGAAATCTTCTGGAGTGTGCCCCATTGATAAAAAATGCTGCACTAGTGGGGCTGTGATTTTACCCATTCTAATACATGATTTATGTTCACTAAGTCTTTTCTTGATGGGTCAGATTGTCATCCCTACATACTGCTGATTACATGGGCATGTGATGAGATAAATAACTCCCGGGCTATTACAGTTGGTGAACTGTTTCTGTTGTCATGGTGTTTTCCATTGCATATCTAAGCTGGTACTCCGACGGGTCTGTGCGCACACACAGCACTGCCCACACGGTGCATGGCCTGTGGGTGGACCACTGGTCCACAGATTGTGTTGCAGATTACATTCCCAATCCTGTTTGTCATCATGGGGCATCGATCTTACTAATCTGTCCCTGATGTTTTGCCTACAGTTTAAAGCAAAGAACGGGGAAGGTATGGTGCCCGACGCTGTGCTGAGAAGCGGCCACAGCTTCTTTATCTCTTTCTTAATCCCATTGAACAAGGGAGAGTAACTAAACACTGCTGTTGTTTTTTTTCTACCCGGTGCCTTATGATGTTGTTGGAGAGTGATCTTTCTTGGGATGTTTCTAGCCCTCTTGTATGTAGAGTTTACTATTCTTTTTGGATACCCTCTTTGTACTAGTTGTTTTTTAAGAGTCTTGGCCTGTGTAACGTAGTCCTCTGCTTGTATCTCAGAGGGAAAGGCAAGTTGTCCCGCAGCGCTCGGGGATGGTAACTGGAATATGACAGCAGGGAGTTGCTATCTGTACCATTTCTGTAGACATTCGAAATTACACGGCCCCCTGCTGGCATTATGTGTAAATCGAGAACATTTATTTCTTGTTTACTAGGTTCAAGGGTGATCTTGAGATGTGTTTTCTGTCCATTGAGCCAGATGTGAAAGGCATCCATTATATGGATCCAAGTCCATATTATTATCCAAGTCTTCAAATGGATTGTGTCCTCTGACGTATTCCTCATTTTATGATATTCGTATCCCAGCTTCAGCTGCTTTGGAAAACATTTTCACCATGGGGCGCTGTGTTTGAGACCGCAGAGTCGAAGTCCCTTGAGGGCCGGCGTCTACGTCATCCACTGTATAAAGGGCTCGAGCAGCGCCCATTACCTCAGTTCTTTTTTTCCGACACAACTGCTTCGTGTTACGAACGGCGCATCAAGAAATTCTTCGACGGTGTCTTCGTCTTCAACTCTCTCCACACCCAAGACAGGGTTAAAAAAAAATGTCTGAAGTGTGGCAGGAATAGGTCTATAACCGACCCCCATTGGAATTGCCTCTGGTGCCTCAGCCAAGACCATCGGGTTGAAGAGTGCGGATCCTGTCAGGCCATGTCAAATAAGGCTCTTAGGGAACGCAGAGGTAAGCTGGCGGTGGGGGAGAAGAAATAGAAGTCTTCGAAAAGACAAAAAGATTCAGATGAATCCGGTATAAAATATCGTCACGAGTCGAGGAGGTTGAGATCGGAAAGTCGCTCGAGGAAGTCTTCCTCGTCTTCGAAGAAAAAGTCAAGAAAGCAACGTTATAGGTCTTCTTCTTCCTCGTGCTCTTCTGAGAGGAGAGTAACTTACCTTTCAAAGCACGATTACCCAGAAAAATCTGAGGCCTTCAGGGCTTCAATGCTGAAAATATTCGAGAAAGCGGCCCAGACACCCTTGAAGTTGCCGCGTGTGATCATGCCTCTACTCACTCTAAAAGTGACAGAGGAAAATCAAGATCCAAACATGCAAGGGTTGAAAAAGAGTCGAGAGTGTCTTCAAGGGAAAGTTCCCTGACGCCTCACACTAAATCTAAGCCTCCGGTGCATAAATCGGGGCTAACGGAATTGAATCTAAGTGATTTGCCCGTGGCTGAAAATACCGTGGCCGAAACGTTTGCATGAGAAAGGTGTGAACTACCTAAAGTTTGCTCCTTTCTCATGCGAACCCACATACATACTCACACCCCCACCCACGCCCCCAACATAAACAAACCCCACTTACCTTCATCTTCACGCTGGGTTCCTGCAGCGCCAGTTGGAACCGGTGCCACAGGGTCCTTTTCTTTTTTTAATTTTTTTTTTAAACGGAAGGCAGCCCCTTTTTTTTTTTTTTCTTTTTTACAATGCTACCATCAAAGGTTCGAACTTTTGATGTTCGAACCTTTGGCGATGGCATTTTTAGAACTTTTGGTCATTGTGACCATTTTTTGTCTGTAAAATCGTCCTATACCGTTATCGGCATCGACGTCGAAACCAAAACTCGACTCGACACCGTCGACGACAATAGCGTCGAAACCGATGACAAAAATGATGTTGCCACCTTTAGCTGTATCGAAGCCTCCTTCGACACAGTCGAAGCCAGTGTCTACCCTATCAACGCCTTCAACGCCTTTATCGAGGCCCTCTTTGATACCCAATTTTTTTATTTTAAACTAATTTATTAAATATTAACAGAAGAAATCAATGTAACAGAGATATAATAGACAATTATCCATACAATAATAATGAAACATATATTGGAAGGAAAAAAATAAATAAATAAATACATAAATAAAAATAAATAAATAAAATAAAAAATACAAAAATCAGATGTTCACCTGACGTTGAACGTGTGGATGAAAGCAATATTGAAAATGTGATCTATTCTGTGAAAGGTGAAGGACGTATTTTTTATAAAATATGAAAGGCCTTTTTGGATAAGGACTAGTCAGTCCTTGGAGCTTCCTTTGTCGAGTTAACCTGTATTCAGATAAGTAGATATGCATGTTTTACTCATTATATTGTTCATGTCTTTTACTTTTTGGTTTGTTGCTATGCCAGAGTTTTCTAGAAGGTTGTTTTCAGGACAATGTTTTGAATTGCTATTACTTTTTTACTTTTGCATGATACCAAGACCCAAGTCGACGCCATTATCCATACCTAGGCAAATTCCACCTTCTTTGCCTGAAAAGACTTTCCACCCACAACCAAGACAGGAATGTTTTAGATCCATGTCTTCTATATATGAAGACCATTCCTCTGAAGAGGATGTCAATGCGGCTGGAGTTAGATTTGGAGCCAGGGAAGTTCCTGAAGAACTAGTGGGCCCAGAGTCTACAATACCAGACCTTTATGACTGTCTCCAAAATGCAAGTGGCTTAGAGACTTCACCTGAAGTGGATTTTGAAAGACCAGACCCCACAGATCATGCTGATCCCAGTTATAGGAAAAACAAAGATGTTCCCAGTCTCACTGCGCCAAGAAATTATAATTAGTTGTTTGTGCAAAGAAAAGCCTTTATTGTTTGTGCAAAGAGAAGACTGACACGTGTTTCAAGCTCTGTACAGCTTGCTCACAACTTGTGCCTATGTTCTTTATGTAACAATTCTTTGCACAAAACAATCATGTGTATGTTTTATTTTTAACTTTACCCAATTTGTATGGAAATGATGTACTATGCAATTTAAGCCTCTGATGAAAAGCTGTACACAGCTTGAAACACGTGTCGGGCTTCTCTTCGCACAAACAATAAAGGCTTTTCTTTGCACAAACAACTAATTATAATTTCTTGGCGCAGTGAGATTGGGAACATCTTTGTTTTTCCTCAACTATTCCTGTGGATGTGTATTGGCAGTACACCCACACCGCCCAGATACCCGCAGCCTTGATGTTTATTTTCTTAATCACTGTATAAGCGCTGTGGACTCGTGACTTTTTCTGCCATAACTTTGTTCTGATCCCAGTTATAGATATCTTATGGGAAGGGTCATTGATTTTATGGGGTGGAAAGCAGCTTCCCCAGATTTGGACCTGGATGGCATGACTGACATCTGTAGTGAGGGTCCTTTAAAAGATCCTGTTCTCCCATTCCACAAGGCTGTACAAAAAAGAGTAATGGAAAATTGGAATACTCCAGATTCAATTGCAGCAGTAAATAAGAAACTGGTACGAAAATATAGACCAGCCTTGTCAGAGCCAGAATATTTATCCA
Organism: Ambystoma mexicanum; assembly: GCF_040938575.1. Classification (NCBI taxonomy): domain Eukaryota; kingdom Metazoa; phylum Chordata; class Amphibia; order Caudata; family Ambystomatidae; genus Ambystoma; species Ambystoma mexicanum. The sequence goes on from NC_090937.1 coordinate 463,213,686, forward strand.
AACATCCATCTCCTGAAAGTCTAGTGGTGCAAGCTGCAACCTCCACTAGGCAATCAGCTTACCCATCAACACCACCAGACAGGGACGATAAAGAAGTTGATGCTTGGGCCTGGAAAACTTTTACTTCGGCCAGCATGGCCCTGAAATCGACTAATGTCACTTGCACATTAGCAAGATTTACTTATACCCTGTGGGACTGCGTGTCATCAGCTACTGAACACATCCCGGAAGGTGAAGAGCAGCGGGATGGTTTCCTGGCTATAGTGAAGGATGGTAAAGAGGCTATGGAGGAATGCCTTCAATCAGGATTGGACACTGCGGATAGTATAAGCATGTCCATGGCATCTAGCACAGTCTTGCGCAGATTCGCATGGCTAATGAAATCTGGCTTTGCACCTGATGTGTAGTCTAGATTACTTAATATGCCTTTTGACGGCTTAAGGTTGTTTGGCAGCAAGGCGGACGAGAGCTTGGAGAAGCTGCAGACCTCGAAAGCGGCAGCAAAATCACTCGGCGCCCCTATAAGACAACCTCAGCAACACTCTTACGCGGGCTCATCTTCCTGGAAGAGTCACCCTTTTCGCTTCTATTCCTCTTTTGGAAAAGGGAGAGGGCAGGCCAGTCAGAGTGGCCAACAGAGAAAACCCTTTCGTGGTAGAAAAGGGAGAGGTGCTAGATCAGCTACAGCAGCAGCTACTACCTCCTCAGCCACTGCTGCAGCCGCTGCAAAGCCACTTTGAGGTCTTAACCCACAAAACCCCGGTGGGAGGCAGAATCACTCGGTATCTGGACGAATGGCGGGGCATTACGTCAGATGCCTGGGCACTAGAGATAGTGACCCATGGTTACTGTCTTCCTTTTCATCAAAGACCTCAAAATCATCCACCGAGAGCCAACTCCGTAAAGACTCTAGACCCGCTGCTTTTGCAGGACATTTTAACCCTGCTAGAGAAAGGTGCAATAGAACATGTACCTGTAGCAGAGAGGAACAAGGGCTATTACTCACCACCCCTATTTTCTCATCCCCAAAAAGGACAGAGGATTGAGACCCATCTTGGACTTTAGAAGCTTGAACAAGTTCCTCAGGAAGGACAAGTTTAAGATGGTGACCCTTTCTCTGATCCTTCAGGCTCTTCAGCTTCAGAACTGGCTGGTTTCATTGGACCTTTAGGATGCTTACTTTCTTCCATCTCAAGCACAGAAAGTACCTGAGGTTCGCAATTGGTGGTTCTCATTATCAGTTTCGGGTTATACCATTTGGGCTGACCTCCGCCCGAGGGTTTTCACCAAACTGATGGCGGTGGTGGCAGCGAGTATCAGAAGAAGGGGGATTCACGTCTACCCTTATCTGGACGATTGGCTAATCACGGCGAGTTCATCCAAACAAGCTCAGGAACATTTGGCCTTGACCTGCCACTTCTAACACAGTCTGGGCTTCTCCCTCAATTACAAGAAGTCACAAATGATTCCAAGCCAAAAACTCCAATTCATCGGAACGATCCTGGACACTTCCTCATGGAAAGCCTCGCCTCCCGAGGAGAGAGCTCACCACATTCTGCAGATGGTAATGAAGTTTCAAAATGCCCAACATCTACGGGTTTCGACATTCTAAGGTTGCTAGGCCTCATGGCATCCTGCATTTTTCTGGTGCCAGAGGCCAGATTGAGGATGAGATCCCTTCAGTGGGCCCTCAGGAATCAATGGTCCCAGTTTTCTGGGGAGATGTCATATCTTCTACATGTCCCAACCAAAGTGGCTCAAGATCTCCTCCTATGGTGGGCTTGCAAGGAGAATATCCTCAAGGGGGAACCCTTTTGGCAACCATGGCCAGAGATAACGGTAGTGACGGATGCCTCACTCACGGGGTGGGAAGCCCACACCAACGATCTGACAATCAGCGGTCGTTGGTCTCCATCGGAGTTCAAACTACACATCAACCTTTTGGAGCTGAGAGCAATCAGACTTGTGCTGAAGGCTTTTCTGCCCTCTGTACAGGGAAAGAATGTCCTGATAATGACGGACAACACAGTGGCCATGTTCTACCTCAACAAAAGAGGAGGCGTAGGATCACTTCCACTGTGCAGAGAGTCAATGCAGCTCTGGTTCTGGGCAATGCAAGAAGGAATCTCTCTGTCGGCAGTTCACCTCGCTGGAGAGCTAAACACGGCGGCAGACGCTCTGAGCAGGCAGAGCACAGTATCCCACGAATGGGAGCTAGCTCCGGAAGTCCAAGAGATCTTCGCCTTTTGTGGAACCCCTCAAGTGGATCTGTTCGCGATCGGGGCCAACCGGAAGTGCGAACTGTATTGCTCAAGGGAATTTCCCCCAAGAGGAGCTCTAGGGGACGCGTTCGTAGTGGACTGGGTATTTCCACTTCTTTACGCGTTTCCTCCATTCCCCGTGATTCCTCCCATAATCAGGAGGTTGAGAAAGTTCTGGAAAACCATGCTCCTAATTGCCCCGGATTGGGCCAGGAGGACGTGGTACCCAGACCTTCTGGACATGTCCATCTGCCCTCCAATACGTCTTCCACAAAGAGCGGATCTTCTCTCGCAAGAAGAAGGTCAGGTTCTCCATCCAGAGGTCATGACACTCAGCCTTCATGCATGGTTTCTGAGAGGCTAAGATATAAGGATTGGGACCTCCCGGATGACATAATGGAGAAGGCCAGCAACAAAATCCCTGTATCGGTGTCGTTGGAACAAGTTCAGTAACTGGTGCAGGGATAAGAATGTGGATCCATTTCTTTGTAATACTCCAACAGTACTTTCTTTTCTCCAGCATGGGGTCTGGCATGGATTCACATGCTCATGAATATTCCCCGTCGTCAGGCTGGGAATCCTCGGTAAAGAAAAAATCAGTATCAGTTTTGTTTCTGATCTGTCTTTCTTAGTAGTAACCAATCGCTGATCTCTGGATCATATTGCCCCCAGCCAATGACTGCCCTCTCCCTAAGCCCCGCCTCTGGCAGCCATCCTCAGATTTTTACCGCACGCTCAAGTGTTGGGAGTCCTCGTGTTTAGCTCTCGAGTTTTTTTAATGCATTTTCGCGCTTTTTCAGGAGACTTTCTAATTTTTTCGGTTTAATCGAGCCTCAAGCTCCACCGTTTCTACTTCCGATAACGGATACCCGTTTCGGAATTCTTCTACGTCCCTCAAGGGTGAAGTTTTCGTCAAGTTTACACTTCTTGGAGGATTCCGGAAGATCTGCGGCCTACCTCTACAGTCATGGCCCAGGACAAGGGAAGCTCGAAGCCCAGATCCAAGCTGTTCCGGAACTGCCCTGGATGCAGATTATATAACGTTTTCAAGGAGGACGAGTATTTGCAATGTCTCTACTGCCTTCATGAGGACAAGACGCACGTGGAGAACGACTGTGCGTTCTGCAAGAACCTTTCGGAACGGACCAAACAAGATCGTCGTTCCCGCCTCGCCACCTGGCTGGAGAAGGGCACAGCAGGTGAAAAGGCAAAGAAGAAGTCTGAGCGGGCTTCTAAGTCCTGTGAGGGCGCCCCGGCGACAGGGGCCCAACAGAAGGCCAAGCACTGCGAGTCCACGGCCACCGGGAGCGCTGAAAGGTCAGGCTCTTTGGTTGCCAAGCAGGGCGCTACTTCCCCGGCACGTTCGGCCAGGAGCCAGCGCTCTGGTTCGGGGAAGAGGAAGTCCAAGAACCCGGGTAGGCTGCTGGAGCGGACCTGGTCGATCTCGAAGGGGGAGCGAGGCGCTGACCCTCTCCACAAGGCGAAGGCCCAGGACGCACCTAAGGTGGTGAGGGCTTTGATCCACCCGGCTAAGGCCTCTACCGAAGTGGTCGCTGTGACCCTGGCAGAGCCGGCTGAGACTACGCCAGTGGAAACGTCCTCTGGGCCCAGAGTATCACTGCCACCGCGGAGGGAATCCTCTTTCCAGTCCATCGCTAAGACCCCAGTGAAGCCCCCAGCTGAAAAAGAGGGGGGGGGGGTGGTGGCCATTACAGACTCGGAATCAGCCTCTGAGGACGAACTGGTGGAAACCGAGAAGGGCCTCAACGAAAGGTCCATAGGCCTCAACGAGAGGTTCATAAGCCTCAACGAGAGGTTCGAGAAGGTTCGATCCCAGGGGACGGTTCCCGCTGACGTGATCGAAGATGGCGACGATGACGACGAACAGGGCCCAGTGGAGCGGCCATCCCGTCCGTCGCAGCCATTGCCCGAGCCCCAGGATAGCTCGGCGGCCATTTTGTTGGCCATCCAATCCTTATGTACCGAGATAAGGACGAGATTACCACGCACCCCGACGGAGGAGCCAGAACCAGGCCCGCCGGGAAGACCTCCGAACAAGCGGAGGAGAGTCCATCCCGCTCCACCCTTCGTACCTGCGAGACCGTTGGACCACTCATCCCCCTCGCCGGACCCTAGAGAGGATACAGCGATGGGGACGGACGATGACGGCGGCAGTGACTTCACCCCCACCCCCCCTCCTGGGGGCGTCTCCAGCCGACGAGGTTGGCTCTTTCCACGCCATGATAACCAGGGCATCCGAGCTCTTCCAGCTCTACCCTGAAGAACAGAAAAACGAGGGGTTTCTGTACCAACGACGAGAGGCCAATTGGAAAACGATCCTCGCGGTGCCTTTACTCGACGACATCTGGGACGAGGGGCTTGCTGTCCTCAAGAACCCTTCCACGGCACCCGCCAAGAGGGACAGGTACGAGAAGAAGTACTGAGTCCCTGATGCCGCCCCCTTGTGCCTCAGGGCCCAGCCCACGCTGGACTCGGTCGACTCGGCAGCGGCTAAGAAGGCGGCAGCGGGCGCGGCAGCTTCAACTTCCACTTCCCGCCGGACAGCGAGGACAAGAAGTTGGACTCTATGGGACAACAAGTCATCTCGGCGGCGACGACGATTAAGGCGGCCAACGCCTTAGCGATCGTAGCCTGCTACGACAGGGAGCTCTGGTTCAAGATAGCTTCCCTGCTAGACTTCCTGCCTGATGACAAAAGGGCGGAGGCCCTAGAAATTCTGCAGGAAGGCGAGGTGGCGTCGGATCACGCCATAACGGTGGCAACAGACATTGCTGATACCGGATTTCGCCAACTGGGCAACGGAGTTTGCCTCCGACGACGAGGATGGTTCAAGGCGACAGACTTTCCCCAGGACGTCCAGACCAGAGTGTTGGACATGCCGTTTGACAGCAACAACCTTTTTGGTAAAGCGGTGGACGAGTCTCTACAGGCCATCAAGACCGACTCGGAGACGGCCCGGGCCCTTGGGGTGCTTCAACAGCGACGGCCCTTTCGGAGCTCCGGGGGCAGTCAGGGTGCCTCCAAAGGATCCAGCGGTGGCTCCTCCACTTACCGCCAGGCGGCCCGCTCCTCTTCCAAAGTGGCCTACAGAGGTCGCGGCAAGCAAGGGGGATCCCGCCGCCGTCGCCAAGGAGGCCAAGACGGCAAGGCCGCCTCCAAGCAAGACTGACCCGGCCGGGTTGTCGGGCCCCCACTGAAGCACAGCGGTGGGAGGCCGGCTGACGAAGTTCGTCAGAGTGTGGGAGTCCATCTCCACCGATCGTTAGGTGCTGGACACCCTGGCCAATGGGCACTCGCTGGAATTCCAGAAGAAGTGCCCTCGCATTCCTCCTGTGGCCAGGAAGGAGAATCGCGTCCCTCAACTGCTGTTGGAGATAAAGGCGATGCTCAAGAAAGGTGCCATCAAGCTTGTCCCCAGGAGGCTCCGGGGCTCCGGAGTGTACTCAAGGTACTTCCTCGTCAGAAAGAAGACAGGCGGTTGGCGCCCCATCCTGGACCTGCGTCGGTTAAACAAATACATCAAGGTGCAGAAATTCAGGATGGTCACCCTCCAGCACGTGCTGGGACAGCTGGAGGAAGGCGACTTCCTATCGTCGTTGGACCTGGAGGATGCCTACTTCCACATCCCCATTCTAAAAAGGCACCGGAAGTTCCTCAGGTTCGTGGGTCAGGGACGCCACTACCAATTCAGAGCCCTACCGTTCGGATTAAAGTCGGCACCCAGGGTTTTCACCAAGTGCCTGGCACCTGTGGCGGCACGGCTGCGCCTGCAAGGGATCCACGTCTACCCCAACCTGGACGACTGGCTAATCCGGGCAAGGACAAGGGGACTCGCCGTCGAACATACGGCGAGGACCGTCCGGTTACTCACAGAGCTGGGGTTCGCCATCAACTACCCCAAATCCCACCTGGTTCAATCGCAAGTAGCACTGTTTCTGGGAGCGAAGCTCGATACAGTGGGGCAATTGGCCTGCCCTTCAGAGGAGAGGACCAAAACCATCCTGGGCAAGGTGCGGCGCCTGTTAGCCACGAACGTGGCCAGGGTGAGGTCCATCAAGTCCCTTCTCGGGATGATGTCCTCATGCATCTACCTTGTACCCCTTTGCAGACTTCGGATGCGTCCGCTACATGAGTTCCTCGACGCCCGCTGGTTTCAGGCGAGGGGCTGCTTCGAGGACAGGATCCCTCTCGACGCGGAGTTCTGTCAGGCGATCCTATGGTGCTGCACCCGGGCTCACCTCACTACAGGCACAGACTTTCAAACCCCGGCCTTTCAGGAGAAGGTGACGACGGGCGCCTCTCTGGAGAGTTGGGGGGCCCACACCGGAGATCTCCACGCAAGAGGCCTGTGGCTCCCGGAGGAGAGGTCTCTCCACATCAACATCCTGGAGCTCCGAGCAGTGTTCTGGGCGCTCAAGTCGTTCCTTCTGTCCCTCAAGGACAAAGTGGTGAGGATCTTCACCGACAACACCACCACGATGTTCTACATAAGGAAACAGGGGGGCACCAGATCCCCAGCTCTATCCAAGGAGGCCCAGGATCTGTGGCACTGGGCCGTCGCCCAGGTGATGTTTCTGGTTCCCTTCCACTTGGCAGGAATAAAAAACACCATCGCCGACTCACTCAGCAGGGAGCTGCGCTCGTGCCACGAGTGGGAACTACGCCAGGATCAAGTGGATCGGCTCTTCCAACGATGGGGCAAGCCCCAGATTGACCTGTTCGCGACGGCGACAAACTCCAAGTGCCAGAGGTTCGCCAGCAGGTTCCCACAGCCGAGGAGCATGGGCGATGCTTTCTCGTTCCCTTGGGACGGCCTGTTTCTATACGCGTTCCCTCCGTTGCCATTGCTGCTCCACCTCATCAACCAGCTCAAGATGTCGAGGTGCAGGATGGTCCTCTCGCACTGGCGTGGCCGAGGCAGATCTGGTTCCCGGACCTTCTGGACTTGTCAACGTCCCCACCAGTCAAGCTACCGGCGGACGCGGATCTTCTCTCCAGAGAAGGAGGCGCCATTCTCCATCACGACCCACAGTCGCTGAACTTGCAGGCCTGGCTCCTTTGGCACTAGAGTTTGGAGGGTACGATATACCGGCTGATTGCAGAGAGATTCTTGCAAAGACCAGGGCGTCCTCAACTCTCAAGTGTTACGGTCATAAATGGAAGAGGTTCTCTGTCTGGTGCCGTGCACTGAAGATTAACCCTCTGCGGATTACGGCCCCTCAAGTGCTGCCGTACCTACTGCCGCTGGCCAAAGCTGGACTGGCTCACGCCTCCATCAAAATACATCTGGCTGCCATCTCCCGATATACCAGGACTACGGGACGGGCGTCCTTGTGGTCTCACCGCCTGGTGAAGGAATTTATGAAGGGACTATTCCAATCGTTCCTGCCGGGGAAGGCTCCTGCCCCGGCGTGGGAGCTTAATGTGGTGCTGACCAGGCTCATGGGGGCCCCATTCGAGCCTATGCAGTCGGTGCCTTTGAAGTTCCTGTCATGGAAGACAGCATTTCTCGTGGCCATCACCTCCGCACGACGAGTGGGAGTGATCCAGGCCCTATCTTGCAAGCCTCCATACTTGACTTTTCATGACGCAAGGGTGGTGCTGAGGATGCACCCCTCCTTCATGCCCAAAGTGCCGTCGGACTTCCACCTCAATGAGCCCTTGGTGTTACCAGTTTTCTTCCCGTCGCCTTCGACTCCGGCCGAGAGGACTTTGCACTCGCTGGATGTAACTAGAGCGCTGAAGTTCTATGCGGACCGCATGAAGAGGTTTCGGAAGACGTCACAGCTGTTTGTGAACTTTGGATCTGTGAATCAAGGGAAGGCTCTCTCGAAGACTTCCATTTCCAGATGGCTCTCCGGCTGCATCATGCACTGTCACCGGTTGGCGTTCCTGTCCGGTGTGCCCCTGCTGGACATCTGCAGGGCTGCTACGTGGAGGTCGTTGCACACCTTCACAAGATTCAACTGCGTCGATCGGGTCTCCAGGGAGGAGTCCAGCTTCGGCCAAGCAGTGCTGCGCAACCTGTTCGCTTAAGGTGAGCCTGTTGAGGAGGTAAGTATTGCTTAATGTTGAGTTTGGATGTAATGCTTAATGTTGAGCCTTTGCCACCTCCCGTGGTTGTGCATGTGTGTACTGCTATGTATTCTCTTATTCATGAGAATGTGAATCCATGCCAGACCCCATGCTGGAGAAGGAACAAGTTACTTACCTTTAACTGTTGTTCTCCAGCATGGGTCTGGCATAGATTCACATGCAAACCCTCCCGCCTACCCCTCTGCGGCTCTTCACTTGGTCATACTGCCGCTTTGCGGGCTACCAAATCTGAGGATGGCTGCCAGAGGCGGGGCTTAGGGAGAGGGCAGTCATTGGCTGGGGGCAATATGACCCAGAGATCAGTGATTGGTTACTACTAAGAAAGACAGATCAGAAACGAAACTGATACTGATTTTTCCTTTACCGAGGATTCCCAGCCTGACGGGGAATATTCATGAGCATGTGAATCCATGCCAGACCCATGCTGGAGAACAACAGTTACAGGTAAGTAACTTGTTCCTTCTCTTACACTTAGCCAATTTGGGGCTCCAAGTTGGAACAATAAAATGTTATTTGGCAGCGCTATCTATCTTTAAGCTCTCCTCGTAAGAGGTGTCCTATTTTAAAATGCCTCTAGTCATTCAATTCTTGAAAGGGTTGACAAATGTATACCCTCCGACACCTTTTCAGGTGCCCATCTGGGATTTAAATCTAGTCTTCAAATTTCTCATGTGCGCTCCTTTCGAGCCTTTACATTCTTGTCCATTAAGACTGCTCACTCTTAAAACAATTCTGTTAGTGGCTATCACATCAGCCCGCAGGGTAAGTGAGTTGCAGGCACTGTCTTGTAAGCCTCCTCACACTATTTTCCATAGGGACAAGGTTATTAAAAGTCAAGCCATCATTCTTGCCTAAAATAGTGTCTGATTTTCATCTGTCACAAAAGATTGTCTTACCTTCCTTTTATCCTTCACCTCACGCTAGTAAGGAAGAGGATAGATTACATAGACTGGACCCAAAAAGGGCTCTCGGTTTTTATATTTCCAGATTGGCAAATCTCCGACAATGTGACCAACTATTCATTGGATATACTGGGCACAAATTGGGACTTGCAGTATATAAACAAACTCTATCCAGATGGATAATTTTAGCAATCTCTGAATGCTATAAACTAGCTGGGAAAGATCCTCCAGATGGATTAAGGGCTCATTCAACCAGAGGCATGGCAACTTCCACGGCCCTTCAGAGGGGTGTCCCGGTGCAGGATATTTGTGCTGCGGCCACCTGGTCGTCAATGCACACCTTTATAAAGCATTAATGCTTGGACTCTACTTCATACCAAGGAGGACTATTTGCAAAAGCTGTCCTTCATTCAGTCCATAATTAAAATTTCTAGTACTCCCACCTCCAAAATTACTACTGCTATGGGAGTCTATCATAAGATGAGGAATACGTGGGAGGACACAATCCATTCGAAGAACAAGTTACTTACCAAATGTAACGTTCTTTCTATTGGATGTTCCTCCCATGTATTCCTCATAGACCCTCCCATCCTACCCCTCTGTACAGTTTATGCCAGTTGCACTCTGACTTCCTTAAGAGCCTGAAGACTTAAAGCCTGATCAGCTGATGTGACCATGAACGCTGTAAAAACAGAACTGAGGTAACGGCCGCTGCTCGAGCCCTTTATACAGTGGATGACTTTGACTCTGCGGTCTCGAACACAGCGCCCCCTGGTGAAAATGTTTTCCGAAGCAGCTGAAGCTGGGATACTAATATCATAAAATAAGGAATACGTGGGAGGAACATCCAATCGAAAGAACGTTATAGCAGTTGGTAAGTAACTTGTTTTTCTCATGATCCTCAAACGTCATAAAGACGTTGTCAATATATCAACGCCAAATCCTATGTTCTGTTTGTAGGGGTTGGTTTGGGGATATGTGTTCCTGCTCAAATTGGTGCACATATAAATTTGCTAACTTGGGGCGAACATCGCCCCCATAGATGTCACTGAGATCTGTTCATAAAAGGTCTTGTCATATATGAAAAGGTTTTTGGTCAAGGCGATCTCCGCCAGATGTATTACAAGACTTGCTGGTACTTTGTGTAATTCTACCCCTGAATGTAAGAGCCACTGTGGAAAGGGTGTCTCTTTGGGGAATTCTTGTATAGAGAGACTCAATGTCCATAGCTACTCGCCACTGAGTCTCTGGATTGAATTCCAGAGTGTTTAGAAGGGTTAGCATTGCAGGCAAGTCTTTTATGTAGGAGTCCATCTTCGGGATCTCATCCTTAATAAAGAAATCCACAAACTGGGAGAGTGGTTCCAATATCGAGTCTATGCACAATGCTATCGGCCTACCCGATGGTGGATCTAGCCCCTTGTGAATCTTTGGAAGGGCATAAAAGGCCAGGAGGTGGGGATGTGCTGGAGATGAGAAGGCTGCTTCCCTTCGACTGATGTATTCTTCGGACTCTGCTTCACCAATTATAGGATCTATGATGGCCCTCATATGGGCTGTGGGATCGATAGGCAATTTCCAGTAACTGGTTATGTCCTGAAGTATGCACGTCACCATATTCCTGTGATCTGCATTGTTCATCAGAACTGTTTCTCCTACTTTATCCGCATGTTTAATTATGATACTGTTGTTCTTTGATAGATCAGAAATGGCCGCCAGGTCTTCTTTTGTGCAGTTGTTATGGATGAAGCGGATCTCATTTTCCAAGAGTTCTATTCTTTTGAGAAGGGCTTGTTCGAACGTGGTGAATTCCACTGAGTTTCTATTATTGGGAGGAAAGAACTGCGCCACGGGCCTCAGGCCTGTAATGTCTTGCTGGGTATTGATCTCCTCATCTCCGATTTTGCATATCATTTGTGTGAATTCGATGCGAGTTTGAAAAGAATCATATTCAGCCGTGGGAACGAATGATAGGCCCTTCTGCAGAATTGACCTTTCTGCCGTTGTAAGAGAATGCATTGATAAGTTTACAATTAGAGATTGATCGGCTGCATAATGCCTGGTCCCTTGCTGCGTATGACCCTGGGTGATTGATTCTGCCATCACTGACCACCTCTTCCATTTCCTCGCCGGCCTAAAAAAAGCATAGGTCCTGTATTTGCGCCACCCCGCAATTGGGGGTCGAAGTGTACTTGATGGTTAATACCCGAAGGTCCAGCTCGAGCGTCGTCATCTGAACTATTACTAGAATAGTTCCTGTCGGAAGAGCCCGACCTTGAACGTCCGTAACCTCTATGGGATATCTGGATATTCTGCTGCGCCGCATCCTGTCTTGCTGGTTTCGTTTCTGCAGTAAAGTACTCCTCCGCCGTGTAGGGGTAAACCGTAACATGTGTAAAAGCTGCCAGACCTTTCTTGAGTTTTATCACTTTCTTGTTTGGATTGACATCCCTGAATTCTTTTAAGCTAGCCTCTAATGCTGCTAGCTTATTGGTGTAGTTCTCCAAAGCCATCTGGTTCTTGATGGTGTCTAATTTTAACGTTAGATTGTGCATCAGCTGTTCAGACACAGCCTTCACCGTGTTGATGATGAGAATAAGTAAATCTCGAGTGCACTTGTTGTCAATAAAGGACCCGTCTTTTCAGAAGTGTAGATTCTCAAGGAAAATCCGAGGTTCAATTCGGATAATGAGTCCATTAGGGGCAGGAAGGGCCCGTAAATATTCAGTCGTCAAGGCACCGTGTTCCAATTAATTCCAATCGTCTGAATTTATAAGTGCTTGTACAGTGACATTAGTCCCAAGTAGGGAGGGATTGGCCAAGATTCCCGCAATCAACTCTTCTGCAAATGCCAAATAGTTTTGGTCTGCCATTTTGAAAATTTGATTGCAGATCTACTCCTACCAAGGCCATATTGTCGTGGATAAGAGTCTTGTAGCATCATTAATCAATTTACTCAAGTCTGCGTCTGCTACAAACCATCCAGGGTCTGTGAAGGGATGACCAGGGGATCAAGGGAATGCTGTTCGCATAATTTCAATACTCGGTATCGGGCGAAGACTGCCTTCTCGCTGATTCACATATTAATCAGCGGTACAAAGCAAACTCTGTCAGGGACAGGTTAACTATTAAAAAATACTGCATTCCACCATTATATATCATAACTTTTTAACACACAAGGAACAGGTTTGGAGCATAAAATTAATGTACAGTAAATTCGGCAAGAGCAAATCTTGAAAAACTACTGTAAAACTACATCTCACAAAACCATAAAAACCCACATGAATGGTCAACCTTCGAGTGGACAATGCATCATTGCCACACCTTATTCATACAACTAACATTACTCAGAGGATTTTAGTTGTGGGGTTCTTATGGCCCTTATTTATGTTTATGAAGCTCCACACACCCGTTACCAAAACCCAGGTGTAAATATATTCAAATAATGTATCCTATTAATGTTTTTAAGGTTATCTGAGATGTCAGAATGATTGCACAGTAGAGATAGGGATAACACTCCATCTTTTCTTTTAGGTAGGAGGTGCATCACTGCCACCCTAGGGACAGCAACCCCTGGCAGAGACAGGGTGTGCTTCTTGTTAGGGACAGCTTTCGAAAGTAGTTTTTCAGGATTTGCTCTTGCCGAATTTGCTGTACATTTAACTTTATGCTCCAAACCTGTTCCTTGTGTGTTAAAAAGTTATGATCTGTTTGATACATTTATGATTTGAATATCGCCCTAATCAAGAAATGCTTCTTTCTCCTGCGATCCGCTAAAAGGATCCTACCATTCCTCTCATTCACCCACAAAACAACTAACATCATCGCCCTCATCATGTCCAGATTAGACTACGCCAACAGCCTATATCTAGGCATGCCTGAACGACTCCTAAATAAACTCCAACGCATACAAAATGCAGTAGCCAGACTGCTCCTTAAACTACCTGGAAGAGAACACATCACACCAGCGCAAAAAACGCTACACTGGCTACCCAGCAAGCAGCGGATCAAGTTCAAATCAATGTCCATAACACACAGAGCAATCCACGACCAAGGTGAGGTGCAGAGTTCCTCAGAAGAAAACTAAACGTACATCACACTACAAGGCCACTCAGATCCAGCCGCGACATTCGTTTGGAACCCAAATCATACAACAAGAGAACACTCTGAGGATCCTCCTTTTCTCACCTTGCCCCAAAAATCTGGAACGTACTACCAAAGAACATACAGAACACAAGAGATCCCCTTCAATTCAGGAAACTCCTCAAATCATGGCTCTTTACCCCATAACCAGAAAGAATGCCCATAAGGACATGCACAGCGGAACTAGGCCAAGAGAATAACCTATCCTGATTCCCTGAGTCATCAACCCTTATAAAAGTAAGGATAAACGGATCTACAACTTATCCACTTATCAATTAAAAGACATACCACACTGAATCATACCAAAAAACACCCACAGATCAATCGGAAAGGAGAGCAAGGTTTGACCCAGCAATAACACCTGGCCCACCTTGTAAACACAGGCAGCAATGGACCACCGACAGTAAATAGATAGGAAGGAGCAGGGAATGATAATATAACATCACTACCTAAGCGGGGATAATGCTCTCCCTCCTGGGTGTACTAAGCTCAATAACTTAGTTGGAGGCCACCCTCACCACTGCCCCAAAAATTAGACAGTTGGGAAAGGGAAGAGAAAAAAATACCTACCCAGTGGACTACCAACAGTAAATGGATAAAAAGGAACTGGTGAATGATAATATAACACCACCATCGAACTCTGGGATAACGCTCGCCCAACCGGGGGTACTAAGCCATATTAATTTGCTAGAAACCAGCCACGGTATCGCCCCCGAAACTAGACAGTCAGTAAGCAAGAGAAAGAATATACCTACCTAGTATGACAACCTGATACATAGACAAAAGTACAAGGATTATGAGACATATAACCCACTAACCAAAACCTCAAATTTTTGCATACTTAACACAAACACCCACACAACCACCTCTCACAGCAAACCGCAGACTTCACCACACCAAAAAACAATCAACACATAGATCGCCTCAACAGCACGCGAGGACTCGCTTCCATCCTATATGCACACCCAAGCTTGGCGCATGATGAAAACTGAACTGAAGCTGCCAACAGTACACCACCTCTCACTTTCCTACGTCCTCTTAACCCACTAGCCCACCCCCCACCTTTTTGTTTACAGATCTGCCAGAGCGCCTGGAGACCATTTCCGTTGGTGACGGTGCGCTATATAAATACCTTTACCATTAACATGTATAACGGTGGAATGCAGTAATTTTGGATAGTTAACCAGTCCCTGACAGTTATTGTGGGAACTGATGAGCATTGTGAAAGAAATGCCTCGATCAATGGCATTGATGCTTCACATGTTCTTCATCAGGGAAATGGGAAAATGCACTTTGGAGCAGCAGTGGTTTGAAGAACATCAGACTGAGTAACCGGTAGGGGAAGGCAGCTCCTCAGATTGACAACACAAGGGAGACCATGCAAGGGAGACGAACATTGAAGAGTGGAGAGAAAGGGCTAGCCTTGAAATGGATACATCCAGCTGTGCTCTGTGGCCCTAACAGCAATTGCAGAGCACAGTGCATCTTCTTAGCTCTTGGTGCGGTGTGGGGATAGAGCTAGAAATGGAGTGGGGAACTGGTGGCCCTATCTCCTGTGGGTCGCACCCAAGGAGTAAGTAGGTGGCTGGGCAGTTAGTTAGCAGCAGTCTGTGATCCACTTATGAGATTAGATCTGCAACTAGAACCCTTGCTGCACTAAACTAGGATGCATGGTCCATTTAACAAGTACAGGCTGTGATCTATAAACCGGGAGAATCCGCAGTACAAAAGGAGAGGGAAGGGAATGGAGGTAATTACTTTACCCTCGTCAGTGGAAAACTGAGCAACAGCAAAAACCCTCCCAGTGACTCCGTCTCTTCTCCACGCAACCTTGTCACGGTTCCCTTGGACAAGTAACATAAAGTCATACACTTGATAGATAACCCTGATAAGTAAAACGCAGCTAAAAGGGAACGCTAGCAGCCTGGAGGAGAGTGTGATGAAAATTGTCTGACTGCCGGCATTGACAACTACAAATTCTGCAAACCTAGACGAAAATATGAATGCTATTTTAAAAATGAATGAGGCTGTATCTTGAAGAATTTAGCTCCTAGAAAACTGCTAGACTAAACCAAATTAGGTTTCTACGTCCACCTGAATTAGTTAAACAAGCTAACTTGCTCGCTTTATTGCCAACTGGCTCATTGAGATACTGGAGGTTGTTCCTTGATATGTGCATATGTTATAGAATTCCATACAATAGGGGGTGCATCTCCAAAGGATGGCAGAGCCCAAAAATGATCTTTCGTGTGACTTAACGAAGGGATAAGGAGAGAATCTTGGAAACTAACAGAAAGATAGGAACCTATGTTGAGGGCAAAAAGTATTGCTTTTTTTACCGACATGTCACCATTCGAGGCAAAGCATCAGTGGACTAAAAAGAAGTTCCTGACTAGAGGGTTCCTGCAACCCACCCAAGCTCAAGAGTGACATTGAAAGGGAAGTAATCTACTTTCTGAGACCTAGAATCGATAGAGGTGCTTTTGAATGTGTTTTAGGAGAAGGAAGGTGGGAGAGTGCCAGAGGACTAGGGCTCAGTCCTCCTGGTGGTTAAATGTAGGCCAACCTGGCAAAAGGTTCCATGTAGTCCATAAGGTTAAGGGTGTTGTGTTATTTGCTGCATTGTGTTGAACTATACTTAAACCTGTTGGTTGTACTAGAGGATTGATTGGGACATCTTGCTTGTACGGCCACAAAGGACAACATGTAAGAAGATGCCTATCCCATTTTCGGGTGAAAACATTTGTTGCAAGCTTACCATTCGAACAGAATTGTGCAGCCCATTCCACTTTCAATGTGTATGCTTGGAGGTCCAATGTATAATGTGATCTCTCAAGTGTAAAAACTCTTCTTTGCATAAATATTATATTGTTAAAAACAACATTTTACTAGTTCAAGACAGCCCTAAGGACCACTTTTTTAATGCTGTGAAGTTGTTCATGTGGATGAAGGCTTTCTATGATTGGAGATTGTTTCTTTGATGGCTTTATTCTTATTACTTTTTGTTAGTGTTTCTTTTCCTGGTAGTGGTCATATTAGCCAGGGGAGTATGTCAATCGCAAGCGCTCTCTGATAAAGAGCCGTTCAGTGTTCCAAAAAGACTGACATTTTAAGGTTGCATCTAGGTTTTAGATTGTTTTAGATCGGGAACTGTTTTTTTCCCAAATATTTTTTCTAAGGCAGAGGGGGCATGCCACTGCTGTGATGTCGAGAGAGCTCTCAGATTTTATCTTGATAGGACCTTGCAGATTAGGAACTCTGCCAGGTGTTTAGAAGCTCTAACAACTGCTGATCAATTATGGTGAACCAAATCGGATTAAACAGGGTTCCAAACAAACTATTGCAAAATGGATAGTGAATTGCATCATCAAATCCTACAAGTGTCAGGGCAAAACCCCTCCTCAGAGTCTCCCTTCACACTCAGTAAGAGGAAATGCAGCCCTTGTGGCTTTCCAGGGACATTTCTCCATAGGATCATGTTGCCTGAAGAAAAGGACGTCTATCTCCTCTTTCTGCAAAAGCTTCTCTCTGGCCCTTTGTTCAAAGGCAGATGTTCACTGCAGTTAAACTGTTCTGCAAAGCTTTTTCATGTACAATAATCTCCAATCCCACCCCTGTTAAACATGGTGTGTAAATCTCCTAGGAGTATGGAGGAAAGGGATGGGGCTTTGGAGTATTTTAAAGTTGGTTACTCTAGTGACTACTGTACACTTCATCCATACTCTCCTTTCTTCAATATGCCCCCTCTGTCCCCGCTTGTACCTATTTTTGTGACCATGGCAGTGAAGTGGACTGGCGGGTGAAGCAGTTTGGCAGAGCGTCCCTATACTCCACATATGCTCACCAGCTGATATTGAATTTGTGGTGCGCCTTTTTTGTGTTTTTGTACAAACTAAAAGTGGCTTTGGTCCCATCGGTATGAAGGAAAGGGGAATATGAACTAGGAATTTAGTTGTCGCTAAGATGAGTAACCATCACAATATCTTTGGAAGCAGAATGTTTCATGATCACCCCCAAGAAATTGCAACCTATCAATATATAATTAGTTCTGTGAACATTCCATTATTCCTGTGTCTAGTGTCTTCTCTTGCAGAGTCATGAGAAGTCTGCACCATGCAACAGAACATAAACATGTTTCTGTGGTAGCATGAACAATTTCAATAGTTCATGCAACATATGGGTGCATGCTGGCTCTATTTGTTTAGCTGTTTTTTTCATGATACCTACACGCTTATGCACTTCATTAGATGCTGTTGACTTTTAGTTTTTAAATGATGATAGGATAGAACTGTCTGGCTCAGTTTTCCAAAGCTGAGGATCATTGCACCTTAAGCATTGAATGCATGCTGTTGTCTCAGTGAATTGATCACAAATGTCCTATATCACACAATCTACATAGGTTTTTTAGCAAGCCTCAAACTTTTCGCTAGCCAATTGCAAGTTCGATATGGTGTGTTGTCTGCATGTGGCAATGGACAATTTTATACTAGGGTACTAGCTCTCAACTTGAAAATGTTTAACCCTGTTTTTAGTTTTGTCGATGAAATTGCTTCGAGTTCTATTCCATAGTGCAGTTTTTTAATTTTGGCTGTTCTCCTCAGTCACATGGTGCAAGTTATAAGGTGTGTTGCATGCTCTGTTAATTGGCCTCTGACACAGAACACAAGCAAATGTGACAGATCTTTGATTAGCCCTGGCATTAGGAACAGAGGGATGAATTACCCAGAACCACAACCTCATAAAAACAATATTCATAGATATGCAGGTATCTCTGGAATCCTTTTGCCCCAGCTATATGGGACGGAAGAATAACTGTGTCAATATTCCAGTACTTACAAAACTTTAAACCCACTTCCCCTGTCCTGGGGACTTTTTCCCCCAGGAAAACTTTCTAGGCCTATTCCAGTTTGTTCGCTTAGTGACTGATGTGTTGTCCTGCTCTAACTCAGTTGCATGTGGTTCGTGCATGGAGGTACTTCATAAGCCCAAGCATGTCTTTAAGGCTGAGGATGTCATGCGATGGCTGTATCTTGTCCTTAAACAGAGGTATTTCACAAGGTATTGAATAACTGCTAGAACGAGAACCTCTTGAGTTGGTTGGTGGCATTTGAGTGGTATCCAGGATTCGTATTGAGCCTGGTAATAAGCTGCTTGGAGTTTTGGGCCAGGTCAGTGCAATCCAGTGGTACCACCAGTATCATTTGACTTTGTCTACAGACTCACTGGGCCAAAGAACTTATAGGTGCAGATAGCACTTAAGCCTGCCAAGAACGGGCAATACTTTTTGTGTCATACCAACATGTTGTAAAAGGGGGCAGCCAGACAGAAGAGCCACAGGCCCTGAGAGCTTTGTGCCCAGCCCTGAATAATCCTGCTCTTCCTCGTAAAGGTGCTAAGGTTTGCGTACCCAAAAACTTGACGATAGTGGGAGAACCCAGAACACTGCTCCTCAGCATTGAAGTCTTCTAGTTTACAACATGCCGCTTAGACGTCAGTTCCTATGTTGGGTGCGGTTGTTCTCCAGCATGGGGTCTGGCATGGATTCACATGCTCATGAATATTCCCCGTCGTCAGGCTGGGAATCCTCGGTAAAGAAAAAATCGGTATCAGTTTTGTTTCTGATCTGTCTTAGTAGTCTTAGTAGTAACCAATCACTGATCTCTGGGTCATACTGCCCCCAGCCAATGACTGCCCTCTCCCTAATCCCCTCCCCTGGTAGCCATCCTCAGATTTTTACCGCACGTTCAAGTGTTGGGAGTCCTCGTGCTTTAGCTCTCAAGCTTTTACTGCGCTTTCACGCTTTTTCAAAGAGATTTTCTAATTTTTCGGTTTAATCGAGCCTCAAGCTCCACCGCTTCTACTTCCGATCAACGGGGACCCGTTTCGGAATTCTTCTATGCCCCTCAAGGGTGAAGTTTTCGTCGAGTTACGCTTCTTGGAGGATTCCAGAAGATCTGAGGCCTACCTCGCTAACATGGCCCAGGACAAGGGAAGCTCGACACCCGGATCCAAGCTGTTCAGGAACTGCCCTGGATGCGGATTGCAGAATGTTTTCAAGGAGGACGAGCATTCACGATGTCTCTATTGCCTTCATGAGGACAAGACGCACGTGGAGAAGGACTGTGCGTTCTGCAAGAACCTATCGGAACGGACCAGGCAAGATCGTCGTTCCCGCCTCGCCACCTAGCTGGAGAAGGGTCCAGCAGGTGAGAAGGCAAAGAAAAAGTCAGAGCGGTCTTCTAAGTCCTGTGAGGGCACCCCGGCGACGGGGGCCCAATAGAAGGCTAAGCACTGCGAGTCCACGGGCACCGGGAGCGCCGAAAGGTCGGGCTCTTCGGCTGCCAGACAGGGCACGACTTCCCTGGTACCATCAACCACGAGCCAACGCTCTGGTTCGTGGAAGAGGAAATCCGAGAACCCGGGTAAGCTTCTGGAGAGGCCCCGGTCGATCTCAAAGGGAGCCGAGGGGGAGCGAGGTGGTGACCCTCTTCCCCCCCCTAAGGCGAAGGCCCAGGACGCACCTAAGGTGGTGAGGGCCCTGATCCCACCGGCAAAGGCCTCTATTGAGGGAGTCGCAGTGGCCCTGGCAAAGCCGGCAGAGACTACGCCAGTGGAGGCGACCTCGGTGCCCAGAGTTTCCCTGCCACCGCGGAGGGAATGCTCTTTCCAGCCCATCGACAAGACCCCCGTGAAGACCTCGTGGAAAAAGAGGGGGGGGGCGGTGGCCATTACGACACGGATTCAGCCTCTAAGGAGGAGCTGGTGGAAGCCGTGAAGGGCCTCAACGAGAGGTTTGAGAAGGTACGATACCATGGGAGAGATCCTGCTGATGTGATCGAAAACAGTGACGATGGCGACGACGAATCCCCAGTGGAGGAGCAGCCATCCCGCCCGTCGCAGCCATTGCCCGAGCCTCAGGATAGCTTGGCGGCCATTTTGTTGGCAATTCAATCCTTCTGTACCAAGATAAGGACGAGATTACCACGAACCCCGGCGGAGGATCCAGAACCAGGACCGTCGGGAAGCCCTCCGAACAAGCGGAGGAGAGTCCACCCCGCCCCGCCCTTCGTGCCCACAAGGCCTGTGGAGCCCTCATCCCCCTCGCCGGACCCTCGAGATGGGACGGATGACGACGGTGGCGACGACACGACAGGCCTTCCATCACCACCCTTTCGGGCCTCTCCGCCCGACGAAATTGTCTCTTTCCATCTTTCCACGCCATGATAGTCAGGGCATCCGAGCTCTTCCAGCTCTACCCGGAGGAACAGAACAAGGAAGGCTTCCTCTACCAACGGCAGGAAGCCAAGGGAAAGACGGTCCTCGCGGTACCGTTACTCGACGATATCTGGGACGAGGGACTTGCCGTCCTGAAGAACCCTTCCACGACGCCCACCAAGAGGGACTGGTACGCGAAGAAGTATCGGGTCCCCGATGCCGCCCCCTTGTGCCTCAGGGCCCAGCCTACGCCGGATTTGGTCGTCTCAGCAGCGGCCAAGAAGAAAGCGGCGGGTGCAGCAGCTTCAACCTCCACTTCCCCACCAGACGGCGAGGGAAAGAAATTGGACGCCATGGGGCGACGGGTCATCTCGTCGGCAGCGACGACAATTAAGGCGGCCAACGCCTTAGCGATTGTATCCCGTTATGACAGGGAGCTTTGGTACAAGATAGCTCCCCTGCTGGACTTCCTACCAGAAGACAAGAGGGTGGAGGCCCTAGAGATTCTGCAGGAAGGAGAGGTGGCGTCGGACCACGCCATAACGGTGGCAACCGACATTGCCGACACCGGATTTCGCCAGTTAGGCAACAGTGTTTGCCTTCGACGACGAGGATGGCTCAAGGCGACGGACTTCCGTCAGGATGTTCAGACCAGGGTGTTGGACATGCCGTTTGACGGCAACAACCTGTTTGGAAAGGTGGTAGATGAGTCGCTCCATGCCATCAACGCCGACTCTAAGACGGCCTGAGCCCTGGGAGTCCTACAATGACGACGGCCCTTTCGGAGCACCGGAGGTAGACAAGGGGCCTCCAAGGGATCCAGCGGTGGCTCCTCTACATACCAACAGGTGGCCCGATCCTCGTCTCAGGAGGCCTACAGAGGTCACGGCAAACAAGGAGGATCTCGCCGCCGTCGTCAAGGAGGCCAAGGCGGCAAGGCCACTTCCAAACAAGACTGAACCGGCTGTAGCGTCGGGCCCCCACCGAAGCACCCCGGTGGGAGGCCGGCTGACGAAGTTCATCGGCGTGTGGGAGTCCATCTCCACCGACCGTTGGGTGCTGGATACCCTGGCCCGCGGGCACTCGCTAGAATTCCTGAAGAAATGTCCCCGCATTCCTCCCGTGGCCAGGAAGGAGAATCATGTCCCTCAACTGCTGTTGGAGGTAAGGGCGATGCTCAAGAAAGGTGCCATCGAGCTCGTCCCCAAGAGGCTCCGGAGTATACTCGAGATACTTTCTCGTCAGAAAGAAGACAGGCGGTTGGCGCCCCATCCTGGACCTACGTCGGCTAAACAAGTTCATCAAGGCACAGAAGTTCAGGATGGTCACCCGGATGATCACCCTCCAGCACGTGCTGGGACAGCTGGATGAGGGCGACTTCCTATCGTCGTTGGACCTGGAGGATGCTTACTTCCGCATCCCCATTCTAAAAGGACACCGAAAGTTCCTCAGATTTGTAGTCCAGGGACTTCACTACCAATTCAGAGCTCTGCCGTTCGGATTGAAGTCGGCACCCAGGGTGTTTACCAAGTGCCTAGCACCAGTAGCGGCGCGGCTGCGCCTGCAGGGGATCCGCGCCTACCCCTATCTGGACGACTGGCTCATCCGTGCAAGGACAAGAGAACTCGCCGTCGAGCACATGGCAAGGACCGTCCGCCTACTCGCGGAGCTGGGATTCACCATCAACTACCTCAAATCCTGCCTGGTTCCGTCGCAGCTGGCACTGTTTCTGGGAGCGAAGCTCGACACAGTGGAGCGTTTGGCGTCTCCGTCGGAGGAGAGGACGAAGGCCATTTTGGGCAAGGTGCAGCACCTACTAGCCATGGACGTGGCCAGGGTGAGGTCCATCAAGTCTCTCCTCGGGATGATGTCCTCATGCATCTACCTAGTGCGCCTTTGCAGACTGTGGATGCGTCCGCTACAAGAGTTCCTCGACGCCCGCTGGATGCAAGCGGCGGGCAGCTTCGAAGACAGGAACCCGCTCAACGAGGTCTTCCGTCGGGCGATCCGGTGGTGGGGCACACGTGCCCACCTCACGGCAGGCACAGACTTTCAGGCCCTGGTGTTTCAGGAGACGGTGACGACGGACGCCTCCCTGGAGGGATGGGGTGCCCACACAAGAGATCTCCATGCAAGAGGCCTTTGGCTCCCGGAGGAGAAGTCTCTTCACATCAACATCCTGGAGCTCCGAGCCGTGTTCTGGGCGCTCAAATCATTCCTCCCGTCCCTCAAGGGCAAGGTGGTGAGGATTTTCACCGACAACACCACCACAATGTTCTACATCCTGAAGCAGGGAGACACCAGATCCCCAGCCCTTTCCAAGGAGGCCCAGGATCTGTGGCTCTGGGCCGTCGCCCAGGGGATGTTTCTGGTTCCCTTCCACCTGGCAGGAATAAAAAACACCATTGCCGACTCACTCAGCAGGGAGCTACGCTCGTGCCACGAGTGGGAACTACGCCAGGATCAGGTGGATCGGCTCTTCCGACGATGGGGCAAACCCCAGATCGACCTGTTCACGACATCGACGAACTCCAAGTGCCAGAGGTTCGCCAGCAGGTTTCCCCAGCCGAGGAATATGGGCGATGCTTTCTCGCTCCCCTGGGAAGGCCTGTTCCTGTACGCGTTCCCTCCGTTGCCGTTGCTGCTCCGACTCATCAACCAACTCGAGAGGTCCCGGTGCAGGATGATCCTCGTCGCACCGGCGTGGCCGAGACAGATCTGGTTCCCGGACCTTCTGGACTTGTCAACGTCCCCACCAGTCAAGCTGCCGACGGACGCAGATCTTCTCTCCAGAGAAGGAGGCGCCATCCTTCATCAAGACCCAGAGTCTCTGAACTTGCAGGCCTGGCTCCTGCAGCACTAGAGTTTGGGGGGTACGATATCCTGGCAGACTGCAGAGGTTCTTGCAAAGGCCAGGGCGTCCTCAACTCTCAAGTGCTATGGACATAAGTGGAAGAGGTTTTCTGTCTGGTGCCGTGCACAGAAGATTAACCCCCTACAGATTACGGCGCCTCAATTACTACCATACCTACTGTCACTGGCCAAGGCTGGACTAGCTCACGCTTCCATCAAGGTACCTCTGGCAGCGATCTCCCGATACAACAGAACTACAGGACGGGCGTCCTTGTGGTCTCATCGTCTGGTGAAGGAATTTATGAAGGGACTGTTCCGATCGTTCCCGCCGATGAAGGCTCCAGCCCCGGCGTGGGAGCTCAACGTGGTCCTGACCAGGCTCATGGGACCACCATTCGAGCCTTTGCATTCGGCTCCGTTGAAGTTCCTGTCGTGTAAGACAGCGTTACTTGTGGCCATTACCTCCGCACGACACGTGGGAGAGATCCAGGCCCTATCCTGCAAACCCCCATACTTGACTTTTCACGATACGAGGGTGGTGCTTAGGACGCACCCTTCCTTCATGCCCAAGGTGCCGTCGGACTTCCATCTCAACGAGCCCTTGGTGTTACCAGTTTTCTTCCCGTCGTCTTCGTTGCCGCCCGAGAGGAGTTTGCACTCGCAGGATGTAGCTAGAGCGCTTAAGTTCTACGTGGACCGAACGAAGAGTTTTCGGAAGACATCACAGCTGTTTGTGAACTTTGGACCTCTGAACCAGGGGAAGGCTCTCTTGAAGACTGCCATTTCCAGATGGCTCTCCGGCTGCATCATGCACTGTCACCGGTTGGCAAACCGACCGTTGCCCGGCCGTCCGAGAGCCCATTCGACCAGAGCGATCGCTGCTACTACTGCTGGACATCTGCAGGGCTGCTATGTGGAGGTCGAGGGACACCTTCACGAGATTCTACTGCGTCGACCGGGATTCCAGGGAGGAGTCCAGAGTCGGCCAAGCAGTGCTGCGCAACCTGTTCACCTGAAGGTGGGCCTGGTGAGGAGGTAAGAGTTGCTTAATGTTGAGTTTATGTAATGCTTAATGTTGAGCCTTTTGCCACCTCCCGTGGTTGTGCATGTGTGTACTGCTATGTATTCTTATATTCATGAGCATGTGAATCCATGCCAGACCCCATGCTGGAGAAGGAACAAGTTACTTAGCTGTAACTGTTGTTCTCCAGTATGGGTCTGGCATGGATTCACATGCGAACCCTCCCTCCTTCCCCTCTGCGGCTCTTCACTTGGTCATACTGCCACTTTTCATGCTACCAAATCTGAGGATGGCTGCCAGGGGAGGGGCTTAGGGAGAGGGCAGTAATTGGCTGGGGGCAGTATGACCCAGAGATCAGTGATTGGTTACTACTAAGAAAGACAGATTAGAAACGAAACTGATACAGATTTTTTCTTTACCGAGGATTCCCAGCCTGACGACGGGGAATATTCATGAGCATGTGAATCCATGCCAGACCCATGCTAGAGAACAACAGTAACAGGTAAGTAACTTGTTCCTTATACACATACCATGGGCAGTCGTAGCAGTAGTAGCAGTAAATGAGCATGTCTCAGAGTTTTTCACTTGGCAGAGGCACCCATCAGGAATGTTGAATCACCCCAAAATTGTTCACCCTGTCCGTGGAACCAGTATCTATGTTGATCTGAGAACCAGTGGTTGGTGGGTTTTGTCCCTGTGAGGGACTATAGTTTCCTTGTATGCTGATGACCTGCTTTTTTTTCTGAGTCGGTTCTAAGAGCTAAACCAGGGTCTTTGTATCTATGGATACAAATGGCTAAAACTAGGATGGACTTGCCTAGATTTGAACTGGGAGCCAATGCTGCAGTAATTCCTTTTACATGTCAAATGTTGGTCCGCATTATTGCTTATATTATTGGGAGAACAGGGATTTTCAAAAGATTTGCCCTTTCTAAATTTCTCTATGTACTGCAATCTACACCATATAGTATTCCTGGTTAAAATGTTACCAAATTGGAAAGCAGTACCTGCAGACTGTTGTGGAATAGTAGGACCACACGAGTGGCCCTGGATACACTGTACAGACCGGTTTGGGTCTGTTGGATGTAAGGAAATACTGTTGGACCTCCCACATGCTGGTATCGAATGAATGGGTAAATATGGATCGCTTGGACCTGCTATTAGGCTAAAAGGGACAGAATGGAACTTTAGTCACCCAAACAAGTCCTAAATGACAAACCAAATCTTAGAGCCCCCCCCCCGCCCTGTGAGTAAGGTTATCATTCAGTCTTCGAAATAAATTACTAAAAAAAAGTTAGGAGAGCAAAACCACACTTGGGGCAAAACTGTGGGATAATGCCCATCTACTAGAAATTCAGACGGTCTCAGATATGGGAAATGGGGTAGACAAAGGTATATTGTTTCTGGGCAATGAGTTCTATCAGGGCGCTATCAAATCATTTGCAGAGCGGCAAAACAAGTTGGTCTGCTCACCATTCTACTTTTTATCTCATACCAAACTGCTCCCATGTGCGCTACTGCGATTCTGTCCACTGGGTTTACTTCCATGACTTCCACTGTCATTTTGCTTTTGTGCTCCCCACTTTTATTTTGCCCTGCAGAATTCTGGCACCTTGATGTCCCACTTTGAATTCACCCCTGATGTCCAATGAAATTGTTCCCTACTGTGTTTTGCTGTTTGATTCCCTATGAAAGTCATCTGATTGGCTCCTAGATATTGCATCGCATCTTGAATTTGCCTTGTTGTTTCTAGTGACCCCACCAGGAATCTGGTCTTCCTGGAATCCCTACTGGACTCCCTCATGGACTGTTCTCATCCACTGTCTACTTGGTACACTGCTGTACGCTTCTTATGTGTTCCACTTCTCGGTGTGCCCCCGCCACCCACACTCTTATAGAGGTCTGCATACAATCAGAGATGCCAACCCCTCTCCAGGTTGCCTCAGGACCTCTCTTCACAAGCACCTTGCCCAAAGAGCACCACTACAGGGAGTTTGCCATTTTCATACCGGATGGATGCCTATCTTCCACACACTAAATTTCTCATTCTCATTTATTAAGCACACATTATGCATATCAACTTAGCTACACACGCACCGCAATTGAATTACTCTTCCAACTGATATGAAGCAGATTGCTACACCTCTACAATCAACTTACGCATCACAGTCCTGGCCAATGCATTCTAGCACCGCAAGCATGCAAGGCTATCTTCTGGACACACATACCTGTCGGCTCTCAATGCATGTTACCTAGGAACAGAGCTCGGGTTCCTTCAGGACTGCATGCATGAACACATCAGCAAAGCTATATTGCTCTGCTCACTAACCCTAAGAGCACCTGGAAACCATACAAATGGTAGTGGTGCAGGGTATAATTCCCAATAACATAACCTAAATTGGGAAATCCTCCCTTGACAAATAAACATATAGGATATCCCCATCCTTGGTTAGGAGACCATCTTATCAACTTTGACTCTAGTTTCAAGTCCTGTGAAGTAAGCTACTGAAGTACCTGATCGATGTGTTTGTAGAGATGTGGGCGATTCACTTGGGTCTGCATGCTTTGGAGCTAATTAATCTATATGGTGCTCTACTGGCTTTGAGGAAGGAAAATTACTAATAGTTGTTAATCAGTTATTACATACTAACTTAAGTACAAGAGAAAATCATGTGAGATTGTGTTCCAGCATTACTTTTTGTAAAGTGACTGAAAGAAATATTGATGGTTTTCTATTTGTCTTTTTAAGCCTTCAGTTGCAGTTTTAGGATCCTCTTCGAGCAACAGCCTGTCCTCCTCTGCTGCTGGTGGTCTTACTGGATGGGCTGCTTTCGGTGCCAAAACGTCCTCTTCAGGACCAGCAACAGGAAAACTGGGTCCAACAGTACCAAGCAACAATGGAAAGCCTGCAACAACATCTGTCGTCCAGAAACCCGTTGGACTGTCTGGATTGGCTCCATCAAAAGTGACACCTGGCCCCAAAATTAATTCCAGTAATAGCAGTGCAAGTTCTATTTCTTTGAAGGCCATGCCCCCACTAACTTTGGGTAAAACAAGTCTCAGTCGCTCAACAAGCAGTGACAGTTTAAGCAAAATGGGCCTGCCAAGCCCCGGCAGCACAGGTCCCAGTAGTAGTAATAGTAGTAGTAGTAGTAGTAGTAGTAGCAGCAGTAGTAGCAGCAGCAGCCATGCAAACAGTGGAAATGGAGGTAGCAATTTGGTTGGAAACCTCAGCAGTGCCACTAACAAAGTAATAGTAGATCCTGGAAACCTATCTTCTGGCCTGAAGGTCCCTACTTCACAGGAGTCCCAACTCCATGCCATGAAACGACTGCAAATGGTTAAGAAGAAAGCTGCCCAAAAGAAGCTAAAGAAGTAGAATTTGGCCCAAATGTGCTGCGGTTTGATGTCGTCTGTCTTCCACTGCTCAAACTTCCTCCACTGCTGCCCACTGGATTTCCAAGTTGTTCCATCATTTTGTCTCCAATTGCTCTACACACCCATCTCATGTGGAGTTTTCAGTAGTTGTGACCATTCTTTTCGTAATGCCAGTGCTGCTGTTGGAGAACATTTTCATTAAAATTATAACTGGCAAACCACTTTTCTTGATTTCATGATTCATTCCCTCAAAAAAGGCTGCAAAGTCAATCTTATAATTGTTGCCCAATGCTGTTGAAGTATCTTAACATTTTCTTATCTGCTAATATGTAAAATTTGTCTTCCTAACCCGTCTGACTGAGTTCCTCTTTCTTTGAGGCTGTCCTGCCTTGGGAGCGGATATTTGACAAGGTCTAGTTCTGAGTTCACACAGTTTGGTGCACCCTTTTTTCATGTGCCTTATGATTGTTCTCTTCTCTTTATCCTAATATATGCTAAAGTCCTCCATCCTCCCATTGACTTTCCATTGTCTTGTACGGCCCTAGAACTACCACATATTCTTCTAGTCACCTTTTAACCAGCTCCCCTTCTGTACTTCTCACTTATTTTTCTACATCTTTGCCCATTGCGTTATTAATGAGGCTGATTTTGTTTCAACCCTTATTAGGGTTTTTGCACAACCCTCGGACGAGGGTTGTGAAGAAACCTTTTCTGAGTGGAAGAAAAGGATGGTCCACCAAGTTAGAGCAAAACTCTTTCAATGGGTAATGTAGCAGAGCAGGCAAGCTTCGCTCTTAGGAGGGGATCCCTGAACAATAAAATGCACCACACTTAATATACTGTTAAAATATATATTGCTGGAGCTTGTGAATCTACTTAGATTCACATGCTATGTATAAGCTGACATCCAGTGGATGGTGCAGAGTATTACATATTGTGGTGTTTTCGAATTGAAAAAGCGCATCGACGGGGGCATTCCTCTAACACCATTCCTGACTTGAGTGTACAGATGGCCATGCTCCTTCAAGCATTAACGTCCTCAGATTGTTTTTCTTCCACCATCTGCAAACACGCAGGAGTTTCTGAAAAATAGTTGGATTATTAGTATTGCTCGACACCAAGCCCAATACTTTACGACTTGAGTTACCGATCTTCTGTGCCGGATGCTTCACGTGACTCGACAACCTCTCGATATGGATCGACATTGAAAAATATATCCCTGGGTGCCATTGACTTTGGGATGAAAGGTAAACAGTAGGGAGAGTTGGGAGTGTGGATTTGGTTTAACACATTCAAAGGCATTCGAGAATCCCTTTAATTCCCCAAACAGATACATTTATTGGCTCCCTGCTCAGCTTCTGGCCTACTGGAGAACAGTCCTTTTTAAATGTTGCCCCATCTGTAACAGTAAATTCCCGTGTGTAGACCTGCACCGCGTGTGCAATAGATGTCTCCCGAGGGATCATAGGGAGAAAAAGTGTGAGGCTTATAAACTCTTTAAGCCTAAAACACTCAGCGTGCATTCCCTAGCGTTGTGCCTTTTATGCGATGCAATCACAAAAGGGGCCAGAGTTCCCCACTGAAGTGGAAGACTTCTAAGCAGAGGAAGATAGTATTGGCTACGAAAAGCGACACCAAAGAACCAAATACTGAAAGAAGTGTTTCCTCACAGCCATCCCCAGCTCCTAATGCCGGATGTCGAGTATTGCTGTTTGAGGCTGCACTTAGCAACATTAAGGCTGGCAATATAAAAATCAAACTCCAGGATGCGTGACCAAAGTGGAGCAGGCGCACTTCGGCTATTTACACAAAATCTGCCACGAAACATGTCCTCGATTCAACGCTGAAAAGTAAACACAAGTTATCACGTGTGAAGACTGCACACAAACAAAAGTCTGAAGGCTCAAGAGAATAATCGAAGTCAAAATCTTCGTAGCATTTGAAAACGGCAACAACACTAAAACATATTTCCACCACTTCACACCAGACAGGAATGGTAGAGGAAAACAATTTCTCAATAGCAATGCAAAAAAAACATTAGTAAGTATGCAACATGATCCTGTTCCCACAACGGACACATGGACCAAACAAAGGTTTCAAGAAACCAGGGACAAAGTAACTTCCTTTGTAGAATTGGTTGAAAAACATCAGCAGCAGGTGGTGATTTAAAGATATCAAAGTTCCAAGAGACACAAGGTAAAGTTCACCTCACTCAACAAGATGAATACTCAGAGGGTGAGGTAAACATTTACGATCAGGATATCGACCCTGATGAATACACTTTTTTGGCACCAGATGTGGAGGACACTCCAATCATATCCTCAACCACAGATGATCTCTGTTTATAAATTACCTTTTACACAGAGCAGCACAACTTTTTGGGATTGGTACATAGGAGTAAGAGGAATACACTGATTGTATTGACTATAAACTCTGAGGAATAAAACAGTGGCCCAATATGTCCCTTTGTTAAAGGCAGTCAAAAAGAGAATCCCCCGTCCCTTCTCAATCCTTTGTTAACAAAACCATTTGACCCCCAGGGTTGAGAAAAAATATCACACGAAAAAGGTGTGAAACACATCTTTAAAATAATGAATTCCTACCAGATAAGCGAAGCAAAAACATTTATGCTGTAGGCAAAATAGTGGCTGCGCCATCTGCTTATCAGGCCAGGATAGTAAATGCTACCACATTCATGGCCAGGTACAAAAGAGCCCAATGGGATCGATTGTACGATTTTATAAAGGACGTACCAAGTGAGGGGAATCAGTCTGCAAACACAGCCATAAAGAACGCCTTCGGCTTGGCACACACAGCTGGCAGACTAATTGCAGAAACCACTATTACTAAAAGACATGCGTGGTTACAAGGCTCAAGGTTCAAACCAGAGACCCAATCAACACTGCTGGACATGCATGTAGCGCAAGCTAAGCTTTTGGCACGGTGGTAGACCAAGCTTTAGAAAAAGCCAAAACAGAACACAAGACAATTAAGTCTTGGACAGTTAGCTAAGGCCTTACCAACAAAGCAGGGCCTCAGCAGGAATGAGGGATTGTTGTGCATAACACGCTAACCAGTGGTCATCCCAGTCATCATTCACACCCACATCAGGTTCATGGTATAACAGCCAAGGTTACCAGCACGCAATCCCAGCTGGAAATCAACCCTTCCTCAAAAGTGGAAGAGCATGTGGTATAGTGCAGGCTCAAAGAGGAGCGTCCTCTGCCACTCAACCCTGACTCACCAATTCAAGTTCGCTCCCATGTCTAAACCGAACACCAGCATAAATGGAAAGATGTGTAGTTTGGTATTCAAAAAATAGTATCAGTCCCATTGACTGTACTCCAACAAGCATAATAACTTAACAAGCTCAAAAGGTAGCAAGTAAAATTAGAAATCCAGTACTACGCCTAAATAGGTGCTTACCTTTTAAGATGGAAACCAAGAGTTCACCCAACAAGAGCAGTTAGAAAAACTCTAACCAACAGAGGTTACTGTAACACAATTATTTCCTATTGGACACAGTGAACTACAGAGATGGATTATACTAAAATATACAATACAATATAATACAATATAATAAACATCACTAGTGCAATTTTACTAGTTTGTTGTAGAAGTTCCAGGAACCTAAGTGGAACCAGAAAAAAAGTCAAAGTTTAAGTAAGCACCCGTTTGTCATTTTTCAAGAGTTTCCAAAGTTTCTGCCTTGAAAATGAATTGGACACATCCCATGGATCTGCCACTGTTGAAGGTGGTGGGGGACCACTGCTGTTCAGTTCCTACCCCACAAGTGCAGCAGGAGAGGTAACCACCCTGAGGATTTCCAGTCCAGGGTTTGTGAACTAGCATGCCAGTAGGAGCTAGCTGTGGGGGGAGCGCACAACCCCTCAAATCAGTGGTGATCAATGATAGTAGCAGCCTTCAAAACCCCACTGCGCCCATACACACGGGACACCTTCAACCAGAGCCAACTCTTGGACCAGGAGCCCAGTTTATGGGGACGGGTACTGGATGCTCTGGAGTCAGCCCATGAATGGTGGGTCGACAGGTGAGTTTGGTTATTTTTAGGTCTCGCTAGTGGCGTTTGGGGTCTCTGAATAGAGTACCTCAAATCCACAGCCCAGACGAAGAAGGCCAAACAAAGAAGACATCTGGGGATACAAGCCACAAGGCAGAAGACAATGTAACAATTCTCACAAGGACAAGAGGACTGAAGAACCCAGTTCGAGAAGGAACCCCTGGCAGTGTGCCTCTGTTATTGGGCATACAAGTCTTCCAGATAGTGCCAAGGCACTGCAGTTTTTTTTCTGGCACCTGCTGTGGATCCTTGCCTTTATGGCTAGCCTGGAAGGGAAAGACAGAATGTCCCCTTTTAAACTGTGTCCAAAGTGTTTGAGGAAGAGCATTGGGCAGGGGGTTCCCCATGAACATTGTATGTACTGCCTGCAACCCTGTGATGATCAGGCCTGTGACCTCTGCCAAGGGCTGTCCTCAGGACCAAGGGCTGACAGTGAAACAAAACTGCTGGCCTGGCAGCACAGGCCCAGAGGTGACAAGCTCCTTGAAAAGGAGAAGAAAAAGCACAAGCGTGCAGATGGGCATACGAGGAAGCAGGCTGAGATGGTGAAGACCAGTACTGTAGCCCCTGATGCGGGAGAGGGGTAGGTTGTCCCCAGGCCAGCTTCAAAACCCTATCAAGGTTTAATAAAAGGTAACCCTTACCCCATTGTCATCTAATGGGGTATGGTATCGACATAAATGAAGAAAGGGGGGGAAAAACATTGCCGCTGCTGCCTTTGCAGCAGTGGCTGCCTCTGTGTTGCGATTGAGGTGCTATCGGTGGAGCACCTGACTTCAGAATTTTTACCACAAAGGATCCATGTCTGTTCATCATTGCTGGAAATGGTGTCGCCAGCGAGATTTAGCTCAGTCGTAGGTGGGTCACTATCGGCCCAAGCCATTGAGAGGTAGTTCTCATCTGCCTGCGTCACACTGGTACAGGTCTTGATGCAGGTCAAGGTCCGGTCATTGACGTTTTCGTCAACAACTCCTTTTCGAGACACCATCATCTGCCATTGACGTATTTTCCCAAAGGCTAATGGAGGGCTCTCCCTGGCTCAGACGCCCAGAAAGTCGCTAAGGGCCCCTAGAGGCAATGAAGAAAGGCTTAAAACCCACCATGATGGAAAATAATCTGATATGCAGGTAGGAGAAATTTGCTTGGATGGCTAAACTCAACAGGGCCTGCAAGTCAACCTTTCTGCTCATCGTAATGCCTAAAGTTTGGTGGTTGGGCCAGCAAGTTTTCAATGCTCCAGCTTCAAATCCCACAACTGCCAATCGTGCAAATAAGGACTACAAAACCCCAAGTTCAGCTCTTCTCTGCCAAGATCTTAGTCGTGACTACCACAGTAAGACACAAGTCGGCTACCCTGGGTGTCTACTCGACCTTGCCCTGGAGAAAGAGTCACACAGGCAAGATTCTACTGGGAGGAAGGTGAATCAGTTGGTGTCCTTGGCTGTGCGCGCGTCCAATACCACTGCGGTCCTAGACCGATATGACAGACTTATGGGCTGCAGCTCAGAGTCCTTTCAAGTTTATCCTGAAGTATAAGCAAACAAAGGCTGAGGATCTGTTCTTTGAGTGGATTCTGACCTCTAGAAACATTTATGCGTACTACTGTGGACTCTCTGGACGCCAGCTTCCACAGTATGAACACTGGCTTTGTACTCGGGCAGCAATCTTGGCTAAAGCCTGTGGGTTTCAGGCCAGCAATGCACTCCAAACTTGCATCTTCCATTTGATGGGATGCTGCTCTTCGAGAAGAGCAGTGACCCGGTGCTTATCTTTTGAGATGGAGACCCAGAGGGCACATCCTGTCAGAGTGTTGTCGGCCAGGTGTCTGTCGTCAGCTGTCCTGTCAAAGTCAACCTCAGTGAAGTTAGAGCACCATCAGCCTCAGTGGGGTCAAGGCTCTTTTTATTTACCTCACAGGGCCTGCAAAGGGGGTAACCAGTGGAAAGGGGGCCAGGCCCAACCGCCACCCCCAAGCAAGCTTTCCACCTGCACGTCCCACTGTGGCACCCCAGTGGGTGGAAGGGTCTCAAGCCATTTGTCAACTTGACGGTCAATGACATCAGACAAATGGGTGCTGGGCATGGTGACAAGAAGCTGTGTACTAGAATTCATTCAAATACCTCCCCATACACCAGCACAGGGGAGGAGAGCCCAGGGGACAGATGTTATTGAAAGGTGCCATCAGCGTGATCCCCTCAGGGGAGAGGGTACAGGGCATCCACTCAACATATTTCCTTATTAGAGAGACAAGGGCACAAGCTCTTTTTGGATCGGTGTGTGCTCAACATGTTAATTTTCATGAAAAACATTCCAAGATGATCACACTGCAAAATATCATCTTAGTCCAAAAGGGAGATTCTCTCAGCCCCTCTGGATTTAAAGGAAGCTTACTTCTCTCTGCCCATCCCAAAAAAGCACCAGAAATGTGTGGTTCAAGTTCTTTGGTGCATATTCCCAATTCAAGGGTCTCCCGTTTGTACTCAGATCAGCGCCTGAGTGTTCACAAACTGTCTGATGCTGGAGACGGCAAATTTGTGGAGAGAAGGTATCCATGTTTATCCTTACTTAGAAGAGTGGCTGAACCAGTCGGACACAGAGCAGTGCCCAAGGAAGGCAATGCATATACAGTTCATCTACTGTATTGGCTCAGCTACTCTGTGAACACGTAGAAGCCCATTGCACAAGAAAAGGTTCCTGGATGCCCAGATGGATATGGTGAAAGGCCTGATGAAGCTGTCCGTAGCAAGTGTATAGTCCCTGTAGGTATTGGCTACCCAGTCCAGGTGAGGAAGTGTGGTGCGGAAATGCAAGAGGCCCCTTGGGCTGATGTCCTTCTGCCTTCTGTTGATCACATTCTGTCAGGTGCAGAGGCACCTGCTGCAAGAGCAAAAAAATCAGCATGTGGCGGCCGGGGCTTCAGATATTGGACTTGGCAGTGAGCCAGGTTTTTGCCCTGGTTTTGAAGGCATTGAAGGAGGGTTCAGTTCTAATGGTGGGAGATCAGGAATTCCAGTGGTTGGCGGCTTGAACGGGGAAGCTAGCTCCACCTGCAGTTTTCAGGTTAAACCTAGGAACTGATAGATGTGTTTGGGAGGATTTGGTAGGTCGGGCTGGCTGGTATAGGGAGAACTTGTCTGACAGCTATTTAGGTGCGGAATTGGCCATACATTTGTGGGTGATAGCCAGAGTGTGGAGAGAGATTCTATCGTGCACTGGGAGCCAGTTGGCTTTCTGTCTAATGCTGGTAATGTGGCTGGATCTGGGAATGTTTAGTGCTGCTCTTAAGGAGTTGGTTTGTAGGACTTGGAGTCTGTTGAGATTCTGTTCAGAAGTCCCAAGGAAGAGCGTGTTGCAGTAATCTAATTTGGAGAGAGCTAACGCTCTAGCGAACGTCATCCAGCTAATGGGGGGGGGGAAGGTAAGATTTAAAGGTGTTGATTAACTTGTTAGTGTAAGCTGTTGATGATGCAATGGAGCTTACTTGTTTCTTTAAGGATAGTGTGGCATCAAGATAAACAATCAGGGTTTTTATCTTCTTCACCACTTTAATCGGATGTCCATCAATGTTAAAGGACAAGCTGTGGGTCCAGTTTAAGGCGAGCCTGGGTAGCGACAATCAGGAGCTCGATTTTTTCATCATTGAGGCAGAGGCTGTGTGCAGCCATCCATGCGTGTATTTCTGAATAGATATCGTTAATTAGTTTGGAGTCCGCGTCGTAGCACCCTGACAATGTGATGAGAACCTGGGTGTTATCTGCTTAGTTCGTGTAGATGACACCCAAGTTGTCGAGGCGGCCGAAGAGGAGCTTCGTGAATATGTTGTAAAGTGTCTGTGAGACGCAAGAGCCTTGGGGTACCCCACAATGGGTGGGTATTGGGGCTGCTGAGGGTGAGAAGACTCTGGTGGTGCGGTTGGATAAGAATGATTTAATCCAGTTAGATGCATTATTATAGAAGGCCGCTGCGGTGGTTAGATGTTCAGTGAGAATCTGGTGATCGACCAAGTCAAAAGCAGCCGAGAGGTCTCATAGGAGGAGCAAGCCCACTTTGCATTTGTCTTTCACCTCATCCATCTGTATTTTCAGATCCAGGAGGGTGGTCTCGGTGTCATGTCTGGGCCGAAAACCAGATTGTCGGAGACCGAGGAGATTGTTGTCCTCCAGGTGTTTCTGGATTTGCAGGTATGCAACTCTGTCCATCATTTTTAGGAGGAAGGGGACGGTTGTGATTGGCCTATAATTAGTGGGTAGGCTGGGGTCTAGGTTGGGCTTTTTTTAGGAGGGGCATGGCCCAGGCTTCCTTGAGGTTGTTGGGAACAAGACTGGAATTAAAGGAAGAGTTTATCATAGTGGTGATGTATGGGGACAGGTCTTCAGCACATTCTTTGATAATGGGGGCCGGGGAGGGGTCTCCTTGACATATTGAAGGCTTAAGGCCTCTGATAATGTCTTCTACTTCCTTGGGCGTGACCGGGGAGAATGTAAATGGCGGGCACTGAGGGGTTTGGGTCTTGGGAGAATATTTATCAGGTGAGCTGCTCGAGAGGCTGAGTTTTGTTTGCAAGGGCTTCTTGTATTTTGGTACACCAGGCTGCATCTTTGGTGCAATCTTCAGAGGGTGGGGCTGGGGATTCTAATTCTCTTAGGATGCTGAAGAGCTCCTTGGTCCTAGATTTGGCATTAAGGATGTTGGATGGCAGTTTTGTAGGCAGCCGATGCTATGGTGAACAGTGCCTTGTTGTGGGTGGTAGGCGCTTTACGCCAGGTAGATTCTGCCACTCTTTTTTCATGCCTTAAGATTTTTAGTTTTGGGGTGAACCAGTTGTTGAGGTGGGCAACAGGTTTGGCTTTTTTTAGTTTGAGAGGAGCGATACTGTTCAAGCTGTTATTATAGAGGTCGACCAAGTTAGTGGGGTCTAGGTTTTTGTAATTATAATCATCCAGGATGTTTTGGATTAGGCAGTGTTATGTTGCGGGTGTTCCTAGAGAGAGTAGGAGGGCAACGATAGGACTCAGAGGTGTGGTCCCCTGAATGGCGAAGGATATGTAGTGGTGGTCTGTCCAGGCAATAGGTTCATTCTGGAGAACTTAAATGGAACAGTTGAGGTCAGACAGCCAATCGAGGGTGTGCCCCTTTGTTGGCTCCATGATTTCATGTTTAAAGCCGAGCTGGGAAATTGAATTTTTTCGAGAGCTAGAGCGTTGGTATCATTGGGGTCTTGGAACCCGAGGTTGAGGTCTCCAAGAAGTATGATTTGGGAGCCTAATTTTGTATTGGACGTTAAGAGGCCTTTGATGTCTTCCTCGAAGGAGGCTGTGGGGCCTGGTGGGAGGTAGACAAGATGTAAGAGGTTGGTTTGGGTGGAAGTTAGTGGGAATTTCACTGATAAGAGTTCGGCAGAAGGTAGACTGGAAAGGGTGGTGTCTCTGAAGCCCAGGTGGGCTTTTGCTATAAACGCAAGACCACCTCCTCTGCCTGAGTTTCTGTCAGCTCTAATAATCGTATAGTCCTCGGGAGGGCTAGGGAGAGAGCAGGGCCTGCTGCCTGGTGAAGCCAGGTTTCGGTGATACCGAGAAAATCCAAGTCATTTTCAGTGACGAGGTATGCAATATTGGGTGCACAGGCAACTAGAGATCGAGCATTGATCAATGCACCTTTAATGGATGGTGGCTTAGCTGCGGGGTGAGGTGGTTCGCGCGGGCTTGGTGAGGCAGTAGCTGCTAGTAATCCAGCGGTGGAAGTGGCACAAGTAGGGAGATTATTTATCTCTGTGGGTGCTGAAGGCTGACTAGAAGGCTGGCACATAATTGATTTGGAAGTAGAAATGGAGGTTTGGGGAGGCCACCTGGAGGGTGTCCTATGGGAGATGAAACGTGATCCTAGCCTCAGATTCCTGGTGTTCATGAGGCAAGGAACCAGAGGTGTGGAGGTGTGGCGAAGCATTGGATCCATTCCGAGGGGCTGACTAGGTGCTGGGGGAGTCCAAGGCAGGCAGGTTGGTTGAGGTTGGTTGTAGTTGAGTGGTTTTTTGCTTGGAATGACGGGAAGAAGTTGGTGGGTGAGATGGATTGAAAAAGTGGGAGGATAGTGGCCATGGTGAGAGTGAGACTGTGGAGGGCTGCCATGAAGGTAGGACAGTTGTCTTGGCAGTCGCAGTTGGACTTGAGCTCCCAATCTGGTCCAGGGCCAGCCATTCCAAGAATGGCATGATTTGTGGCTGATTTCTGATATGTCTGTTGGGCTGGGGAGCCCATCTCTGGTGTCTGCAAGTCCAAGGGACTTTGGTCTCTGTAGGAGTCATTGGGTCACATCAACATGCTGGAGTGGAGGGTGATCTACGTTACACTTAAGGCCTTCCTACCAGTGATCGCCAGGAAGGCCATTTGGATCCAGGCTACACGATTGCAATGTAGAACATCAGTAAGCAGGGAGGAGCCAGGTCCTTGCCTAAGTCACAGGTGGCACAGTTCATGGTGCTGGTGCCAGGTCCTACTGTTGACAATGCACCTCGTAGGAGGAAAGAACATGACCACAGACTCGCCCAGCAGAGATCCAAGAGGCTGTCTTGAGGCGGAATTGCATGAAGGAAGGTGGTAGCTAATTCATTTGACTTATGGGGCCGTCTTGAGGCTGCTCCACCACTGCAGAAAACAAGAAATGCCAGAGCATTGCATCAAGCTACAATTATCCAGAGTCAGTGGGATGGGTTTTGGATCAATTGGTCTGGGACATTTGGTGTACGCTTTTTCTCTGATTATTCTGGTCTACAAGATTGTCAGCAAACTGCAGTTCACTTCCTCCAGGAGGACGACTGCCCGAAAAGGGGGAATAAAATGCGACCTGGGTCCCAGAAGCCTAAGTCACTACAGGGCCAGCATCCAGATGGCGTTGCCCGTGCTAGACATGGCGGCACTGAAGTAAGCAAGTTGGTGGGCTGCCAAATCAGATAAGTAAAGTGGGGGAAGACCTCAAATTTAACAACAACATAAGACCAGCAGTTGCACACTACAGTCAGGCACATGGCTGATAAACAACAGGTCTCCGCTGCAAGACACAGGGCACACAGACCAGCAGGGAGGGGCCCTGAAGGAGAAGAGCTGGCCCCAGACAGAGCTATGCTGGATAGGTTCAGGTAAACTCCAAAAGAGGGTAAGGAGTTGTGCTTTGGACAGGGTAAAAAAAATCAGGCATGTTGCCCCAGCCACAGCTCACACCATGAGACCATCCCGTTCTCCTTCGAGAATCTGGAGCATCGTAGGAACTGTGCCTGTACCGCGCTGGCAGAGCAAACTACAATCCCCATCATGCCTCGAGAAATGTGCTCTAGTTCAGTTGCATGAAATAGTCCTAATACTGAAGCGGCGGTGCTCCTCAATGATCAAAAAGCACTTTTGGATTGACCCTTCGATAATGTGCGTGTTCCCAGCTTTTTGTTTTCTGCTTCCCATACCAAGATTGTTTTCTCCTTCGACCTCACAGTTTATGGACCATCCTTTTTACTAAGTGTTTTTTTGTGTCTGCTTAGTATGCTGTTTTCTTCCGCACCTGCCTCCAGCCCCTATTTCCACACTCCCCTCTGCCTAGGATTGGAAGTCACATGTACAGGACTTGGACTGTTTTTTCTTTGGATTGTGCTAGCAGACATGCCTTATAATTGGAATGGGGCTATTTGGGATCTTGTTAGCTTATTGGGATTTGAATTTATGCAAATATCTGAACTGTTAATTTCTGGATGCTTTCTGAGAACTATTCACTTGGTAATCTTGCCAAGCTCTTGTATGCATCTGGTAAATCTGAAGTCTTTTAATTTTACAACCAATCCTCCCCCTTGTTTATCATTGTGCTGCTGGTGGAATATTGAGCTTCCTGCGTACAGGTAGGCCAATTTGTATTGTGTTCTTTAATATACTGCAAGAAGGTGCCTGTTTTGCCTATGGTCATCTGTTCTTTTCTTTTGCAGCTACTGAGAAGGTTGAGTGGCTGTTTTGTTCCCTAGCCACCTTTTGGTCCCAAGAGGTGGTCAAGCATGCTGTAGGTAGTACATTTGTAGAGCGCACTGCTTGCCTCGAATGAGGCAGCAAGGCGCTATTCTCAGCCACTTGGTACCTTTTTGGCATTGGGAGCTCATAGGGGTGGGTTTATGTGATTTAAACTAATTAAAGAACAGAGAATTAAATAACTACTAAACTTTTATATGATATGATATGGCATTTGTAACGTGCCGTTTCATGGAGCGACGAGGAAAGGAAGGGGGAACAGAGGGAGAACGTAGACAACGATCTTACTAGGCCAAGTGACATTGAGATTGCGCAAGTGCAGGGGAGGAGGCAGGGTAAAAGTGCCAGGGGAAAGACCCAAAGTTACTTAATATGCAAAACAAAGGGGGTCTGGGAAACTCTCTACCAGCAGGAACACACCCCATTGACCTGTTCTTGTGTGGATGGCCACTGGGAGAGTCTCAACCAAGTCTTTAGCTCACTGTCCCTTTCACAGTGGGGAAATATCCCTGCATATTAGTCTTTGTCCTGCCCAGCTGCAGTCCAGCACCGAAATGCTAGGCAATTCACCTCTGAACAAGAGTACCAACAGCAACCCCAGACACATGTTTCGGCTTAGTCAGGCCTCATCAGAGAGGTGGAGCTGTGCCTCTCTAAGAACAGTGAGCAAGGGATCCACGTCTGGATTCCCCTGGTAACTTAGGGTGAGACCCAAAGTTACTTAATATGCAAAACAAAGGGGGTCTGGGAAACTCTACCAGCACAAACACAGCCCATTGACTAGTTCTTGGGTGGATGGCCCCTGAGAGTGTCTCAACCAAGTCATAATGTTATTCTGTTTTATATCCGGTAAAATGACTGGCTACCTTAAGTGCATGTATCTCTTTTTTTTTTTCTCTGATCAACTGGTGGGACAGATAGGTATGTGAATTTATAGATAGATTTCTGCTCCTTATCAATCCCCACATAGCAATGATTATAATGTGGTTTAATAACATGCTACAATCTCTTTCTGGTTGGAATTCCCTGTTCAGTCATGTTAGTCATTCTTTCATATTTCTGCATAAAGTAGAACAATGTTAGGTTTTTCACATATAAATCAGCTCACACATGCGTAACATGGGTTTACGAATATTTATTTATATATACAGGGAGGTACAATGCTCATTTGATCACAAAAGAATGTAAACTAGATAAAGAAAATTAGATTTGACGGGAAGCAGTTAGCTTCTTACAATGCTGTGAGTTTGAGTGAGATTCTGACCAGGTTGCGGAGGGGAGGTCATAGTACAGTCACTGGGGACAATACATCGGTGGTCATGCATAGATTAAGGACAACCAACATTAGTCCTTTTAAGTGCAGGTAGGCAGTACGGGCAGCTGTGTTAGGGATGTGACCATGATGGAGGAAGTGCTAGAATGGAGGCAGAGAAAGTGAGGGACAGAGGCAGGTTGGAGACAAGGGAAATAATGTTATCTAGATGGCAGATGAGAGGTAGGTGAAGAGGGTAACTGGTGAGGAGTTAGGCTTTTAGTATGGTTTTGAAAAAGTCGGTGGGAACCGTTTCTCAGATGTCCGTGGGAAGAGAGAAAGAGTGTTAGTGAGAGGAAGCACCGAGAGCGCAAGGTGCCACAAGCGTTGTCGAGCAGGCAGTGCAGAGATTGCAAAAAGGTTTGTAGAGTTAGATAGAGGAATGTATATGGTGGAGCCTTACCATGGATAGATTTGTGAACCAGGAGAAGACATTTTAAATCTGGCCCTATTTTGCATCATCAGCTATATAGCCTGGTGACGGTTCAAGGAAGTAGGTGTGAAATGAGGGAGTTCAAAGAGAATCCTGGTAGCAAAGTTGATCTTTTCAAGAGGACATAAATCATAGTTGGGGAGACCAAAGAGGATGCTAGCACAGTAGTTCAGATTAGGGAAGACAAGAGTGGCTAAGTGATCCTTAGTGCTGTTGAAACTAAGGAGGTGCTTGGTTTTCCTTTTTAGGAGGTTGAGGCGAGTCACTGTTGCAGTTTTAGAGATGAAAGTAGAGAAAAGTCATTGATGGAGCAGAGGTTTGTAGCCGAAGACAAGTAGGAGAAAGTATCAGGTGGGAACTGGCTAGGCGGGGAAAGAGATAAGAGAGAGTATTTGGCAGGGAAGAAGAGCAACTCCACTATGTTAGTTTAACATCAGAAAATGCAAAGCCAGTGAATATTTGATGCCATAGAGACAGTTGGAAAGTTTGATAGAGCGATCAGAGGAGAGTTCAGAAAAAGAGAGAAAGATTTGGGTATCATCCACAAACGAGAACCAAAAAGAGGAGATTAGTGCCACAAGAGCAGAGGTGTAGAGTGTAAAGAGGAGAGGAACCAAGACAGAGCCTTGTGGAACACCAACATTTAGAGGAGTGAGTTGAGAGGTGTTGTTGCTACAAGAGACTGAGAATTGGTGAGGTGCAAGGTAGGATTCGATCCAGGCAAGGGTTCAATCTCGAATCCCAAGAGGAGAGTATTAAGGTGATCAGAGTGATCGACTGTGTCATTGCAGTGGACAGCTCAAGGAGAATTCGAATAGAGGATAGGTTGGAGTGCTTAGCAGAGGCGATGAAGTTTTAGACACTCGTGAGAGGAGTTTCTATGTAATGCGGAAACCTGCTTGCAGGGGTTGGGGGCGGGGGGGTTCAAAGGTTGTGGATGTCTACGCAATTTGTAAGATGGTTGAACACAATGTAAAGATTGCAGGGGGGTATCTGTACTCCTGCTCTCTATATGGCAGAGTTGAAGCACAGAGCACCCCGGCCAAGATTCTCTATTTGGTAAAACATAGACGAGCAATCAAGGCTTAGCTCTCAGGAGGTGATGTGGGCTGGTTCTTAAGTACAGTCTAGCCTCCAAGCACCCACAAAGGACTGTCCACACACTGTTGGTGAAAACACACTTCTTTATATAAATAAGGTTCAAGCTATATACCCAATCACAATAACACACTTTGTACTCTGGCAATACTATAATGGCAAATATATACAGGTCTACGTGGTACCATCTTAACTATCGATTCCTTTTGAAATGCATCAACTGCTAACAGAACAAATGGCATACGAATCAGATTGCAAGATGAATCGACGATAGACCACAGAAAGAAAGCAAGTTAAATCAAGCAATGGCAGAACAGTCTATCCCACTTCCATGAGACCGTTCTGTGTGAGGATCCCCCCACCTGGGCAACCTGTAACTTAAGCCCATTGACAAGCCCAGTCCAGGTATGCTTAATATAGTCTCAATTCCTTCTAAAGGTTTTAGGACCCAAATATACCTGGTTTCATAGAATTATTCGATGAGTCATCTACGGGCCCTTCTTGAGTGAAGTCCCTTTAAGGCAGGAGCCACGGATCATTGAGATTCCGTGAAGAAAAGGTGAACACGGTCATTGAGGCAGCAGCTTCGGTCTTTGCGGTGCTCGTTGACGGTCGGTCGAAAAC
Source organism: Ambystoma mexicanum (assembly GCF_040938575.1). Classification (NCBI taxonomy): domain Eukaryota; kingdom Metazoa; phylum Chordata; class Amphibia; order Caudata; family Ambystomatidae; genus Ambystoma; species Ambystoma mexicanum. The sequence goes on from NC_090937.1 coordinate 463,257,121, forward strand.
GTCCTGCAAGATGAGGCGTGCGGTGCCCCTCGACAACGATAGTTCGTTTCTGCAAAGAGTCAATGAAGAACTTTGCCCCAGAAAGGGCTTTCGGGTCGTCCGTGATCGGGACATGACCACGGCGGGCTCTCGGCTCTTCGTCGGCATCTTTGTGGTCTTCGGGTGGCGGGAAACCCACCAGCTGATTCTCCTTGGTTGTCGACGACCTTGACTTTCTCCAGCCGGAGTCCTTGATTCAAATGTCTTAGGCAATGGAGCGTTGCGGCTCCGGTCGTTGAGCAGCACAGCGTCAAGCGGTCCCTGTGTCTGGGCAACTCACTTCGACGTTCTTGCAGCGGTTATAGCAAACCTGCAAACCCTGGTCAACGCTGATGGACTTGGATGTCCGGGTGCTTCACTTTGGATTCTGCGGCGGTCCCCTTCTCCGGTCGGCAGCCTTTCGAGGGTCTGACATCGAGGGAGCTTTGGCAAAGATCAGCTGATGCGCAATGATTCCTCGTAGCTCGGGAAGAGGTCTCCTAGTCAGGCCCTCTATTGGATCAGTTTCTTGAAGGCACAGCAGCTTTCAGATTGCGTCGAAGGTAACAGCGGTTTAGCTTCTTCTTCCGGCTCGGCTTCGAGAGTAAGCATCAAGTTTCGACTTCAGCTTCTGAACATTTTCCATCAGTGAGAGGTCCCCAGATGTACTGTTTGGTCTCTCATTCATTCTGCTGGGTCACACTCGGGCAACCAATAAATCAGAAGGGCATGCATGCAGGCAGGCAGCCAATCAGGCTCACATTGCATTCAGGCCATTCTTGCCCATCCAGACACCCGCAACACGGAATGTGGATTCGGACAACCACCCAGCCATTGTCATGATCCCAGCACAGAAATACAAATCCCATTCAGAAATAGTTGAGGCAGGGAACTTCATGTGTATCAGTGGGTCAACAGTGGCTTCAAGCTTGGCGCAAGAGGCATTTATCTCACTGTTAGCATTTTACCCATAGGCTCATTACACTTACATTATCTTCCCTACCCTCAACATGGCCGCCTCTAATCTCATAGATAACTCATAGTGCATTCTACACCTGTAGCAGAGGGGGCTACTTAAGCCCTGCCTCCGCCGAAGCTCTCGCTTTGCGTCTTCTCCGCTGACAGCGGGTAACGCTTCCAGAAATCTCCTGACGGGACCTGTCCACAGAAGAAAACGAGTCCAAAGATATTAGTTCCATAGCAAAATCTACAGAATAGCAAGAAAAACTGTAAAGACTTACCGAACCGTAGTTGTCCAGGAATTTTCCTCAGTCCGCAGTAATATTCGAAGTCTCTGCATCTCCTGTCAGAAGCTCAGTCGCAGCCGCAGCATTTCTTCTCTCAGCAGCCTTCGTCCGCGGTTGCAGCTTATTCTTCTTAAAGTTTTCCACAGAAGTCCCTGCATGTTCCAAAGGTATTTTCTTCCACAGTTTCTCAGAAGACCTGCAAAACAAGGTATTTAATGAATGAATTAACTTGTTAAAAGAAAAGAAAGAAGAAGTTTCATATGTGCTTACCTGAAGTCTCAGCAAGGCTTTTCTTCGCTTATTTTTACTACACTTGTTTCTGAAGGCAGTTATTACTCGGTTTTTTCGACGAATTGACGTAATTAATGTTTCCTTAAAAAACTAGTATAGCTGCAGCCTTACCACAGCTTCAGCCCTTGTTGGGGACGCACAAACCTGCAAAAGATAAAAGGAAATTCTAGCAAGAGAGATCTCTCCAACGTAGCCACCATTTGTAATTTGATGGACAATAAATAATTATTATGTTCACTAAGAGGCTTGCCCATGATACCTTTAAAAGAAGTTTTGGACACTATTCAGATAAAAAGCTTTCGACCCCATTGCCCCCTCAGAATAAGTCGCCTACCAACGCGCCGCTGTAGAATACAGGATGGAGAACTCCACAAAACAAAAGCACAGGTGAGAAGGGAGGGTTATTTTCAAGGTACACTGTATCACAATTAACAGTTTGTGAATGTGGATTACAATAGTGGTTTTGTTATAATCATTGTTTCCACAGAACTAAAGCCCAGACCACAGGTCCTCATCTCAAAAGGCATTACGCTCCCGCAGAGACTTAAGGTAAGCATTACAGAATGCGAAGCCGTACTTAAACAACTCCACCTCAGCGTAATGGAGGACTCAGGAATAGATAATTTATCCCAACTTCTGGGAGAACTCAGAGCAGAAGTGCAGCCAGGTCTGAAACCAACTCTCTTAGGAGAGAGTTCGTAGTTAATAGAGGGCGCACAGAGGAATTGGGTCGCCAGTTGCTACAGGCCCAAGCAGGGCAGGCACCACTCCCTGGTGGGGCTTCAGAGTCAAATTCCCGCTTCCAGTCCTCCACTACAAGTTGTCTTACCCAGAAATATTCCCCTAGCAGCCCCAGAGAGATTTACAGGAGATCCACTGTATTTTGCAGTATTTATTAACCAATGTAATCTACACTTTCTATGTAGACCTGGGGTCTTTCCTTCTGATCAGGCCAAAGTGGCATTTGTGTTCTCTTATTTGGGAGACATGCTGCAGATTGGTCCATACCCTTAGTGAACAGAGATGATCCATTATTGAGGAACTATCCTGGTTTTCGGCAGGAGTTAGAAAAACATTTTGCTCATCCTGCTCAGGGTCAGGCCTTAGACAACGAGTTGCTTTCTTTATGCCAAGGTAACTGTCACGCTCACCTGATTCCCACGGAGGCGCAGGTCTGGCTTCGAGTGCTGATGCTTCTTCTATGGTGAAGCGCAGGACTCTGAAGATGGGCTCACTGGCTCGCAGGAATATTCCCCTGTGTGTGAAAAGGGAGTATTACCTACTGACGGAATAATGCTCAAGCCTCCCACTCCCTTCCAACCCTCCACAATACCCTTCCTCGATTCCCCGTGAAGTCTCACCTTAGGGACTGGAAGCATGAGTTCTCCATCCTGCTTCTGATGCAGGGGCGCGTTGAAACCCAGTTACTTCACTGGATTGAGGTTTGATGGGAGTTCAAATAAGCTTGACTATTCAGGTAAGGCGCTGTAAGAGTTCCGTAGCAAGTTCAAGCTTAATAATAATGTTCATTGTCTTATTGCAGCAAGCGCTAACGCTTCTGTCTTTTTCCCCTTAGGGGCCGGGGTTCGGAATGCCGGAGATATGGCGCCGACCCGAAGTGAAACATGCAGTTCCAGTAAATGACAGGTAAGTTCTGGATGAGCGTTCGGGTAATGTCTTTGCATTCGCTCATTCAATGTCTTTGTCTTTTTTCCCCATAGGGGCCGGGGTCCGGAATGCCAGGAAGCGGCAGGACCCAAAATGAAATGGGAATGACCCAACAGGTAAGTCTTAGAAGGAAACTGAGCTTTTCCTATTCCCTTCCTTCTCTCACCTTGTGTTCTTGTCTTTTTCTCTCTAGGCTCTGGGAAGTGGCTGCGGATCCGGATGATCGCTGCTGAAGATGGAGGTGCCCAGGAAAGGTGAGTGAAATGCAGCGCTGCAGCGATCGGAGCGAAATGCTTTTAAAATGATGTCTTCCCTTTCAGGATCGTCGGTGTGAAGTCTCTGTGATGCAGCTTTAGCAGGTAAGGTCTTCTTTCTCACCAATTCTCTCTTAGCAGGTGACCCAGGATGCTGACGGGCGTGGCTGAAGTCCAGATGCAGGAGCTGACACGGTGAGCGTGCAGCTGCGAGGAGCAGAACAACGCGAAGCGTGAGTTGCTGATCGGGCGTGGTTTAAATAGCTTTGGAAGAAGTTCCAGGTATGTATCCTTCCACCGATCAGGTATGTATCCTTCCCCGACCACACCCAGGGGAAAGTAGGTCCACAGGTAAAGTAGTTCCATTCAGGCCTCAAGAGGGCCTGGATGTAGCAGCATGGTCTGCATCAGGTAAGTGCACCTTAAAACACTTGAACACATGTCTAGCTTTATGAGCCTGGAGCCTAAGGCGCCAAGACAGGGTTCCAACATGAGCCTGGCGCATAAGGTGCCAGGACTGTGTCCAAAGGGCCCCAGCTTGGGCCCGCTGGCACTTCCCTGGGGGAAATGATGCCTGCCTCTGGGGTTGCTGGGTCGGACCTGGCTCCTTGGAGGTAGGCATCATGACAGTACCCCCCCTCAAGGCCCCTCCCAAGGTTATTCCCTCCGGGGGTTTTGGCTTGTTCGGAAATCTCCGGTGGAACCTTTGTATTAATCGAGGTGCGTGAACATGGTTACTAGGCTCCCACGATCTCTCCTGAGGTCCATATCCCTTCCAGTCAACAAGATAGAAGAGTTTGGACTTAAACATCTTGGGGTCTAAAATGTCTTTAACTTCGAATTCTAATTCCCCTTTAATTTGAACTGGGTCTGGCGGCTTGGACAGTCGGGTCCCTGGTTGTACTGGCTTCAAAAGTGATGCATGAAAAACTGGTTGAATATGCATGTTAGACGGTAAATCCAGTTTAAAGGCCACGGGATTGATTATAGCCTTGATGGGATAAGGTCCTATGAATCTGGGATTGAAGGTTCGCGGGCCCTTGAGGGGTAAATGTTTCATTGCTAGCCATACCTGATGTCCTACTTGGTAAGGAGGAGTTTTACTTCGGTGCAAATCAGCGTTTTCTTTATACTTTTTCCTGGCTTGCTGTAAATGAGTTGCAGCTTCTTTGAAGGCTTGGGTTATTGTGGAATGCAGATGATTTACTGCGGGCATTTCCAGGGTCAGAGGTGGATCTAGATCAGAGGTCCGAGGATGGTGACCATATAAAGTATAAAAAGGAGTTTGTCCGGTTCCAGAATGCACTGAATTGTTGTATGCATATTCTGCGATCCAAAGGATGTCTTTCCAATTTAACTCGGATTGGTGTAACATGCACCGAAGATATTGCTCGAGAGTCTGATTGGCTCTCTCGGTTTTCCGTCGGTCTGGGGGTGGTGGCTGGTGGATAGCCGCACATCTATTAGTGCTAGTTGGCAACACTTCTTCCAAAAATGGGAGATAAATTGACTTCCACGATCCGAGACTAATATGGAAGGGAAACCATGTATGCAAACTATATTCTCCAGAAATTCCTTGGCCAAGGTGGAAGCTGAAGGCAAACCTTTTAAAGGGATAAAGTGGGCCATTTTGGAGAATAGATCCACAATTACAAGGATAGTGTTGTAACCAGCACAAAGAGGCAGGTCAGTTATAAAGTCCATTGACAAGGTGTGCCATGGTGCCGGTGGAAAATCCAAGGGTTGAAGTAGGCCGGCCGGCCTTTTCTTTTGACCCTTGTTTTGGGCGCAAATTCCGCAAGACAATACAAAAGACTTTGTCTTTTCTCCAAGAAGGCCACCAGAAGTGGCGTTTGATTTTTTTCCTCCGTTTTAGCGATACCAGGGTGTCCTTCCATTAATGATTCATGATGATGGGCAATAACAAGTTCTTGCAATTCTTTACTAGGCAGAAACAACCGCTCCTGTAAGTAGGGTAAGTCATCCTTAACGGTGTAATGAGGACCCTTTTGACTCCATTCCAGTAAGGCTGAAGAGTCTAGAAGTTGTTTTACTTGCGTTTGGATGTCCTCAATAGTTTGCAATGAAGTTAGGCCTAAGATTCTTTGTTCTGGTATGATTGGCACAGGTTCTAAACTCGAATTGGGTTCTTCCATGCCAATCCGGGATAAGGCGTCCGCTTTACCATTCTTGCAGCCAGGGCGATAGGTAATTACAAAATCAAATTCAGCAAAGAATAGAGCCCATCGGAGTTGTCGTGAAGATTGAGCCTTGGCCGTCTTTAAATACTGTACATTTCTGTGGTCCGTAATTACGGTGATGGTGTGTCTTGCCCCGAGAAGGTAGTGACGCCAAGACTTGAAAGCAGATTTAATAGCCAGTAACTCTTTGTCGGTAATTGCGTAGTTGATTTCAGGAGGAGAAAATTTCCTGGACCAAAAGGCCACAGGGTGTAGTTGGTTAGTTTCTGGGTCTCTTTGCGACAGGACAGCTCCCATGGGCGAACTGGATGCGTCGGTTTCCACAATGTAAGGGAGATCTGGGTGCGGGTGCTTCAATATAGGTGCAGAGGTGAATTTGGTTTTCAGGTCCTGAAAGGCTTGTTCGGCCTCAAGAGTCCATTTAAAGCGTTTGTTTTTCTTTAGGAGAGCTGTGATGGGTTGGACTGTTCGGGAAAATTCCGGGATGAATCTTCGATAGAAATTGGCGAAGCCGAGCATGCTCTGAACTCCCTTCACCGAGCTAGGAGATGGCCATTTGAGGATGGCGTCCACCTTTCGCGAGTCCATTCGGACTCCTTGAGGTGTCAGGATGAATCCGAGAAATTCCACTTCTGTGGTATGAAAAACGCATTTTTCGAGCTTTGCAAATAGTCTGTGCTGGCGCAATTTCTCAAGAACTGCCCTACCATGTTTTCTGTGATCGGATTCTGAAGAGGAGTACACCAGGATGTCGTCAATATAAACAATGACACAGACGTCGATAAGTTCCCGAAGAACATCATTCATAAAGTACTGAAAGGCGGCAGGTGCATTGCACAAACCGAAGGGCATCACCTGATATTCGAAGAGCCCAAATTTGGTGCGGAATGCAGTCTTCCATTCGTCGCCTTCTTTTATACGCACCAGGTGAAGAGCTCCTTGGAGATCTAACTTGGTGTACACACAAGCGTCTTTCACCTGGTCGATAAGCTCAGGGATCAGGGGCAGAGGATAACGATTCTTAATCGTTATTTGATTTAGGGCGCGATAGTCTATACATGTTCTAAGGTCGCCCTCTTTTTTCGGCACGAAGAACAGAGCTGAGGAGACAGGAGACTTGGACGGGCGAATAAAACCATTGGCTAGGTACTGATCTAAATACTGATGCAAATGTAGGTTCTCAGGTTCCGTAAGAGCATAAATCCTACTACAAGGTAGTTGAGCATTGGGTACCAGATCGATTTGGCAATCATAAGACCGATGGGGAGGTAACGTGTTAGCCTGTTCCTTCTGAAAAACGTCTTGGAATTCTTGGTATTCTGACGGTAGCTGTACAGGGGTGGAAGTTGCTGAGGCTAGACCCATAACTGGATTTCTTGGGTAACAAGTTGGTTCACAATCAGGAAAACGTATCTTCTTTGCTCGCCAGTCAATTCTGGGATTATGTGTTTCTAACCAAGGAGTTCCAAGAATTACCTGAAATTGTGGGGCCTTGATCACATCAAACACGATTGCTTCCCGATGTCCATCCTGACCCACCGGTGTCATTTCAACAGTGGAATGCGTTACGGGCCCTGAGGCTATTTCGGTTCCATCTACTGTAGTAATGACATCTTGGGTTACTTTCGGGCGGAGAGGGAGCTTAATCCTGGAAGCCAATTCACGGTCTATGTAATTTCCAATAGCTCCACTGTCGATGTATGCTTTTATAGCATGCAACAGCTGAGGCTGTTTTGGGTCCACGAGCACCATTGGCATGACAAAATGCGAGGTCAAAGAGTTTGTTTTCAAGCTCGGCAAGCGGACCCCTACGCTTGTCGGGCTAGGTCGTTTCCCGAATCAGGTGTCAATAAATCGTTATCAGTAGTTCCAACCACCTTCTTAGGTGGTTTAACCGGACAATTTCGAAGAAAGTGACCGGAAGTCCCGCAATACAGGCAAAGTTGCATTTGCCGCCTTCTCTCTCGTTCCTTCTGTGTTAATGGTCCTTTAACACCGCCGATTTGTATAGGTTCGGATATGTCGGTACTCTTGGAGTTAGCGTGGGTTTTGATCGGTACTCGGGTTTCGTACTTGAACCGATCTGCTTTTCTATTTTGAAGTCTGTGATCAAGTTGAACCACCAAGTCTATGTAGTCTGCGCAGACCTGGGGTGGATCTACTATCTGAGCTAGAACATCCTTAAGCTCTCCGCGCAGGCCTCGATGAAACAATGTGATCCTTTTGTTTTCTGGCCATCCAGTTTCCACAACCAGTCTATTAAAGGTGGCAACGTAGGACAGAAGATCCTGATTACCTTGTCATAAGGATAGCAGTTCGTTATCAAGGGCCTGTCCTTGAGAGTGTCGAGCAAACAATCTTTCCATGCTGGCCTGGAAACCCTGAAAATTCTGGAGAATGGGATCATCCTGATTTACCAATGGAATAGACCAATCGGCAGCACTGCCACTGAGGTAAGATAGTATAAAGGCTACCTTGGTCTGGTCGTTAGGGAAGGCCCCGGGTCTGCATAGAAAGTGTAAACGACATTGGTTGATAAAGACGGCATATTTCTTGGGATCCCCCGCAAAATGTTCAGGCGGGGCCAAAGGCATGTGTCCAGGTAGATTGATTTGTACCGGGTTATTCAAACCCATTGATGTGGAAGTATCTCCGGAATTAGGTAAAGGAGTGTGCCCTGCCTGGGCCTGCAATAACCTTTTGGCCAGGTCATCTGTTCTTTCCTTGGATAGGATCAGTTCTCTTTTGAGAGCGTTAGTCTCCTGGTGGGCTGAGTGCACTTCTGCCCGTAATTCCCCCAAAAGCTGGGCCAGCTGATCTGTCTCGGAAGTCTCCATAGCGCCCGGGTGGGAAATTGTGGGTAGGCTTCCCGTTCTGTCACGCTCACCTGATTCCCACGGAGGCGCAGGTCTGGCTTCGAGTGCTGATGCTTCTTCTATGGTGAAGCGCAGGACTCTGAAGATGGACTCACTGGCTCGCAGGAATATTCCCCTGTGCGTGAAAAGGGAGTATTACCTACTGACGGAATAATGCTCAAGCCTCCCACTCCCTTCCAGCCCTCCACGATACCCTTCCTCGATTCCCCGTGAAGTCTCACCTTAGGGTCTGGAAGGATGAGTTCTCCATCCTGCTTCTGATGCAGGGGCGCGTTGAAACCTAGTTACTTCACTGGATTGAGGTTTGATGGGAGTTCAAATAAGCTTGACTATTCAGGTAAGGCGCTGTAAGAGTTCTGTAGCAAGTTCAAAAGTTCAAGCTTAATAATAATGTTCATTGTCTTATTGCAGCAAGCGCTAACGCTTATGTCTTTTTCCCCTTAGGGGCCGGGGTTCGGAATGCCGGAGATATGGCGCCGACCCGAAGTGAAACGTGCAGTTCCAGTAAATGACAGGTAAGTTCTGGATGAGCGTTCGGGTAATGTCTTTGCATTCGCTCATTCAATGTCTTTGTCTTTTTTCCCCATAGGGGCCGGGGTCCGGAATGCCAGGAAGCGGCAGGACCCGAAATGAAATGGGAATGACCCAACAGGTAAGTCTTAGAAGGAAACTGAGCTTTTCCTATTCCCTTCCTTCTCTCACCTTGTGTTTTTGTCTTTTTCTCTCTAGGCTCTGGGAGGTGGCTGCGGATCCGGATGATCGCTGCTGAAGATGGAGGTGCCCAGGAAAGGTGAGTGAAATGCAGCGCTGCAGCGATCGGAGCGAAATGCTTTTAAAATGATGTCTTCCCTTTCAGGATCGTCGGTGTGAAGTCTCCGTGATGCAGCTTTAGCAGGTAAGGTCTTCTTTCTCTCCAATTCTCTCTTAGCAGGTGACCCAGGATGCTGACAGGCGTGGCTGAAGTCCAGATGCAGGAGCTGACACGGTGAGCGTCCAGCTGCGAGGAGCAGAACAACGCGAAGCGTGAGTTGCTGATCGGGCGTGGTTTAAATAACTTTGGCAGAAGTTCCAGGTATGTATCCTTCCACCGATCAGGTATGTATCCTTCCCCGACCACACCCAGGGGAAAGTAGGTCCACAGGTAAAGTAGTTCCATTCAGGCCTCAAGAGGGCCTGGATGTAGCAGCATGGTCTTCATCAGGTAAGTGCACCTTAAAACACTTGAACACATGTCTAGCTTTATGAGCCTGGCGCCTAAGGCGCCAGGACAGGGTTCCAACATGAGCCTGGCGCCCAAGGCGCCAGGACTGTGTCCAAAGGGCCCCAGCTTGGGCCCGCTGGCACTTCCCTGGGGGAAATGATGCCTGCCTCTGGGGTTGCTGGGTCGGACCTGGCTCCTTGGAGGTAGGCATCATGACAGTAACCAGGAATTGTTGGCTTATATAGCCTCTTTCAATAGATTAGTAACTGAGACGAATTGGCCTCAGGAGAAAAGAACCACACTTTTTCATTGAGGCCTGAGAGGAGAATTTAAGGATATTTTTGGCGCAAGCCGTGAATCCTCCTACGGGTTGTGCTCATTTCATAGATCTAACCATCCTTTTGGATCACCGATTACAGAACCTACGCTCTGATCGGGCTAGATCGGAGGTTAAATCATTTTACGTTCGTTCTAGAGACTCTGGAAATCGTTCTACGACTGAAAGTCACCCTGAACCCATGCAGTTGGGGGCTGTTTGAAGTCCCATCTCTAAAGAAGAACAAGACAGAAGAAGACTGCAGAATGTATGTCTCTATTATGGCTCAGCTGGTCATCAATTGCGGAACTGTCAAGTAAAACCACCATGGAAGCCAGTGGGAGCCATAGACAAGGGGGATAGAAAGGTCACAGAAGATGAACAGCAGGAAAACTCCAATGCCCGACAAGTATAGAGGTCGACTTGTCGAGCCAAAAGAAGGAAATTCAGATCTCTCATTTCGTTGTTCCGAACATCCTAAGTAGTGACCTTCAACCGTCCAAGGTATTTGCTCTGGAAGGATATGTGGAAAGTGCTGCAATTGGAAACTATATGCGTTACGAACTAGTAGGCAAGATGGGTATTGGTATACATCCAAAAGCTGTGGTAGAAAATGTCCCTGCGGTAGATGGAACACAACTAATTTCCGGACCGGTGACAAAGTGTACTGAAGTTTGTACCTTGCTTTGCTAGGAAGGACATCAGGAAAGGGTATCTTTTGACCTGATTTGTGCTCCACAGTTTAAGGTGATTTTAGGAATTCCATGGTTAGAAAGCCACAACCCACGGATTGATTGGCGAGCCAAGACCATTGTTTTCACTGAGGAATGCAGGACTTCTTGCTATGTTTAAGGCGGAACCCTGAAGGAAAGGGTTACCAGAGATTTCTTGCAACACACCCACTTTAGGGGTGATAGGGACCGTTCCTCTGGAATATCAAGACTTTCGAGAAGTATTCGGAGAGGAACAGACGAACATGCTGCCGCCTCATCGACCATATGATTGCCAAATCGATTTGATCCTTGGTTCAAAAACCCCATGCAGCAGAATCTACGCCCTAACTGAACAAGAAAATATTCATTTGAAGACCTATTTAGACAATTATCTGGCCAATATGGTCATTAGGCCCTCTAAATCCCTCATGGCGTCTTCCCTTTTTTATCGTGCTCAAGGAGGAAGGGGACCTTCGCACCTGTATAGACTACTGTGCCCTAAACCAGATCACCCTCAAGAACCGGTGTCCCCTTCAACTTATCCCAGTACTGATGGATCAAGTTAAGGATGCCAAGATTTGTAGTAAATTAGACCTTAGAGGAGCCTACCACTTTGTGAGAATAAAAGGAGGAGATGAATGGAAGACTGCCTCCGCACAAAATATGGATTATATGAATATCAAGTCATGCCCTTTGGCTTATGTAACGCCTCAGCGGCCTTCCAAAGTTTTCTGAACGTTTTATGTGAATTACTTGACGTCTGCACTGTAGTGTACTTGGACGACATTCTTATATACTCGAGGTCGGTCCAAGAGCACATAACCCATGTAAGAGAAGTCCTTCAGAAAGTAAAGAAACACAAGCTCTTTGTAAAATTAGAACATTTTTCCTTTCCTACGACCTCAGTGGAATTTCTGGGATTCATATTGTCATCCAAAGGAATCCAAATGAATAACAAAAGTCGAAGCTGTTCTCAATTGGCCTTCCCCTACCTCGGTGAAATGAGTCCAAAGTTTTTTAGGATTTGCAAATTTTTACATACGTTTTATTGCAGGGTTTTCACAATTGGTACACCAGATAACTTAATTGTTAGGAAAACATAAGACCTTCTCTTGGACCAAGGAAGCAGAAGAGGCCTTCCAGATATTGGAGAAACAATTTGCCACAGCTCCAGTGTTGAAACACCCTAAACCAGAGTTACGATTTGTAGTGGGAACCGACGCGTCCAGTGCTGCAATAGGAGCAGTACTATCCCAGAAAGACCCTGAAACTGGGCAGCTGCATCCAGTGGCCTTCTGGTCCAAGAAGTTCTCAACAGCTGAATTGAGCTATAGCATCACAGACAAGGAACTACTGGCAATAAAGCATGCTTTCAAAGAATGGAGACACCACTCGTTAGGGGCCTGACATACAGTTACTGTCTTAACAGATCATCGAAACCTGCAATATTTGCGCAATGCCAGGGCTCAATCATCACGGCAACGCTGTTGGGTGTTATTTTTTGTAGAATACGATTTTGTTATCACTTATCGCCCATGGGTACGTAATGGTAAAGCAGATGCCCTGTCAAGGATTGGAGAAAAAGAAGAGATTCAAGGCACCACAGAACCTGTAAACATAATCCCTGAAGAAAAGATGCTGGGAGTCACTGGATCTCCGGAAGAAGACTTAGAGGCACAAATTCTACTCACTTAACCACATCTGAATTAGAGGCTTGGGTATCAAGAGGACCTAAGTTTAGTCTTCAAGAATGTCTACCTTATTTCCAGGGTCAACTTTACCCACCCCATCAGGAGTTACAAAAGACAGTTATGGCAGATTACCACGGAGCCACCCTGGAGGGTCACCTTGGGATCGCTAAGACCACGGCCAAGATCAAGAGACACTTCTGGTGGCCAACATGGCGCAAAGACATCAAAGATTATATTCAAACTTGTGGAATCTGTGCTCAGAACAAAAGTTCAAAACAGAAACCAGCAGGACTACTGCAATTGTTGCCCGTCCCATCAGCGCCATGGCATACAATTTCTATGGACTTTATTACGGAACTACCTCCTTGTCAAGGATATAACACTATTTTATTTGTTGTGGACTTATTTTCCAAGATGGCGCATTTGATAACCCTAAAGGGACTCCCAACCTCCTCAGTCTTAGCAAAGGTCTTCCTGCAACAAATTGTGTGTCTTCATGGATTTCCATCTACTGTGATCTCAGATGGGGGAAGCCAATTTGTATCCCAATTCTGGAGAAAATATTGTGAATTTGCCAAGATTGAAGTGTGTCTATCTACCAGCCACCACCCACAGACTGACGGTCAAACAGAAAGAACCAATCAGACCCTTGAACAATATCTTCGATGTCTCCTTCACCAGACAGATTGTTCTTGGGTGGATTTCCTTTGGATCGCACAGTATGCTTATAATAACTCAGAATACACTTCCGCGGCTATACTCCTTTCTACGCTCTGAAAGGTTTACATCCTCGGACCTCCACTTTTGATCCCACTGAGTCTTTAGAGATGCCAGCAGTACAGAGTCTCCAGGATAACATTATCAGAGTACAGGAAGAAGTTCTACGACATTTGGCTACAGCAAAGAAGGATCAAAAGAAATTTGCAGATAGACTTCGATGAGAGTCACCAGAGTATAAGGTGGGGGATAAGGTTTGGTTGTTTCCAAGAACATTGCACTCAAAGGCCCACGTGTATTCCAACCAAGATTCATAGGCCCATTTCTAGTAGAGACCATTGTTAATACCGCAGCAGTAAGACTAAAGTTATCCTCTCACATGCAAATTCACCCAGTTTTACATGTCTCTCTGATCAAACCACTGAATCCAGGGACCAGATTACAGCCATCACCAAAACCCCAAATCGTCAAAGGTGACCTAGAGTTCATAGTAAAAGAAATGTTAGACTCTAAGATAGTTAAAAAGAAATTGTTCTACCTGATAGATTGGAAAGGTTTTGGTCCACAGGGTAGGACTTGTGAACCTAGCTCGAACATTCATGCCCCCAGACTACTACAAACATTTCATCAAAATCACCAGACTTATCCAGTACCGGAGGGTTCATCCTTGGGGGTGGGGGGAAACTGTCATGGTCCCAGCACAGAAATACAAATCCCATTCAGAAATACTTGAGAGGCAGGGAACTTCATTTGTATCAGTGGGTCAACAGTGGCTTCAAGCTTGGAGCAAGAGGCATGTATCTCACTCTTAGCATTTTACCCGTAGGCTCATTACATTTACATTATCTTCTCTACCCTCAACATGGCCGCCGCTAATCACATAGATAACTCACTGCATTCTACACCTGTAGCAGAGGGTGCTACTTAAGCCCCGCCTCCGCCGAAGCTCTCGCTTCGCGTCTTCTCCGCTCACCGCGGGTAACGCTTCCAGCAATCTCCTGACGGAACCTGTCAACAGAAGAAAACGAGTCAGTAGCGAAATCTACAGAATAGCAGAAAAACTGTAAAGACTTACCGAACCGAAGTTTTCCAGGAATTTTCCTCAGTCCGCAATAATATCCGAAGTCTCTGCATCTCCTGTCAGAAGCTCAGTCGCAGCCGCAACATTTCTTCTCTCTGCAGTCTTCGTCCGCGGTCGCAGCTTATCCTTTCTAAAGTTTTCCACAGCCGTCCCTACATGTTCCGAAGGTATTTTCTTCCACAGTTTCTCTGAAGACCTGCAAAACTAGGTATTGAATGAATGAATGAATGAATGAATGAATGAATGAATGAATGAATGAACTTGTTAAAAGAAAAGAGACGTTTCATATGTGCTTACCTGAAGTCTCAGCTAAGCTTTTCTTCGCTTATTTTTACCGCGCTTGTTTCTGAAGGCAGCTATTACTCTGTTTTTTCGACAAACTGACGTAATTAATGTTTCCTAAAAATCATGTATAGCTGCAGCCTTACCACAGCCTTAGCCCTTGTTAGGGAACCATGAACCTGCAAAGGTAAAAGGAAATTCTAGCAATCTCTTCAACGTAAGGACCATTTCTAATTTGATGAACTATAAATAATTATTAATTTCACCAAGAGACTTGCCCATGATACCTTAAAAGAGGTTTTGGATGCTATTCAGATAAAAAAGCTTTCGACACCATTGCCCACTCAGAATAAGTCACCTACCCAACGCGCCCCTGTAGAATACAGGATGGAGAGCTCCACAAAACAAAAGGACAGGTGAGAAGGGAGGGTTATTTTCAAGGTACACTGTATCACAATTAACAGTTTTTGAATGGGGATTACAATAGTGGTTTTGTTATAATTATTGTTTCCGCAGAACAAAAGCCCAGACCACAGGCCCTCAGCTGAAAAGGCATTATGCTCCCGCAGAGACTTAAGGTAAGCGTTATAGCCATTCAGCACTCCACACTGCATTCATACTAGTTTCAGGCAGGGCTGTCTCAATCATTGTGTTAAATACCAGAAACTACAAGCCCATAACATGAAATGCATATTCGTCACACTCTCCATTCACCCAGGTCCCACCCCACAGGCGTACCCATAACATATTCATTGGAAAGGATCCAGCCAGTCTGGCCTGGACCTCCCCACAATACCATATATGGAACTTGCACCCAACAGCCAGTCAGGGGAAGGGACAGAGTAAGGGCTTCACAGGACTTAGGAAAACAAGGTAACGGGCAATAGAAAGCAAGAGGCCCCAGGGGCCATCTTGTCTTCTATCAGGAATCAACTGATTCCAATGGCAGGGACTGGGCATCCCAAAATGGAGGCTACTCAGAGCACCTATCAGTCAGCATGGAGCTGCCACCAGCCCATAACCTGCTCTGTGGGCCACACACAGGCGCCCAAAAACATCCCAAGGGTCTGTTCACCAAACCAAAAAGAGGAAGAGCTGCACTGCCAGGAGTCCTGCATGGACTCCTGAGCAGGAAATAACACAGAACACACATGATAAAAGGAGTACAGGACAAGGACATGGAGGCCCTGTCCGTCCAATGCATTTCCAGCATCACACACAACCATTAAATTAGTGTGTAAGGAGAGACATGGGGAGAAAGGTAGCAGGTAGGTTCGAGTCAGCCATTTGCTTTTTTATGAGAGGGAAAATAAAGGGAAAGCAAGCTGAGTCAAAGGACAGGTGAAAGAGTTCAGCGTGGTGAGAGGCTGACTAAGTGAGGGCTCCTCCAGCCCGGAAAACTTAGAAAAAAAAAACACAGCTAGTGCTTATTGCTAGTAGAATGCTAGTATTTTTTTTTTATGTTGCCTATCTATTTTTTAAATAACATTTTTTACTAGACCATGCCTTTAAGGATGAGGCTATTGCAGTAGTCCAGCCTGGAGAGTACCAGAGCTCTAGTGACATTGAGTTTCTGGGGGAAAGTGAAGAAAGGAAGGATTCCTTTGAGGAGGTGGAGTTGAAAGTGAGCCTTCTTGGCAAGGTCCAGGGTGTGACGGAGTAAGGAAAGGGAGGAGTCTAAGATGACTCCAAGGTTTCTGGCTTCAGATGAAGGAGAAGGGGGAGAGCCCATAGAGGTTGGTCAGAGTGAAGGGGAGATAGAGGGAGCAGGAGTCCCAATGGGAAGGACAGAGATCAGTGGAGGCACACTAGGACAGACAGTAGATAGGCAGTCAGGAATGATGGAGGAAGTAAGGAGAGGTTCAGAGGGCAATTTGAAGAAGAGTTGTCATCTTCGTAACACTGGAAGTACAGGGAGGCAGTGGAAGTTAAGTGTGCAAGCAGAGCAAGATAGGTTTTCGGGGAGAAAGGTTTTAACCCTGGGGAACGCCACAGTGGAGACAGAGGTGGGAGAGGAGAAAGAGCCCAGAATAACCTACGAGGGGCAGTCAGTGGGGAAGGAGGTAAACCAGTCCAGTGCCCGCTCCGAGATACCAAGGGTATCGTGGAGTTGTTTTATGAGGATGGAGTGGTTGACCGTATCAAATGCAGAGGAGAGATCGAGCAGAATGAGAACAGCTGGAGAGTTACAGTCAAGAGATGCAAGCAGTTCTTCACGGGTATTCAGGAGATCCATTTCCGTGCCTCTGGATGCTCGGAATCCAGATTGTCGTGTAGGCAAGTGACAAGCTCAGTATGCTGGGTCAGTTGGGGGAAAGACCAGCTTCTCCAAGAGTTTCCCAAGGAAGGAGGTGATGGAGATGGGGCGGTAGTAAGCCGGACACGAGTGGTCGGCAGAAGGTTTTTTCAGAAGGGGTGCACAAGAGAGTGCTTGAGGGACGAGGGGGAAGACCCAGTAGCAAGAGAGTGAATGCAGAAATCAGCAAGTGCAGGGGCAAGAGAGCCCGGTTAGAATCAAGAGATGCAAGCAGTTATTCAGGGGTGCTCAGGAGAGGGACTTCTTCAGTATTAGTGTAACTAAAGTGGGAGATAGATGCAGAAGATGATGGTATAGTAGGCAGAGTGTAGAGTGCAGGAGGAGGGAATGTGATGAAGGTCAGGAGAATCTATAATTTTGGAAATTTTGAACAAAATATTCAGCAAGGTCATTACCTGGGAGAGTGGAGTTTATAGTCATAGGTTTAGGAGGCGTGAGTTTAGGGTGCCATTTAGTCTACGAGAATGGTTTGAGTTTGAGTCAGTGAGTTTGAGTGTCGAATTGTGTTTGGCTCTATCAAGTAGACTTGAGAGTGTTCATGGCAGAGAGGTAGCGTTGTATGTCCTCGTGCGAGTGGGTACGCCTCTATTTAAGTAGAAGCTGACGCATGTCTGTGCGGAGAGAGCGTACAAAGGGGTGACCCATGGTTGAGGATGCTGAGACTTGGTGATGAAAGGTAGCTGTGAGAAGAGAATGAGTCATATAGTAGGCATTGGAAGCTTGAGAAGGACGCGTTAGTGGAAGAGGAATCGGGTGTAAAGGAGGAGAATGAGAACTGTAGGTCCAAGAGAAAGGTAGGAATGGCAGAAGGTTTCAATTTCATTTTAGTAGTAGCTGAGGCACGTGGAGAGGAGAGGTCAGGCGGTGGAAAAGAGACGGTCGTGGATACAATGGAGAGATCAGATAGATATAGTGTGACAGTAGAATTAGTGGCTGAGAGAGAGATGAAGATGTACAAGCCTTCCAAAGAGTTACCCCAGTGTGGGTAGGTAGGTTATGGAGTGGAGTGTGGTCACTAAAGAAAAGACTGAAGCTCAGATTTCTGAGAAGTGGTTGGAGAGGGAAGGTTAAAGTCACCCAAGAGAATAAGGTGATGTTTAGTGGAAATAGAATCATGGAGTTGCCCAAGTTCATCAAAGAATGGTGCAGTGGGACCAGGAGGATGATGGATGGAGATGTGAACCAAGTGAAGCAGAGCGATAGTAGAGATGGTGAATTCAAGAGGTAGGAGGAGGACTTGGCATTGGAGATTTGTGAGACATTGAGGCCAGAAGAGAGTAGGTGCCCACCTCCGCCTGTGCCAGTCTGACAAAAATGAGTGATGGACAGTTTGGAATCATGGAAGGCCGCCAGAGTGGCAACGTTTGCTGCAGAAGTCCAAGTTTCAGTGATGGCAAGGAGGTCCAGGGGAGGAGAGCTGGCGTGAAAGTAGTTGGTGATACAGCAAGTTCTCCACCATGCTGTCTGGCATGGATTCACATGCTCATGAATATTCCCTGTCATCAGGCTGGGAATCTTCAGTAAAAGGAAAAACAGTTTCACTTTAAAACTGTATTTCTCCTCTAAACCAATCATTGTCTTTTGGGTCATATTGCCCCCATACAATGACAGTCCTCTTCCTAAGCTCTACCACTGATGGTCATCTTCAGATTTTTACTGCACGCTTTAGTGTTGGGAGTCCTGAATTTGATCTCTGAGCTATTTTTGTGTTTTTTCAGATTTTTTTGCCAAAATAGTTTTGACCGATTTTTGCCTAATTATCTTTGAAGGACAGAGGCCGGCAGCGAGGATGCGCTACCGGCAAAGAGCTTCATCCACCGTCGGATCGTCCTCAAAGTTTCGAGAAGGCCCGGCTTTGGGCCTACTTTGTGCCTTTCAACTATGAGTTAAGAGTAGAAGGAAAGTCGTAGCCTCTTCAAACGCTGTGTAAAGTGTGGATTAATGAAAGTCTTTGTGGAAGATCAGCATCATAATTGGTAATATTGCCTGCACCCAGACCACGATGAGGAGCGATACAAAGTGTGCCGTGGTTTCTCAAAGAAAACCAAAAAAGACTGCTACAGCAGGCTTGGGGTCAAGTTGAGCCTGATCTAGGACCGGCCGGTCCGAGGAGCGTACTCCCTCTGAGAGGAGGTAGAGTTCCTTTGACGACACCCCACTCGTGGGGGTCCAAGAGAAGGCTAAGCTCGCGCCGCTGGGTTCACTGCTGATGCAGGTCCCGAGTTGGGCAAAGGGTGATCACCATCGGCCTCGACATTGAGCCTACCATCAAAAGGGTCCTCTTCAAAGAGAAAATCCCCAAACCTGGCAAAACTGTGTGTCTGCGGATAAGCCAACGGAAGACAAGTCCGGAGAGGACTTGTTGAAGCTCGCAAAGACCTCTCAGCATGCCAGGTCAACGGAGTCAACGACGGCACCGCTGACAAAAGAAGCAACAAGCTCATTGTCGAATAAGTCAATGACTACTGCGATAGCGCTGAAGGAGAGTGGGTCAGCGAAAGAGGTGGCAGCCACTCCACGGGTGTCCTTGCCCCAGAGGCGAGATATGGCTGTGAAAGCTGCGACAAAGGCGGTGGCCACTCTGGGGTCAGGGAAGGACCCGGCAATTGCACAGACCCTGCGCCCTCCTGAGAATGAGAGGGACACAGTTGCTCCAGTGGAGCTTTCCTGGTACGTGGACAAGGGGGCTGTCCTAGACAGAGCGGAGCAGGTCTACTAGAGTACCGAATGGGTCAATGATCTGCAGGACGATTGCTACATGGATCACAAGGGGTCTCCTGTTCTCAAGAGGAGGCGCATCAGCCTAGACCCTACTCTACTGGATCCGTTCACCCCTAGACCTAGCGACTTGTCGCTGGATATTCTAACGACCCTGCACACACACTGAAATCTACCAGAGGATGCCTCCAGGACCTACGCCTTCACGGGACACGCAGGAGCTTCCAATGCTAAGCTAGCTCCCACGAAAGACATAGGCCAAATGGGGTGCTGGTCCTCGCCATCGTCCAACTCCTCCATCACCACCTTATCGCAAAAAGACCCCACCCAGAGCCCTGGATACAAGCACGGACACTGCTACCACAGGCACCAGCAAGAACGACCATTTCATTGTGGCCGATGGGGAGACGCCACATGCGGACAAGCCCCATAGGGCCTCCCCACCCGACAAAGTTGCATCCTTTCATTCTGTCATATGAAGGGCCTCGGAACTGTTTGTTAACCCTTGTGGATACCAATAAAGAAGGCTTCCTATACCAACAGCGCAAGTCAAGAAGAAAGACATTCATGTCTGTTCCCTTTCCTTTCCTGGACGACATCTGGGAGGAAGGCCTGGTGCTAATGAAAAACCCGAATACGGTCCTAACCAAGCGGACAGGTTGGAGAAGTAGTACAGGGTCCCAGATTCAGCCCCCAGGTGCTTAAGGTCTCAGCCCTCGCCCAACTCAGTGGTCTCGGCAGCAGCCAGGAAACGCTCAGCCAACTCATTGTCAGCAGCCCATGGTACCTCTGGACCAGAAGGGAAGAAGCTGGATGCAATGGGCAAAAGAATCATTTATACGACACCCTCTACCATCTAGGCAGCTAACGCCCTAGCCATCTTGTCCCGATATGACCGGGAACTATGGTTCAAGTTGGGCCCTATTCTGGACTTCCTGCCCGAAGACAATAAGGTTGAGGCACTGGAACTCTTTCAGGAAGGGGAAGTGGCCTCGGATCACACTATCACAGTGGACATCGCATATACGGGTTTCCGCCAGATGGGGAATGGGTTGTCCCTGCGTCAAGGCTTGTTGAAGGCAACTAAAATCCACCCGGACCTTCAGACGAAGGTACTGGATATGCCGTTAGATGGGGAGATCTTCTTTGGAAATGCCGTCGACGAGTCTCTGCAAGCGATAAAGACTGACACGGAGACGGCACACTCCTTGGGAAATTTTTAGCAGCGACAACAGTCGTCCTTTCGCTCTTCCAGAGGAAAGCCAGGAAGATCCTCCAAAGTATATAATACACTGTACCAACAGTCTCCACGCTCCTCTCCAGAAGTGTACAGGGGTCGCTCTCAAGGCAGCGGAGGACAGCGGCGGCGCCACCCGCAGGGCACAGCTCAGACCCCCAAGTGGGCCTGAACCGGCCACGGCCTCGGGCACCCACCTAGGGACCCCTTGTGGGAGGCTGGCTGGCAAAGTGTAAACACGTGGGAGAAGATCACCACAGACAGATGGGTGTTGGATGTTCGCGGACAGGGGCACACCTTGGAGTTCCATTGCAGGTGTCCTCGTATCCTGTCCATTCAGCGACGAGAACAACACAGACCACATCTTCTGCAGGAGTTCAAGGCCATGTTACAGAAAGAGGCCATCAAACCTGTGCCCCAGCGTCTACGGTGCTCTGGAGTATACTCCAGATACTTTCTGGTTGGAAAGAAAACCGGAGAGTGGAGGCTGATCCTAGATCTTGGTCGTCTCAACAAGTACTGGAAGTCCCAAATGTTCCAGATGGTCACGTTGCAGCACATGCTCGGCCAGCTGGAACAAGGAGTTTTACTGATGTCGTTGGATCTGGAGGATGCCTACTTCCACATCCCCATTCACATGAAGCACCACAAGTTCATATGGTTTGTAGTTTAAGGTCAGTATTACCAGTTCAGGGCCCTGCCTTTCGGCCTGAAATCGGCCTTAGGGTGTTTACAAAGTGCCTGGCCCCCGTGGCGGCACATCTTTATCTACAACACATCCACATATACCCCAACCTGGACGACTGGCTGTTGCGTTCCCACTCAGGCGGGCAAACGCACATCGAAGACCGTACATTTGCTGAGGAGTTGAAGTTCTCCATGAACTATCCAAAGTCTTGCTTGATGCCATCTCAGGACCTCTGTTTCTAGGCGCCTGACTCAACACAGTGACGTGTTTGGCGTTGACCCCGGAGGAGAGGGTGAGAGCCATACAAGGCAGGGTACAGCGCTTGTCGTCGGTGCAGACTGCGATGGCTCTGTCCATCAAGTCGCTGCTGGGCATGATGTCCTCCTGCATCAGCCTTGTTCGCCTGTGCAGACCTCACATGAGACCTCTCCAGGAGTTCCTGGATGCGAGGTGGATGCAGGTGTCAGGGAATTTGGAGGAAAAGATCTTGTTCAACCAGGAGTACCATTGGGCGATTCAGTGGTGGGGCGTACGGTTCCATCTCGTCCAGGGAGCTCCTTTTCAGGTTCCTCTTCAGCAGAAGACGGTCACCACAGACGCCTTTCTAGAGAGATGGGGAGCTCACACTGGACAGTTGCATACCAGAGGCCTCTGGCAACCGGAGGAAAGGGACACCTCAACATCCTGGTAGTCTTTTCTCCGGTCTTTGCAAGGTGGTGAGGATTGTCAGACAACACCACCACCTTATACATCCAGAAACAAAGGGGACCCGCTCACCAGCGCTTTCCAAGGAGGCCCAGGACCTGTGGCGCTTGCCCGTTCGTTCCTCGTTCTGTTTCACCTAGCGGGAGTCAAGAACACCATCGGCGACTCGCTCAGCAGGGAACCGTCTTCTTGCCACAAGTGGGAACCTCGCCAGGACCAGGTGGATTTTCTGTTCGACAAATGAGGCCAGCCCCAGATCGACCTCTTTGCGACGGCGCCAAACAACTAGTGTCAGTTCGCCAGCAGGATCCCTCAACCAGGCAGCATGGGGAACGCGGTCACGTTCCCATGGGGCGGTTCCTGTGCGCCTTCCCGCCATTCCCACTCCTCTTACGTTTGATCAACACACTCACGCAGTGCCACTGCAGGATGATAGAGGAAACTCTGGTATCCGGACCTACTGCGTTTGTCAGTGGGCCCGTCCATCTGCCTGCCGCTGTCCCCAGACCTTCTTGCCAGAGAAGGGGGGTGGCGATTCTGCATCATGACCCAGAGTCCCTGAATCTGAGGGCATGGCTCCTGCAGCCCTAGAGTTAGGAGCTTATGCTTTACCTGCAGAATGTAAGGATATCCTGGCTAGGGCCAGAGCCTCGTCAACGTTGAAGTGCTATGGACATAAACAGAAAAGCTCCTCCGTGTGGTGCCGGACTCAGAAGATTACCCCTCTGCATGTCACGGCTCTGCAACTTCTACCAAACTTGCTTTCCTTGGCCAAAGTGGGACTGGCTCACGCCACTATCAAGGTGCATCTCGCTGCCATATCCAGGTGGCAAAAACATCCTTTCATCGCGTGATGTTTTTTCGCGGGTTTTTTTACTGCAATTTATTTTACAAAAAAAAAAAACTCATCTAATTTTTTAGGGGGATCGAATAATATATATTTGGGGTGTGGGTGTTCCCAAAAATAAAAAATTTGAAATCTGCGGTAAAAAACCAAGCGAAAAAACATCCCGCTTTGACGACAGGGAATATTCGTGAGCATGTGAATCGATGCTGGAGAACAATAGTTACAGGTAAGTAGCTTAAACCTTTTATTACCTATAGACTGAGCATTCCAGAGTGAAATGTTCAGTTGATGTGGTAAGGAAGATTACAGAAGCTGTGCCTCAGAGGAAGAGAGGCGAGATAGATGGGTAATAGGGGAGGTATGGTTAGCTCATCTGCTTTGTTTGTTGGAAGTGCAAGTAGTGGGAGTTTCGAGATGTACGTTTTATGATGGGGATAGGAAAGGATGAAGTTGTAGCGAGATTGGAGAAAGCATAAGGAGAGGTGAGTAGGGAGAGCAGCAGGAGTGAATGCATACTAGATGAGTACTGCAGATTAGAGAGGCAGGGATGCGTGAATAACCTAGTATAGCAGTGTTAGATTGCTGCTCATAACTTACATGTGTTACTGCTGCTTTTTTTCTGTTAAATCCTGGTCCCCTATTCTTGCTTTCGCCAGTTACTTAACTTGCATTCCCACAGGGCGCCAGAGGTTTCTACAAGATCGAAAGGTGTCTCATGAGCTGCCAGCAACTTTCAGCAGGAACAAGATGCAGGTAATAACTTCTATGTAACAAGACCTGCTCCAGAGCCACTAGTCAAGAAATCAATGTAGCGAGAGTGGTGCGCCTTAAGAAGATGTCCCTAGTGAACACTAAGACTTCAGGACAAATATAAGTGCACTGGCCCATGCCCCTTGCTTTGTGTAGTGACCTCATGATTAGAGTAGTTGGAGAAGCATACGGGTTTGGCCATTGAGTCTTTTGAGGGCATGAGTATGTGTTCCAGAGGGTTTTCACATGACGCACACACTGTTTTTATCCATGCAGGGTGACTGGACCACAAGGGTTTTCAGTGGGGCCCTAGATGGAGCTTTGTGGCCTGTAAATGGTTTTGGTTGGGCTTTGATTAATTTAATCTGTGCCTTCGTTGACTGTGTTAAAGGGAAGCCATTTCCCCCACAGGATAAGGTTTTGTCAATCCAGGAGGCTGACCTACATTTTGGAAGAACACTCAAACCTAAGCTTAGTGATTTTGAAGGTCTCATGGCCTCTTGCATTTGCATCCTGCTTTTGGGAAGATGGACGATGAGCCAATTGCACTGGTTTCTGGCAAACAACTCGGCTCAGTCTGTGGAGTGCCAGTTCAAGAAGATCTTTACCAACTGTGGCAAAAAGGAATGAAGAGACTGACCAAGTAGTACTGTGATGATTGATATACACTTTTATTAAACAGAAATAAACTATCTTCCTTAACTCTAATGGTGTTTCCCTACCTAAACTAAAGAAACTTGGGTGCTCGTTAGTAAGTCTGTGAAAGTCCAAATCAAAAAGCACTGTCCCAGTCAAAAAGGCTCCTACTCTATCCCTGTCACTACAATACATCATAAAAAGTTCTGCTCCTGCTCATACCCCAGGAGAATGACTCTGTTCTCCTGTATATAAAGTGTGCCAAAGACTCTCAGGTTGTTCAAAGCAATGGTTCCATAAAAATCTGGCATCTCAAAAGCAAACAAAAACAGTTCTCCAGGATCATTGTGTGGCTAGGAGAATGTCACCCTTCTCCTATCTGGTTCCCTAATGTCTTTCACTGCTCTCAGCAATACCTTTTACATTTGTTTGTCAGGAATAGGTGCTTTGTGCAGGCTCCAGGGCGCTGAGGACTTAATATCCCATGAAGTCGTGGGAGATGGTGGCTTGCGCATGTGTGCGCAGACTATTTAATCTCCTCCCCGGGACGTGCTGTCTGTTGGTGATTGTAGGTGTTCAGGCACAGGCCGGAGGAGAGCAGATGATGGAGGCGTGTAGACCTGTGTCACAGTGGTGAGAGGTGTGTAGACCCGGACTGCGGCAGTGACAACGTGGCAGGATGGAGGCTTTCTGGGCATGGAGAGCGTATCCCACACATGAGGAGGAACAGGCGGCGGGCAGCATAATCTGCCCAATGCTGCGTTCAACATTGCCTAGGGTGGTGCCTTCGGCCTCCTCCCCCCTGTTCCCCCACCAGGCCACAGTTAAGTGCTCAATTGGGGTTTTGGAAAGTGTGTTTGCCCTGAAGGGACTCTATAGCGTTTGGGGCATTTTAACTGCAGTTTGATTCATTTACACATGCTAACTTGCAGCACGCTGAGACAGTGTGATTATTGCAGCCATGTGTGTTCTCACTGCAGTTTCTTTCAGGAACTTGTCCATGCACACCGCGTATATCTGACCCTTTTTTCAGACTGTCTGGAGCGTTCTCTGTGTGTGAATTGGGAGTGAGGAACGCTACATGTTGGTTTGTTGCTGCTTGCTCTTGTCAAACTATCCTACTAAGGAGAAATATGTATCGAGTTTATTGCTGGTTAAGATCAATTCAAAAGCAACAACCTCTGCCAAGACGTAGGCGCGAGGCACCAGGACATCCTGTTAACACATAATGTGCCTCTGTTAGTCGCTAGTTAGGAATGATAGAGTGTGTGGTGCAAGTTTTCCAGGGGCAATATCCTAATTAAGAAGGGTGTTGACCTACGCCAGGAACTGTTGCAAGTGGTGTCATTAAGGTACAAGATTGTGTGCTTATGCTAGGTATGATTTTCCCTGTTTTTCCCCTATGATATGAGATGGCATGTATAACGCGCCTATACACAAGTGTTCCAATTCAAGAACCCTCTTTCTGGTTACCCTAAACACCCCCTACGTATCCACAACTTCTCCCTAACCCTCTTCCACCCCATTGGCTGCCTCGGCTGCCTCGAGGCTACCTGTCATACTGAATATTCAGGAGCCCCTGCAAACCAAGGCGGGAGGGGTCAACTACATTTGGCTTCCGTGGCTAGGAAGGAGTTGCAAGATACTCCAGGGGTGTGACATAATCACCAACCCCCATTGTGGGATATTAACACCACCCAAGCCTTATGGAGTCCCCTCCACACATAACAGAGGTGCTTAAGGCACTGCAGGATATCTTGATCCAGTCACGACTAGAGACCACCACATTGAAAATGCAAGTTAGTGGTTTAATAGCCCAGGGTACACCCCTTCAGGGGGATGCTGCGGCAGCATCTACTTCAGGAACATCTAGTCGAGCAAGTACTGTAATAGTACAACAGCATTTAGGTGTGCCATTGGCAGCACCAGAGAGATTTGTACGGGACCCCCGGATGTTTTCCACCTTTTTGACACAATGTAAGTTAAATTTCTTATGCAAGCCGACGGCTTTTCAATCTGCTTGAGCTTGGACGGCGTTTGTCATTTCTTATGTATCAGGGGATGCCACAGCCTGGGCCATTCCACTAGTACAGAAAGATGATCCTATATTATACGATTGGGGCAGGGTTTTCAGTGGAATTTGCTCACCTATTTGACCCCCGCAATGTGTCTTTCGCCCAAGATAAGGAGTTATTGGCCCTTAGACAAGGTACGAAGGATTTCGTGACTTATGTGACACAATGTGATCGGTTAGTGGTAGTGGCCGCTTGGCCAGAACCATTGGCCAGAACCAAAACAAGTGGTTTTATTTTATCAAGGATTAAAGGATGAGTTGAAGGATGTGATAGCTCATGTGGAACCACAACCTGAGTCTTGTAGTGCATTGATTTCCATGGCTCTCTGGTTGATCACTGATTGTGTGAGCGTAAAGGGGAGAAGAGGAGGACTGATGGGATGCCATTTGTACATCTCGGCCGGAGTAGGGAGGCAGGGTGAGGTTCAGGGGGTGAGGAAGGGGAGCCTATGCAGATTGGGGGTGTACGAGGACCTTTGTCAGCAGAGGAAAAGCGGAGAACTAATATTTTGTGTCTTTATTGTGGGAAGTCACGGCACTACATCCGGAATTGTCCTAATACCCCAGCACGAATAGGGGAGAAGAAAAAGGTAGAGGTGGGAAAAGAGGAGGCTCGGTAAGTGGGGGGGGGACGACTACACTGAGCCTTAAGGAGGCAGAGTTCCCGTTGGCGGTGGCATACACAATGCAGGTCAAGGCCCCTCATATCTATCTTTTGGTGATGTTGATTTTTGCCAATAGTAAGGAGATGGTAATGGCGGATTCAGGGACCACTGGGAATTTCATTGATATTGCATTGCCAGCTGAGTTAGGACTTCCTACCCGAAGCAAGAGGGAGAGGGAGTTGGTACAGGCAGTTGATGTGTCATGTTTAACATCAGGTCTCATATCAGGTCTCATTACCACTCAGACCCAGGAGATAACCATGTGGTGTGGGGAGGGTCATGAGGAGACAATTACCTTTGATTTGATTGCGGCTCCCCAATTTGGGGTGATTTTGGGAATGGCATGGCTTGTGACACATAACCCGAGTATTAACTGGAAGGAGTGTAGAGAAAGAGCCAAAAGCCCCTACCAGAAGCTCTGCCCCCATGTTGGCTATATGTTGGTAACCTGAAATTGTGACAGGTGCAGTACCAGTGAGGATGCCTGTACCACAAAGAGTTCTTAAAACAAGGTATCCATTGAGGAAACCCTATGTGCATTATCAAAGAAATTATGGCCTTCTGGACAGAGTCCCGGAAGAAGTGTGAAAATGAACGAGGAAGAAGAGTGGTGACGTCATGCGAAGTAGAATGAACGCACCCTGAAAAGATACACAAGACAAGCAACCTTTTGAGATCGAAATGAAGATGCTTGTGCAAAGAAACGGTGGAGAAAATATAAAGTCACTTTACACTTGTACAGATGCTGTAACACAAGTAGACAAAATAATCCTGAGGCTGGTTACGTAGTGAATAGATTGCGGCGATGCGCCAATGTATATACATAGGAAGGTATAGAACCTGGATGTTTCACGATGCACTTTAACAAGATTTATACCCTGTGAACGAAAAGGGCTTCAGTGTGGCACAGTTGGAAAATAACAATTGGCAAAGGAGAATTTAAGATAGACACCAAGAGTCGAGGCCAGAAGATGAGACCATGCCACACCCCCTTTTATCATCAGGCACAGAGAGCTTCTGCAAGGCCTAAGTTCAAAGCCTTAATTGAATGGCAGACCGGAAGAGTGATGATAGATGTTGGGCTAATTGGGTGGGGGGCATGACCAGGCCGACCTTCCCAGCACATGGGCTACCAGCCTGCATGCTGCTAGCGTGTGGAATATTCCAGAAGGGTACAAGTATGCCAACCAATTGTAGAGGGCCGCGTAACAGAGATCCCTAAAGTTTGTATAGGTTGTAAACCAATGAATCGTTGTGTAGTTTGTGACAATGAAGATGACTTGCACTAGAGGAGGGCTTAGCTGTCGACCTGATGTTAGCAACCCAATCACAACCCCCGTTAGTATGGAACTTATACTTAGATGTTCCCTGTAAGCCTATCACATCCCCAAGTAGGTTTTTGTGGTTTGCCACATAGTGTAATGTCAATGATGATGAATTATGACTATAAAAGTTGTTTTTTATTAAATGCATTGAGATTGTATGTTTAAATCCCTGTTTTAGATAATTGCAAATAAAACAGCACTGAGTTTTGCCAACTTCCTGAGTCGGTTTGATTATTGATGTTTGAGTAAATTCTGCATCCCCATCCATCTCTAAGTATTGCTACCTCGTCTTAAAGGACCCAGGTCTATGGGTTCAGGAGAGAACATTGGCTTTTGGTAACTAGCAGTGTGGACCTCATTTAACCAGCATTGGGGGTCCCATGACGTTCTTGGTGGAAGGTGTGGACCATCAGACTAAGATTGGAGCAGTGATCACCACCTTGCTGGAGGAATATCAAGAGTTTGCTAGGGTATTTGACAAGGGAGGTGCTTCTCAGTTACCGCCTGATAGACCATTTCACTGCTTTATTGAGCTGGGGACCAATGCCAAGCTACCTTGTAGCCAAGTCTATGCCTTATCAGCGAAGGAGATTCTACATTTAAGGGACTATTTAGTTGAGATGCTGGCATGTGGGTTCATTCGACATTCTAAGTCCCCTATTTCATCTCTATTGTTTTTCGTGCCTACGAAGGAGGGCACCTTAAGGACTTGTATTGACTATAGGGCCTTAAATAAGGTAACAATCAAGAACCGGTTCCCCTACCCTTGATTCCGGTGTTGTTAGATCAAGTAAAGCTGGCCAAGATTTATACTAAGCTGGATCTAAGTGGGTTGTATCACCTCATCAGAGTAAAGGAAGGTGATGAGTGGAAGACGGTCTTCCGTACTAAATCTGGTTTATTTGAATATCTCGTGATGCCTTTTGGTTTGTGCAATGCGCCTGCAGCTTTTCAGCACTTTATGCAGGAGGTGTTACACAAGTAATTGTATTTGTTTGTAATTGTGTATATTGATATTTTGATTTTCTCAGTATCAGTTGATCAGCATGTGCACCATGTTAAGACAGTTTTGACTAGCTTACAGGATTTACATTTATTTGCAAAATTGGAGCAATGTGAATTTCATACTACCAGAGTAGAATGCCTGGGATTTATTTTGACACCCTCTGGAGTAGTGATGGATGATCAGAAAGTACAGGCAGTCACCAAATAGCCATCTCGTCCCCCCAGTGTGTGAAGGAAATCCAGTCATTTCTGGGGTTTGCTAATTTCTATCGGGGGTTCATAAACAATTTTTCAGCCATTATTACACCCATAACCAGATTGTTGAGGAAGGCAACCAAGTTTCAGTGAGATCAGGAGGCTGAGGAAGCATTTGGGAAGTTAAAGGCCGCTTTTGCCAAAGCACCTATTTTACGTCATCCTGATTTGAAAAGACAGTTTCAGGTGGGGACAGACGCTTCCAATCTTGCCTACGGCTATTTTGTCACAGGCGGATGATGAGGGCATTCTACATCTAGTGACTTACTTCTCCCGCAAATTGACAAGTTGAGAGAAAAACTATGCTATTATGGATAAAGAGCTCTTGGCTATGAGGGAGGCTTTCCTTGAGTGGCGTCATTACTTAATGGGAGCTAGGCATCCTGTACTAGTTATTGCAGATCATAAGAATCTACAATACTTAAGATCCGCAAGAACCTTGAGTTCCTGGCAGTTACGATGCACATAATTCTTTGAAGAATTTGACTTTGTGGTCACGTATCGGCTGGGTAGGAGTTAAGGAAAAGCAGATGCACTGACAGGAGAACAAGGAAGGGTAGTATCAAGTGGAACAATGTATCTTTCCTGTGGAGAGGATTGTGGGGGCAGTAACTCAGGAGGTGTTGGGAGAGGTCTGTAGGAATTTTCCTAGAATAAATGGACAGAATGGGTGAAGGAGGGCAGTGCCAGATTCCTTCAGGGAGGGTTACCTTATCAGGAAGGGGAGTTAATTTCTCCCCACTGAGACCTTGAGAAAGAAGGCGTTGTTTTGGTGCCATAATTCCCCCATGGCAGGGCATGCCGGGGTGTCAGAAAGACTCAGGATATGGTGAAGCAGTATTTCTGGTGGGAGGGCTGGACCGCAGATGTACAAGAGTATCTGGCTAGGTGTGAGACCTATGTGCGATCTAAGGCAGACCGTTTGAGGAAAGCAGGTTTGTTACAACCGTTACCTGTACCCACAGAGCCATGGGAGTTTTTGACTATGGACTCCGGTACTGAGTTACCCCGAGATGGAGATTTTCATACGATCTTGGTGGTGGTGGACTATCTAACTAAACAGGCTCATTTTGTTCCTTGTGAAGGTGTTCCAAGTGCAGGGACATTGGCGGAATTGTTTTTGCAACATGTAGTCAGGATGCATGGGTTGCTGAGAACTATGGTATCTGATCAGGGTTCTCAGTTTACCTCCCGGTTTTGGCGTACTTAGTTGCTCGGAATCTTCTGCTCTCTCTCCACTGGTTTTCATCCCCAGACCGATGGCCAGATGGAGAGGATTAATCAGACTATGGAGCAATATCTGAGGTGTTTCTTGGCGGAGGGTAAAACCTCATGGGCCCGATCTTTATGGTTGGTGGAATTTTGCTATAACAACGCTAAACATGATTCACTTGGAAATGTCTCCCCATTTCTGTTTGTGTGGACAAAATTGTCAAATGTTGCCCGAGATGGTTCCCGAGTTCAAAAAGATTCCGGCAGTGACCAAACGTATGCAGGAGCTTCTCGCAATAAGGGAGAAGGCACGCCAACATTTGGACAGAGCTAAGGTGACCTATAAGAGGCAAGCTGACAGAAAAAGATGATGCCATCTGTCCATCTCTTCCCCCCAAGCCAAGCCTTCCCCAAGATTGCCACCCACTTTCTCAGACATCTGGCCCATGAAGCGTGTGTCAATGAAGGCTTTTGCTGCCACCTTATCCCCCCTCCCCATCTCATGCTGACTTATACAGCCCTGTCCCTGCTCTACTCCTCTATTTCTGATATTCTTGATGTTCTTGCCCCTGTCATGAGGATCCTTTTAAAGTCCAAAGCCAAATGTAATTCTTGGTATGACTCAGACCTAGCTACACTTAAATGCAAGTGTAGGGCGGCTGAGAGGAAATTGAGGGCTTCCTGCTCATCCTCTGACAAACTGGCCTGCCGCCTGCTGCCAAGGCAATACCGTCTTGCTGTCCGCTCCCAGAAGAGAACCCACATTCAAGCCTGTGTCTCTGCGGCATCTAACAAATCGGCCGAACTCTTTAAAATGTGCAAGGAGCTGGCCAACCCTGCTGCAGTCTTCATCCCCCCTCTCGCCTCTCAAGCTCTTTGTGATGCCCTTGCCTCTCACTTTAATTCCAAAACTCAGGACATCTTGTCCACCCTCTCCTCCACCCTGCCCCCTCCTCTCCCACCTCCGTCCCGACTTGCTGAGCCTCCTTCAGCCACCCCGCCTCCCTCTTTCTCCTCCTTTCCTCTTTTATCCCCGGATGCAGTTGCTAGACAAGTCAGATGTATGAAAGCCTCATCAAAAACAGGTTCATCCCTGTTCCTCTAAAACCATCTAAGGACCACATTGATACCCTCGCTCTGGCCCTTGCCGATTTCAGTAACCATTCTTTTGCCTCTGGATCTTTCCCTTCCCCCTGAAGCACTCCATTGTGCATCCTCTCCTCAAGAAACCCACAGCTGATCCCTCTTGCCGTGCTAACTACCGGCCAATTTCCATTACGCCCTTTTTGGTGAAGCTCCTGGAAAAGCTCGTCATCTCCCAGCTAAACCTTCTTCATGACCATTAATCTGGATTCAGATCTGCCAGAAGCATGGAAACTGCTCTCCTGAACATCCGTGAAGACCTGCTCTCTAACCTTGACTCTCAACATTCCCTCCGTCCTCATCCTACTTGATCTCTCCTCTGCTTTTGACACGGTCAACCATACCATCCTGCTCAATCGTCTCCGTGACAAACTGGGTATCACCGATCAGGCTCTGGCCTGGCTGACCTCTTTCCTTTCTGATCGACTCTCCCAGGTAACACTTGGTTCCTTCCTATCCTCTTTCTCCCTCTCTACCTGTGGTGTTCCCCAGGGTCTAACCTCTCGCCCTGGCTTTTCAACCAATACTTGGCAACTCCCGCCTACTGCATTTCCATTTTCTGCACAAACTTCCAGTGCTATGCTGATGACACTCGACTAATTTTCAGGCTGCCCTCCGGCACCTCTTCTCCTTCCCTCGTCTCTGACTGCCTAATTGCCATTCAAAATTGGTGTGCCGCCAACAATATTTGTCTAAATGCTAACAAGACTGAGATCCTCCTCATTGGTAGACCTCCACCATCTTTTCCCCTCAGTCTCTGGCCGGCCTCCCTTGGCCCTCCTCATACCCCTACCTGCGAGGCTAAGAATCTCGGGGTCATCTTTGACTCCACACTTTCCTTCTCTGCACACATCTCTGACGTCTCTAAAAAGCAAAACCTCTTACTGCACCTCCTTAGAGGTACTCTGCCTGTCCTCTCCTTACCCCAGAAGCTCACTGTCTCTCAAGCTCTGGTTCTCTCTGGGTTGGACTACTGTAACAGCCTCTTTCTAAATCTACCTGCGTCCACTCTTTCGCCCTTTACAACTAATCCAGAACAGGACTGCGAGACTTGTCCTTGGCCTGAAGCCCTGGGATCGTATCTCGCCAGCTCTGAAATGCTTCATTGGCTCCCAGTGGATGCAAGGATTACATTTAAAACCCTCTGCATTGTCCACAAGGCTTTCTGGGACCTGGGTCCAAAATAAATACCTTCAACTATCCCTCTGTAAATACCTCCCCTCTCGAGCCCTTCACTCCTCTACTTCTAACTCCCTCAGGGTCGGTGGGGCAGATGTATTCGGCTGGGGCCTAGCTTTGGAACAGCCTCCCGACCACCTTGAAAATTGAGGAGACCCATCACTGGTTCCAGAAGCACCTCAGGACCTTCCTCTTTGCTTCTGCCTTTGCCCCTCTTCTCCCCTGTTGACTCTGCTCCTCTCTCTCGTCACTGTGCACCTGGCCACTCTG
The DNA here is from genome assembly GCF_040938575.1 of Ambystoma mexicanum. Classification (NCBI taxonomy): domain Eukaryota; kingdom Metazoa; phylum Chordata; class Amphibia; order Caudata; family Ambystomatidae; genus Ambystoma; species Ambystoma mexicanum. The sequence continues at coordinate 463,290,703 of NC_090937.1, forward strand.
TGTCCCTCGGGCCCAGGTACCTGCTCACCCTGCCTCCCTCCTGTACTGCCTCCGGGCCACCCCTGGCACTGGGGATCTGTATCTGTACCCATACAGTCCCCCACTTCTTCTGCACTTATCAGATATACCCTATCTGACCAATCATGCACTTGCTGGCTGCACTACCATTTTTCACTGCATTTATTTATTTATTTCACTTATTCTGTTCTCTCCTCTGTTCCGCACTTTCCACTTCGCCCCCTTCCACTCACTTTCACCCTTTTCCATGCACTTGCGAGTTCTTAATGTCACTGGGCCTAGTAAGATCGTTATTTTTGTCTCCCATGTTCCCCTCCCTTTGCTTGGTCGCGCTCTGAAACACTTGTGTATGAGCGCGATATAAATAAAATATCAATCCAGTCCAAAGGATGTGGTGGGGGGATCGGGTGTGGTTATCCACTCAGAACATTAAGTTGTTTGGGTCTCAAACGTTTGCCCCATTTTATTGGGCCTTACACCGTGGTGAAATGTGTCTCAGACTCTGCTGCACGTTTGCGGCTACCTTCGCATATGAGGATCCATCGTGTGTTTCACATTTCTCTGTTTAAATCCGCAGCTCCTGGTGTGGTGACACAGAAGGCTCTGAGTGTGATGCGGAATGGTCAAGAGGAATTAAGTGCAACGCGTTCTGGACTCCAAATGGCAGGGCAAGAAGCTTTGGTATTTAATATCATGGATGAGTTGTGGTCCGGAGGATGATTCTTGGGAACCTTCGGAAGCAGCTCATGCAGGTCGGCTGTTAAGACTTTTTCACCGTCATATCCGGATAAGCAAGGTCAGAGGAAGGGCCCTAGAGGAGGGGGTAATGTCAGGAATAGGGGCTTTGTGCAGACTCCAGAGGGCCGAGGACGGTGTTCGCGGGCTTGGGGACGGCGTTTGCGGGCTTGGGGTGGGCAGAGGACTTTATTTCCCATGAAGTGGTGGGAGATGGTGGCTTGCGCATGCGCACATGTGTGCAGTCTGTTTAATCTCATCCCCAGCCCGTGCTGCCTATTGGTGATTTTTGGCGTTCAGGCACAGGCCGGAGGGGAGCAGGCGATGGAGGCGTGTAGACCTGGGTCGCGGCAGTGACAATGTGGCAGGATGGAGGCTTTCTGGGCACTGAGAGCATATCACTTGCATGAGGAGGAACAGATGGCGGGCGGTGTAATCCGCCCAACGCGGCATTAAACATTGCCTTGGGTGGTGCTGTCGGACCCCCCCCCAGGCCACAGTTAAGTGCTCAATTGGGGTTTTGGAAAGTGTCTTTGCCCTGAAGGGACTTTATAGCGTTTTGTGCATATGAACTGCAGCTTGATTCAGTTGCACGTGCTAACACGCGGCACGCTGAGACACGGTGTGATTATTGCAGCCTCGTGTGTTCTCATTGCAGTATCTTTCACTAACTTGTCCATGCACTGCGTACAGCGGACCCTTTTTTCAGACTGTCTGGAGCGTTCCCTGTGTGTGAATTGGGAGTGAGGGACGCTATATGTTGGTTTGCTGCTGCTTGCTCTTGTCAAGCTCTCCTACTAAGGAGAAATATGTATCATGTTTATTGCTGGTTAAGATTAATTCAGAAACAACAATCTCTGCCAAGTAGTAGGCGCGAGGCACCAGGACTATCTAGGGAAGGTCTCAATAATACATGCAAATGTACATGTATTTTTGATGTTGTGTGCTAACGCTGTTATCAGGAGGTTATCCTGTTAACACATCATGTGCTTCTGTAAGTCGCTAGTTAGGAATTATAGGGTGTGTGGTGCAAGTTTTCCAGGGGCAATATCCTAATTAAGAAGTATGCCCACCTAAGCCAGGAACTGGTGCAGGTGGTGCCATCAAGGTACAAGATGGTGTGCTTATGCTAGGTATGATTTTCCCCTGTTCTTCCACCTACCTATCTAATTCAAGAACCCTAACTCTCTTTCAGGTTACCCTAAACACCCCCTACCTATACACAACTTCTCCCTAACCCTCTTCCCCCCCCATTGGCTGCCTCAAGGCTACCTGTCATACTGAATATTCAGGAGCCTGTGCCAACCAGGGTGGGAGGGGTCAACTACATGTGGCTTCCGTGGCTAGGAAGGAGTTGCGAGATACTCCAGGGTGTGACAAATAATTAAAAAAAAGTTTTCCTAATAACACAGAATAAACCTAGGAACCACATTAACCATTGCCTTCTCAAACAACATCAGCATTAAACATATGCCTAACATAACACCAGCCAACCCTCCCGCTTCTACCCCCTCATCCGTGAACACTACCCCCTCCGTCCCCTAGCCTGCTTCTCATTCACCTCAAAAACATCTTCCATTCCGAATAGGCAGAAAAACCTATGACATTCCTAAAGTCAATCCACCTCTGCATCCACCATTCCCTTCTGGGCAAACAAGGTGTGTAATAGACCCTCCCACTCTCAAATTCCGCCCCGGACATCCGACTGGTCCCGTTGCAGCGCCTTTTTCCGGGCCGCAGTCTCTGCTGCCCCCCACCTAAGCAGATACCTCCACCCTTTCTCTATCCCAGGGTCTCTAAACGATTTCCATGCCATGGCTATCCTTCAGTTTACTAACATGTCCCCTACCATTGCAATGCATGAAGCAGCCTAGCAGGCATGCACCGGAAGAGAGTCCACGCCAGCCTTCTGAAGTCTGCCCACTTTCCCTAGCCAGAACGCTACCGCCACTGTGCATGCCCAGAATGTGTGAAGCATTCCTGCATCATCGCATTACATCTGGGGCAACCCCTTGCCACCGTCCCTGGAAATCTAGAGATCCACAACGTTGTCAAATGAGCCCTATGCGTCACAAGCAACTGTATGAGCTGTAGTCTCGCGTTACGTGACACTTTTCTGTGGTATCCCAGTATCCTCTCCCATTGTGCCTCAGCAAAAGTCACCTCCAAATCCTCTTCCCATTCCTTTTTATCTCCAGAGTGGAGACAAACCCATTGATTAGTAAAAGGTCATATATTCTCGATATGGTATGCCCACCCTCAGCAATATCATATAGAATGTCAACTATCGAATGCTTCTCCATCAGCTCCCAATATGTAGGATGTAATCTCCCTTCTAAGAGTGCCATGTAACATGTACCGTCCTTCTTGCATGCCTGTCCATTGTGCCAATTCTGTGAAGGGTATGAAAGCAGTATATAGCAACAAATCCTCTATGGTGGCCACCCCTCTGGCCTCCCAGTACTTATGGATGTTCATTCTCACCTGGGACGAGGATGCCACTATCGATACCAGAGGAATTCGTTCTGACACGGGGTCCATCAACCCTGTCACTGCCATGGCCCTATCCCACACTTTCAACCCCAGGGACACCAATTGCGACAGCCCCCCGCCCCCTGCCAGCCCGAGGTTTCCTGCATCACAATTACTCCTTCAAATAGTAGAGCCCATCAGTGGCTTGTAACAGCGTGCCTGGAGTAGGATCTTCAGCAAGCCAATCTTCCACAAATTGCAGCTGCCCCGCTACATAGTAGAATTCAAAGTTTGGGACCTGAATGCCACCATCTGCATGCGGTCTGTAAAACATTGATAGTGCGATCCTACTCCTCCCATTGTGCCACAGAAAACCTCTACAGATGCGTTCTAAGGTCTTAAAGGGCTGTGTGGCATAGAACGGTACATTCACAAAAAAGTGCAATAGTCTAGGCAGCACCACCATCTTCAGCAAAGCCGCCCTTCCCATCATAGAGAGGGGTAATTTAGCCCAGAACCTCATGGAACCCCTAATGCCCTTCAGGACCTGCAGTGTGTTGTGTCTGTGTTTGAACGCTGGGTCATGATACACATTGACTGCCAAATATCTAAACGTTCGCTCCTTCCACTGCAGGGCCAGCACAGGCAGTGCTGCCCATGCCACCCTGTGCAGGCCCGCTTTTGGGAATATTGATGATTTGTCTGTGCTAATCATAATCCCAGACAGCATTGCAAAAAGCACCAAGGCCTCCAGTAGCAACTCCAAGTTATCCTCCGGGTTCTGAATGTATATTAGTGTGTCATCCGTATATAAGGATATCAAGTGTCTGGCCCCATCTATTGTGATACCCGCCTCCCGATATTCTGCCCTGAGGTATAAGACAATAGGTTCCATGCCCAGCACATACAGTAGCAGTGACAATGGACAGCCCTGCCTCGTGCCTTTTTCTAGTTCCCATGCTTCTGTTTTGCATCTGCCTGTCTTAACCCGAGCCATCGACCTAGTGTACACCAGTTGCACCCAATTGATATATACCAGCCCAAAGCCAAACCTTTGTAACGTACAGCCAGTCCCACTTCACTGAGTCAAATGCTTTTACTGCATCCAGCGTAGCTGTAGCGCACAGCGCGTCCCAGGATGCTGTCCTATCTATCACATGATGCAGCCTCCTGGAGTTCCAGGACATGCTGCATCCTGGGATATACCCTGTCTGATCTGGCAGCACTAATTGGCAAATCACTTTTTTCATCCTTGCCGCTAGTATAGACGTCAGGATTTTATTATCCTGATTCAGCATCGAAAGAGGTCTCTAAGAGCTACACTCCATCGGGGCTTTGTTCAGGCTTGAGTAGGGGTATGATTATGGACTCTCTCAAGCTGAGGGGGGAGAACCCCCGCTGCGTAAGAGTCCTAGGAAGTTCTAAGCAAGTGGGGAGCCAAAGTTTATGCATATTCCTTATAGAATTTAATAGGCAGCCCACCTGACCCTGGCGTCTTCCCCGTCGCAAGCCCGCTATCGTATTATGTACGTCCTCCACCGTGATAGGTGCTCAAGGCATTCTCTTTTGATAATCCCAGGAGATCAATCTCATCTAACACTTCCGCTAATGAGGTATCTGCACTGAGGGTCCCTCCTTATATAGTTGCTGGTAAAATTTGCGGAACACCTCGTTAACCCCTTTTTGTGTGTGACATATTTGCCCTTGCCCATTGTTTATCGCATGTATGGGACTTAGTTGTACCCCCTTCTTATACAACCATGCTAATAAGCGGCCAGGCTTGTCACCTTCTATGTGCTGTCTTTCCATATATTTGGCAAAGCTATGCTTGCTTACCTCTCCCAGCAACCCATGCACTTTTGTTAAAATTCCCTAATCTCATCTTTATCCTGGGATTCGCGACTGCTGCAAGATCCACAATCGTTCTTCCGCTGAGGTCAGTTCTCTGTTGATGTTTACTTGTACACCTCTGGAACCTGCTAAGGCAACCCCTCTGAACACCACCTTCAGTGCTTCCCAGATCATTCCAGTGCTAGGTACACTACCCAGATTATGCAACACATATTCACAGATGCATTCCTCAATGCAGTCGCAGAACGGGGGCGGAGGGGTCACTAAGTGCTTTGCCTCTGAGTCGCCACGTGGGTATCGGGGCCCTGGAAGGCACATATTGCCACTGCAGGCTAAGCGGAGCATGGTCTGACAAGACCCTTCCCTCATATTGAGCGTGTGCAACCTAGTGCACTAGCTCCTTACCCACAGAAAGTAATCTATCCTTGTATGCACTGCATGTGGTGCTGAAAAATGGGAGTAGTGTCTGGTGGCCAGATGAAGCACTCTCCAAACATCTTCTAGTGCAAAGGATTCCAGGAGCGTTTGTAACGTCCTGGCAGGCGGGACCAGTGTAGTATATTTCGCATCTGACCTGTCTAGACTTCGGTTCAGCATACAATTAAAATCACCCCCATAGCATGTTACTATCTCTATAAGGGCCCAACCGCGACTATAACGTTCGAAAAAACTGAGCAGCACCATGATTGGGGGCATACGTGTTTACCAAACATGTGTCTACTTGCTCAAGGAGGCCCTGCACTAGCACCATTCTGCCTTCATTATCTGGTTTCACATGAATACCATTAAAGGGTACAGAGGGCGTGATCCACATCAAGACCCCCCGAAAGCAGAATATGGAGCGCCAAAGAGCTGCCCTCCCCATTTCCTGGCTATCAACGCATGCTTGTCTGCCGTGAGATGTCTCTTGCAGCATGGCCATATCCACTCTACTCCTCTTGAGGTATGAAAATACCCTGTTACGTTTTACAAAGGTGTTCAACCCTCTCACATTCCAGGTAAGTACTGTTAAAGTTCCCGCCATTTTTGTTTGTCTACTCCCACCCGACCAGCCGCCCTCAATCTCACCCCCGCTTCCTCGCCCTTCCTTGTAATATTACAATCCGGAATACAATATCGCTTATCCCATTTGACATACTTGCAGGCAATCCCTCCCCTTTCTGAACCCCCCATCTAAGAACAACTGGCCAGCATTGTTACCCTTGCTCGGACCTGCCCACTTCCTGCGTTCGCTGCATGATATCCTGCATGAAGCTGGTGCACAGCGGGTGGGCACATAAACAAGTGCCACCAAAAAACAAAACAATAGGGACTTGGCACTATTAACCAATAATGACCATTAATGTTTCCTGCCATTTATACAGTAAGACAGTTGTGCCAACTAAGGCCTGTTCCAAAGAAGAAAGGATGTCAGAAGCCCATTGGCGCCAGACTGTTTGGGCGCTCGCTGCTCACTTGTGGTCCAACTTGTTGAAATCGCGCAAGGTCTCTGACTGAATAGGACTCCCTTTATGGGTCCTTTCTTCATCTTCTCACTCGCCCAAGCCAATCTTTTCCCTGTCAATCCATGCCTGCACATCCTCCAGGAGATCAAAAAATCAGGTCTTGTTATTGTATGTAATCTTGAGTCATGCTGGGTATATCAACATATATTTCAGGCCTGCTGCACAGAGCCTAGCCTTCGCTGCTGAGAATTGTGCTCTGCTTTTCTGCACCTGAAATGTATAATCCGTATAGACAGCCAGATTCGCCGAGGCCCTTTTCAGTTCTCCTTCTTGCCTTGAGTACGGCAGGATCGTTTCCCTGTCCTTATAGTTCATATAGTCATAGACTTTGGCGATGATTGGTCTTCTCTTAGACTTTGGCGATGATTGGTCTTCTCTTTCCCCTCACCGCCCTCAAGTGTGGGCGATACCGTGTCGTTATTGTGTCCGTGTCACCTGCCCCCAACCAGCAGGTCTGATATGCCTTGCCTTTGACTGCCGCAACACTAGCACAACTAAGGGCTTCTCTCAGGGTTCCCACCGCAAACAGATTTGTTCTGCCCACTCTTCCGTTGATTCCGGCCCCCAGGTCACCTGCTATCTCGTCCCCTGGCACCTGTCAGGCCTCCCACGTCAGGAGCTGGACTCTGCTGGTGCGTACCCCCAGGTCCAGATCAAGTTAACCTCTTCCTGCTGTTTCATGCACCACAGTCTGCGCTGACCCAATGCCACACAGACCTTGCCCCCGGAATCACCCCGCAGCTCAGGGTCCTATATGCACGTAGCCAATCACTATACTCTTTCAAGGCTCTCAATTCTATTGCACCTCCACTTCATCCCCCACTACGCCTGGGCCTTCAGTCTATTTTCACCCCTGAGCCTGGGTTGTATTTCAAAGCTTTCAGGACACGTCCCCTCTTATCCACTGTCCAAGGCCTCACCCCGAGGGGCATCACTCCTGCAAGCACCGGTACCTTATTGTTAGGGCCCCTTCCTCTCCCTGCTGCTTCCAACTAGTCCTAGCTGCAGCCCTCCACACTGTTATTCGCTCCCTCTGCTGACCAATCCGATGATCCAGGGGGCTCAGCACGGGTGCATTATCCTGCACGTATCAGCTTATTCTCGGTCTCCACAGTCCTCACCAGTGCCTGGAATCTGCATGTGTTCGGGCCGCCAATCGTAGGGCTGCGCCAGCCCCTTTGTATTTCCACTGCGTGATTTCGCACCCCACTGCTCCCGCGTCGGTCGGTCCAGTGCCCCTTCACTCGACTTCAGTGGGGGAATGAGTTTACGCCAAGCCACACACTCTGATCTCTGGGCTCACATCCGAGAAACGACGGCCGTCCACACTCCACTTCATATGGCTTGCCGCACAGGGCACTTGCCACTGTGTCTCCTTTCTTTCGTTTTTCGTTCGCCGTTCTGTTCCACCGTTCTTCTCGTCCTTCACGAACAGTACCTTTCCCAGCTGCACTTCACCACATCCTACACATTAGCCGGCGCCCTCGATTCCACTAGTGCCTGTTCTCTTCCTTTGTTCGGGTCATCTCACGCTGGCCATCTTGCATTTAATCACCTCCAAGGGACAGTCAGTGTCGCACAGCGTATCTCCTTCACCTTTTGATCCGCCTCACTCTTCAATTCGCCCACGGACTCTCAGGAGGTTCGCACGAATGCTCAGTCGCTTTCAAACTTCATAAGCACATGTGCACTTGTCCTTTCCTCCGAATCAATTAGGATCAGGCAGAAGGGGTCACAGGAGCAGACCTACTCCATCAGCCACAAGCCACGTCATTCTCTCAGCAATACTTTTATATTCGGTTTCTTCTTGTTTCAAAAGGGGAATGTTAACCCTGTGGTTTGAAAGGACTAGACTCTTGTCATCATCTGGTGTTGAGCAATCCTAGGTTTGGAATAGCCTTTTAACAGAAGGTGATTGTTTTTTGCTCGGAAGACCAGCCCTAGATGATTCTGGGCTATGCACAGAATGACTTCTATTTCCCATGTTCCCAGAAATGTTAAGTCTGTCTTTGTCAATTGTCATCCTCGAAAGTCTTCTTAAGAACTCTGTTCTCGACAATTATGCTCAGACCACTGGAAGCTCTTCTGTTCCTTAGACGGAGTTAGAGTACATAACCCCTGAAATAGCGTTTCGGGGGAAGTTGTGGTTGGAGTGTTAAAGGCAGATTTAATTCACAACTTCTGAGGTGAGTGTTGCCTCTCTGTTAACCGTTCTTTTGTACTTGTTGGCTCAGTTAACAGTTCTTCATACTAATTTGTTGTTGCATGTTTTCCAAGGCTCTATTAACTTTCCCTCGGCTCCCTCCTGGAATTTTAACAACTCCCATTACCTGCTCTAGGTGTGGAGCGGCTTCACCAGTTCTGCCTTGGATCTTGTGACGATCAATAGTTTTCTCTCATTAGCCGCTTGTTTTCTGGGCCCATTACAGCTGGTTGTTCTGGTGTTTGTAATGGACTCATCTGTCCCTTCCATACGGGTCGTTCAGCCACCACCACTCTGGATGCTTCTCAGGCCCGCCAATACGGCTTGGAGTTAGTGGTCTCGGGCAGTTGTCGGACCGCAGGGTCCACCCACTACAAGTCACGCCACCACAAACCAATCTGTGTCCTGACATTGGGCCGGTTCCCGGCCTACTGGTACGATGCTTTCCGGGTGTCTCACAAACAACATAGGTTTTTTTCACCATTGCGTTATGCCGATTCTCCTCTTTCTCTGCCTTACTCTCACCCACCAGCCACCAGGTTTCACTTCTATAACGTTCAGTGGTCTGCCTCCGTACTGGATGCCTTCTCCACTTTTTACTTCTGCTTCCACTTCTGCTAATGTTTAGTTGGCCTGCAAGATGTTTTGGTGCGTCCTCCTGAACCACACCCTCCATGTCTCCTCTCGAGTGTCCTTTCCACTTCTACCTTCGCCTTGACCTCAATCTCACTTTTCAATTCTATCTTCCTCTGTTTTGATCTCTCTACTGCTGTCGTTTGTTTCTGGCGTCTTGATATAGCAGTGTCCCCCCTGGCATAATGTCAGTTCAGTTGACAACAGTTGGTCAAGCATTTTTCCCGATTGACCATAGCATTCTCAAGTTTTTCCTTGTACCTTTACTTCTCACATTAAGAGTGTCTGACCCAGTACAGTAACACATGGTTTCTAACAGTCTTGGAAAAAGAGATTTGGGCAATTTTACTACCCTATTGGGTCGGCAGTTAAAGGGGCCGTATCCCTGATTCGCGTCCTTCTCCCCAGGAGGGGAGTTCCTCTCCATGAGGTCCTCCTGCATATTACTACCCCTAGGGGAACTATTGTTTAGCTACTGCATCTCCCTGGCCTCATGGAAAGGGTCTCCCCCCTAGGCAAACGTGATGCTATCTGGAGAATCGTCACACTACCACCGTCTCCTTTTTAGTCCAATCCCTCGAGTGTTTTGCTTGAGATTTCAGTTTTCTAAAGGTAACCAAATTTCCCATCAGAATGGAATTTTAGAATGTATATGTATACTGCCTGTATCTGAAGACGTATGACCACTGGGATGCCCAAGACTGGATCCTGTTACGCTCACCTGGCTCCCACAGGGGCGTCGATCAGAACTGGACAGCTGCGGTCTCCACCCACGTGACGCGTAGTGCAGAGATGACAGACTGGACCGGCCCACCTAATTTCGTCTGCTTGACCCGTAGAAGTATTCTCCTGAAAGTGGAGAAAGGGAATTAGCCACCCATGAATTTTAGTGACAACCCCACCCACTGTTCTCCCCACTAATCACCTCTGATGTCTCCTTTTATAGTCTCACCTTATGTTTTTAAAAGATGAGCTCTCCATCCTGCGTGTAATGCAGGGGCGCGTGGATAACCAGTTACTTCACTGGTCCGAAGGAATTGGGGAGTTCCAGAACAATATTGACTCTGAGGTTCCTGGCGAAGAGCCGTAAGTATATAGTTCGTAAGAGTTCAAAATGTCTAACTTTCACTCTTGTCCGTTACCTTGCAGCTTGACCCAAGAGAAGATTGCCTCGTGGCAGCTGGTAACGTTCAGGTAAGCGTCTGTATTACCCAACACTGTTCGGTAAATGATACCTGTATGTAATCTGTTGCTTTCTCCCTTATTACAGGTGCAGAGTGAGAAATTATGACGTCTTGAGGAATAATGCTTCCGGCGGTAAAATCATGTAAGTCTATTATGGTGAAAGAGATTCCCTTTGTTTGTCCTTTCGGCTCACCTTGCCGTCCTTTTGTTCCCTTTAGGTTCCAGAGTTCGGCGAAGATGAGATGGAGGCTGCGCCGGCCCGTGGAGATGAAGAATGCCTCCGGTGGTAAAATCAGGTAAGTCTATGGTAGTAACTATTATTGCCTTGTTTATTCCCTCGGCTCACCTTGCTTTTCTTTTTGTCCCCCTTAGGTGCCGGAGTTTGGCAAAGAAGTGATGAAGACAGAGGTGGATCGTGGAGGTGCTGCGAAGGCTAGTGAGTATAGCGCGGCACTGCAGCAGGCGATGCGACGCGCATCAAATAACGTCTTTCTTCCTGTTCGAAGGCGCAATGGATCCAGAATCAGGTGAGGAATAAAATTATTGTTCTTGTTCTAACCTTTTCTCCTTCTTTCCCCTTTTTTCTAGGAGCTCCAGACTCGAGGCGGGCGTGGCAGAAGACTGGATGCTGACTTGCAGGCACGGTGAGCGTTACGCTGCAGGATGCAGAATAACGCGGAGCGTCCGCTGCTTTTCGTGTGTGGTTTAAATAGCCTTCAAAGTAGGCCCAGGTAAGAAGTTCCCAAGACCACACCCGAGTAAGAAAATAGTACCTGAAGTAAAGTAGTCCCCCTTCAGATTTCACATTGGCTTGAATGCTGAGCAGCATGGTCTGCATGAGGTAAGTGAAAGCAAATGAGCCTGGCGCCTAAGGCGCCAGGACTGACCCCTTCTATGAGCCTGGCGCCTATGGCGCCAGGACTGTACCCAGATAACCCCTAGCTATCTGGGCTGGGCTGCTGGGCTTTTTCCAAGTATCTGGATGCCTGCTCCCGTGGACTGATGGACCAGGTCCGGATGCCCGGGGGTAGGCATCATGATCCATCACATACATTATCTGCAGCTGAAAGTAATCTGTCTGATGCTAAAGTCCTTTTTCCTCCAAGCTTCAGAAGACGGTTGTCCAAGTTAGTATGTACAACGCAACCAATACATGGTCCTATATGTGTACTTTTTACACAGTTTGCTTTGAGCATCAGTGTTTGCATGGAATCTTTCGCAAAAACTCCAAAAGTGCAAAGGAAACTGTCTGAAAATCACCCTTTGTGCCTCAGGTGGGGGACACCACCCGAAGCCCTTACTCATCCCCCTGTCTTCTCCCTCCTCTCACTTCCCTCGCTCCAGAGGCCCCAGCACAACTGACACATTCCCTGTGTCTCCACGCCCCCTCTGCTACCTTCCTCCACACACTTGGCCACTGGCTTCTCCGCGACTGCCGTTGGCTCAGCATGAGCTTATGTTTGACGTCCTTTTTATGCATTGTACACTTGGTACGCACTATGCTCTACTTGAACACTCCAAAGAATACTTGGCAGCTTCCTCCCTGCAACCTGTTGACAGTTTTGTGATTGAGCACGCCAGTATAATTTGGGCAGTTAATTTGGATCAGAAGAGCAATGTCTTAGTCGCCCTGAATCTGTGCTTAAGCCCTCAGTGTCCTAGAGAATATTCCAACTCTCTTTGGCCGTCTGTAAATGCAGTAAAGATACTGCAGAACAGAAACTCAATGTCACCAACATGGTTTCTGTCTGGGACTTGGCTGTATCTCTCTGGGGGTATGCTCTCCTCTTAAATTGTTTGCACAAGCCCATGTTGGTCTTTCCTCTGATTCCTCAAGTTATGAGGACTTTTCAGAAGTTAATGTCATCTGGCAGCTCCCTTCTGAACTACCTGACGCGTATCTCTTTTCTTAGCATTATTCACCCTTCTGCTGCTCAGCATCAAGGCTTGGTACCTGAAATGTTCCCTATGCCCACTTGAGAATCTTGGATGAGGACCTGGGTGTTAGTATTGCAGTGAGACAGAAGCCCAGTCGAAAACGAGGTTTTGGTTTTCCTGTTGGGCTCTTGATAAGTTGGTTAATTCTTTTCTGGCAACCTTAGATGATGTCAAGTCTTTAATGACCTATTGAACTGTACAGCTGTACCCTTCCTCTGTATTCTACCCCCGCTGTATATCTGTTCTGTTGTTACCTCTAAAAAGCACTTTGTTATGCATCTGTCCAGTCGTATACCTTTTGTAAAGCGCTGCGTTGTGTATCTGTATTGTTGGATACCTCTGTTGCTTCTCGAAGCAAGGTCCACGCTCAATAAATATCACAACGGGCTCAGGGTTTCTCATAGATTCCTGTAAAATGCTACCTTTCAGCTATTGCTCCATACCTGAACTCCTGAAGATGTTTTCCTGGACAAATTACTCCATAAAGCACTGCTTAGATTAATTTCTGCATCGTTGCACTTGTTTGAGAGAGCCTGCTCCTCAATGGGGTTTCTAATTCTAAGCTTGCTGAGGCACAATGCCTTCAAGTCTATTCCTTGTGATATGTACTTACTGTCCTGAAAGGCTGTTTTTCCTGTGGCAATGTCATCTACCAGAGAGATTGGTGAAATACAGGATCTTTTTTCAAAGGAGCCTGGCATATGCGAAAGAGACACAGTAACACCATGTACAGTCCCCTATTTCGTCCATACAATCTTTTCTGACTCCCCTCAATCATTCGAGATTACATGTTCCTTCATCTGAGGTGACTCTGCATAACCTTTTATGTTTTGAGTGCATTCAAATTCTTCCTTGAGGGGAACAGGGGCAAGCAGCAAACCAACAAGGCTGGCACCGTGAGTTCCAGGAAGCACTTCACTGCGGGCCAGAATCCCATGCGAAAGCGACATAGTTTTTGCCCGAAAAATGGATCCAGACCCACGTGAATTCTCGCTCCACCCGGCCGCTATAAGTGAAGGCGATTTACAACCTCCTGAGCGGCACTGAGAGCCCAAATGCGGCACAGCGCTCAAATCCAAGATGGCGGATGCCATTCAATCGCAGTGCATAAGCTGTGCTGCGGAGGCCACCTGAAGTACCTGGAGCACGCTGACATCTGCAGCGAGCCTCAGGAGTTGGAGAGTTGGGGAGGGCCCCCGACATATTGCCACTGCGATACTTCACGGAGACAGTGAGTCTGTTCCTGTTGTTGTAGAGGTGCCAGATCTGGCTGCATGTGGCGGCCTTGGGCTCCGTCGTACATTTGCCATCCACAGCCCTTGTAGGACATTCCCACACCGCTGTCACATCACGAGGCCACCCTCCCAGGGGAACTCACAATGGGGTGCTGCTCCAGCGACTGTGATACTCTAGAGCACATGGAGCCTGGCTGGATTTGATATGCGCAGCGGGTGTATAAGTGTATAATCCACAGCAAGATTGTCTGCTGTCTTTCCCCCAGATATTCCTGCAGTGCTCTTATGGCATAGTGTCATAGCAGGGTAAGGGGGGGCCATGGACCCGCTGGCAGATGGACCCTTGGATTGTAGACTGGATAGGGTTGAGGAGTAATAGCGAGGCGGCGCCTTGAGAGCCTCTGCCATTACATCTGGTACCCTAGGCGATTGGAGAGCCATATTGTTTAGGCAGGAGGAACCCCCATTGAGAGCCTGTATCCAGAAGTGCTGACTGGCTCTTTATGAACTGCCCCTTCGGCGACTACCGTTGCAGTGTGGGGCCTGGTCCTCCAAAGGGGAACAATTGTCTAATCGCGCTTTGCTACATTGAACCCTGTTACTGCCTGAGTCTAAAGGCCCAGAAGCCCTCATTTGAGCCTCTTCACAGAGCCTGGTCCAAGCTGAGGAGGGGTGACCCTGTCTCTACGCCAACATGGCTAAGACTCCTGCTAGGACGAAACAAGAGGATATAAAAACTGTGCCGGCTCCCCAAGACACTAAAGATGAGCACCAGCTGGCCACCATAGGGCAAATTCATGCTATACAGATGGCCAAGTAAACCGAGGGAGCACTGGGTGCTAAGTCAGATCTGAAATCCCTGCTGTCTGAACTCCAGAAAGAACTTAAGCAAGAAAAACAGGCATCAATCGACAGGTTGTCAAGGTCAATTGCTGAGTTTGATGATCACGTACAAACTGCGTAGAAAAGGTAAGATGTGTTAGTAGCGGCCCACTGTGAGACTACCCAAGAACAGATGGAGCTTCAACAAAGGATGCTTACGGTAGAAGAGCAAGTTGAGTTGAGTTGGTTTGGATCAGGCAGGAGGACATGGAAAATCGCTCACAATGGAACAACATTCATCTGAGGGTGATTCCCCGTCACATTCAAGATCAGGAGTTGGTAGAGTATGTGGTGGCACTTTTTTTTTTTTTTTCGTTAACGCCTGGCCGAGTAAGACAGCAGAGAGATTATGTTGGTTAGGACACTGGGTATTCTCCTCATCCCAAATGCAGAGAAATCTCCTCACAGACATGCTAACGAGAGTACAACTTTTCCACTTTTCGAGAGGCAAACCTACAATTTTCCTGGATATAGCACTGTCAATGCCAGCTAGAGATTAGCCCGGTCACATCTGGGGTGCAGGAACATGAAATTTGATACTACGGGGGTGGGGGGCGGCCGGGGAGGATGTTCCCCTGTAAACTGATCTTTGAATTAAGCAACCAGCCTTATGAGATCTCCTTTGATAATGAAGTAGAAGAGTTTATGGACAAGGTGGCAGGCAAGAAAAGCGCTATTTTGAGATACAGGTCCTCCCCCATAGGAGAAGTTGAACAGCAAGACAAAAGGGGCCACCTCAACAATCCTCTGCGAGGCCTGCAAGGTCCTAGAGGCCACCCGAGGAAGAAAATGTTATGCCCACGAGACGACCGTAGAGCAGAGCAGACTATGGCGGACGACTGGGAACCATACTTCCTCTTTCTCCTAGATGGGAGATAACATTGTATATGGTGGGATTATCTTGAAAGTTTGGGTTTGCTGGGTGGAAGGGGACGAATTAGAACTTTTGGTTCTGGTGGTGGGGCCATATGAGTGCACTGGATGAAGTGTTAGAAAGCTTTATATTGATGCGATGGGCACAGTTTAAATCCGTTGGGGCCCATGGGGATAACATTCTGGTACAGCGCCAAGTCATGTGTTGGAAATGTTGGATTGGGGGGGATTGTTTGGTTTTTACTTCGGGGATTTTAGAAGTTATTGGCTTAGGTGGTTTTGGCAATGTGAGGGAATATTTTCTTTTCTAATTTTGAACCGGAGTTGTTTCTTCAACATTGATTATAAGAGGGAAACCTGGTTATTCTTATTTTTTAAGTTTTGGCATTTATTGTTCATCTTTAAGAGGTATCGTAGGACACCAACCATCGTACCTTGTGATAGATTTCCAAATGGGTTATTTGCAATGTCAGATGACTACATAGGCCCTTCCCCTAGCGTGCAAGTGCAAAACTCTGACCGAGATGGGGAAGCCCCGGAGATCACGTGTTTGACTTTGAATGTCCAGGGTCTTAATTCTCCAATTAAGCTAAAGGCTATCTTTCAGAGGCTCGAGGCACGCTCTCCTTGCCTAGTGTTGCTCCAGGAGACACATTTGTTGTCCCAAGATGCGTCCTGCATGGTCTGTAAGGCATATCCCAGGGCATACTTTGCATCAAGTGGCACGAAAACTAGGGGGGGTGGCAATTTCGGTTCGCAGGGGAGTCCCACTGAAAATTCTTAAGATGTTGCGAGGCGCAGAGGATAGATTTCTAGTGCTGAACATCTGGTTGTAAAATCACAATATTACCTTCGTCTCAATTTATGCCCCAAAAACGGGACATTAAGGGCCTGATTCAGACACTGTTTATAATGGTGCAATCCCTTAGGAAAATGTTCTGTGAATCAGGCCCTGTATGTTTTTTGACACCCTGTCACTCACTGGTGGGTTTTCTGAAGGGTCGCTGATCATTGCATGAGATGGAGTAAGTTGCTTACCTATAACTCCTGTTCTCCAGCATTGGGATCTTTCATACATTCACATGCTGTTAATGTTCTGTGGCGTAAAGCTGGGAATCCTCGGTTACCTTATAGATATACATTTTACGAAAAGTTTAGTGCATTTTTGTATGCTTATCCCCCTTTGGGCCCATCCAATGGGATATCGAGTAGCAGTCTCCTCCTCCCCAGCCTTCCTCAGGTTCTGACCAGTCATACTTGATCTTGTTGTGGATTCTGTGGCCTTTCACCTGGCCGGGGTGGAAGGAGGGTGCATGTGAATTTATGAAGGATCCCATTGCTGGATAACAAGAGTTACAGGTAAGCAACTTACTCCTTCTGCAGCATTGGATCTTTCATAGATTCACAAGCTGTGATTAGATTGCATAGCAGTATTGACTAAGAAGTTGCAGGCAGGTAAGAAAAGGACTCCTCCCTTGTTGAAACAGCTGCTGCAGAACTGCCCTTCCCATCTGTACGCCTGTTGCATTCTGCTTTTCCAAACAATATTTTCTGTTAAATGTATGGGATACCTTCCAGGTTGCCACTTGGCAAATGTCTCTGAGCGGCACCCCTGCCCATAGTGCTGCTGATGCAGCCGTGGCTCATGCTGAATGCACTCGGATGTACCTTGCATCGTTCTTCCCGCTACACTGTGGCAGAAAGAAATAGTTGAGGTAATCCATCTATAAATACTCTGCCTGGATATTGCTTTACCCCTGTTTGCTGGGCCGAAAGCTACAAAGAGTTGCTTGGATGTCCTAAATGATTTCGTTCTGTGCAAGTAGTATTTGATGACCCATTTGATGTCTTAATTGCGCAACGCCACTTCCGCGGGCGTAGTGGGTTGCGGAAAAAACACAGGCAGTGCTATGTTAGTATTTTTGTGGAATTCCTTTGGCACTTTAGGGATGAATTGTGGATTGGTCATCAGTAGCACTTTATCTTTACGGAAGCACAGGTATGGTTCATTAGTTACTAACGCCTGTAACTCCAATACCCCTCTGGTTGACGTGACCGCCACTAGGAAGGTGACCTTCCAGGATACATGTTTTATGGTCGCCATGGCCACTGGTTCGAATGGCTTTTTCATGAGCCCTGCGAGGACTCTATTTAAGCTCCAATCCGGCAGAGTTGGCTTTTATGGTTGAAAAACCCTAAAAAGTCCTTTTAGGCAATGCTTGATTAGCCTGTCGCTAATTAACGGTGTACCACTTATTTTCCTTATATATCTGGAAATAGCTGGTCTCAGTCACTCATCCATTAAAGTGCACTTAGCAGTGCTAAGTGCACTTTAATGGATGAGTGACTGAGACCATTCTTTGCCAATGAGAGTAGGTAAGGGAGAAGTTGCTCGGGGGTCATGTTAAGTGGCCAAGCCTTTCCTGGGGCGATACGATTGGTTAGTGGCGGGTGCACTAGCTACCTTTAGGACGTTCCTACAGTCCTGCGGAATTGCTAGTTGTCCAAATTCTGCATGCAAAGTCAGGAGCCATGCTGTTAACTGCAGAGATTGTGGGTTGGGATGTAGGACCCTTCCTTGATCTTGAGAAATGTCTGGTTGCCTGGACAGCCTTATCGACTGCTCTGCCATTAGCTTGAGTAGGTCGGAGTACCATGTCTGTCGCGGCCAGACCAGTGCGATGAGAATTACTTTTTAAGGGTGTGTCATGATCATCTGAATTGTCCGATGTATGATTGTAATAGGTGGAAAAGTATAGACAAAGAGGCCCGTCCATGGGAACAAGAATGCATCTCCCTTGGACTCGCGCTGCAGGTTTCTGCTTGCGTAGACTGGACATTTTTTGTTGCTGGCTGAGGCAAAGAGGTCTATGGCTGGCCGGCCCCACCTCTTGAGCACTCTTCGCAGTTGTTGATGGTTGATCTCCCACTCGTGCGATTGCACCACTTGCCTGCTTAGGCTGTCAGTTATGCTGTTTTGGATTACTTGTAGGTGGAATGCCTGTAGTCTCATCTGCTGGTTCCATGTGATATTTTCGCCGCAAAAATATCTCCATATTTTTGTGGCGAAAATAACACATTGACCCTGCTGGGGACACCCCCGCAACCTCTGCATCATTTTTCTATGTGCTGGGGACACCCCCGCAACCTCTGCATCATTTTTCTATGTGCAGGGGACACGCCCGCAACCCCCGCACCTAATATTTTCGCCACCAGAAATATCACCTATGGCCGTTCCCGACGACCATATGTACGGCGATATTTTTGTTGGCGAAAATATTACCTGATACCCATCTGCTTGGGTATCACCCATTTCCAAATGCGCTGTGCTTCCTGAGATCGGCAAATACGATCAGATGGACTGTGCGGGATTCGGGAAAGCATCCTGGAAAGAAAAATAGTTAATTATAGAAGCAGCAGCCAGTAAACACGTTCCTAAAGACAGAACAAGGGATGCTATGAAACCCGTATACTGATACATTGGAAATGCATCAATAAGCATAATGTGCTACAATTAGAAGTATGGACAAAGAGAGAAATTACCAGCATGATGAAATAGTTGAATGAATTATCACAAAAACTCATTCTAACCCTCCTGATGAACCGTCTGAGAGGATGGAGAAACACGTGTTGAGGGAAACACACCTAACGAAGGACATTTTAGTGCGTATTGCATAAATTATATTCAAAGGAAGAGGTAAAACACAACAAACAAAGGTCAATTTAGTGCATACTGCACAGACTATAAGGAATTGGGTGTTCAATGGACATTTTTGATAAAAATCATTCTATCAAAGATCTTTAATAAATGTGCTTTAAAGAAAATTGAACAAAAAAGAAAAAGTGGGAATATTCTGTAAGAATCCAATACAGAGTAAAGGACATTGAAGTTTTGTCAATACTAACAACGAAAATTTAAAAACCTTTTTTTGGAGCGCACCTACAAGTCTCTGTGATTCATTTCTATTTTGTAATTCAGCACTGGCCAGTCACAGTGATACAGAGTGCGGGTGCTGCAAACACTCACAGAAAAGTATAAAATCCTCTTAATTGAAAGGAAACTCGCCATAGTTGCCAAAAACAGGCTAGGAATCAAAAATACTTCCTGTGACTTTGTACCCCCTTGTTTTCTGATCTAAAACGTTGTTGGGCTGTCTATCAGTATTTTCACAGTGTGTCCCTGCAGCACTGGTAAGGACTTGAGGGGCCACTGTACCGCTCTTAGCTCTAGCACATTGATGTGCAGTGTGGCTTCTTGCATCGTCCAAAGTCTCCTCACGTGCAAGCGATCACTGTGCTGCCCCCCCCCAGCCTGTCATCGATGCATCTATGATCATTGTTTTGTGCGGACTTGGCTATTGGAACGGGTTCCCTTTCATAAGGCTGTTCCTGTCTGTCCACCATTGCAGTTTTGCGTACCATGCTCGGGGTGATGAGAATTTTGTACTCCCAAGTTCCTGGTACCTGCGACCAGTTTTTGGCTATGAACACTTGTTTGCGGTTGTAGGGGCTGCATTTAGAGCCTGCAATTTGGTATGAGAGGGATGCATGATGACATTGTGCCGAGTAGACTCATGCACTTGCATACTGAAATTAACTGCCTTGGCTTGAGTGTTGGCATTAGCGCACGCAATACGGGTATCCTCTGGGATGAGGGCCACACCCTCTGTTCCCCTGTGGCAAAGTGTGCTCTGAAAAAACACCACGTTCTTGGACGGCTTCAGCAAAAAATTGTTGTAGTTTATTGAAAACCCTAGATCCTGGAGCGTTTGTATTGTTTCCGACATGGTGTGTTGGGCCTTGGAGAATGTTGGCGCTCTCACTAACCAATCGTCTAAATAGGGGTAGACGTGGTGACCTTTCCTGCAAAGGGCTGCTGCGATGGGTGCCATGCATTTGGTAAATGTCCACAGAGCTGATTTCAGGCCGAACAGCAGTATCTGGAACCGGTAATGGTTGTTGTGCACTACGAACCTTAAATACTTCCTGAGTTTGGGGTGCATGGGGATGTGGAAGTACGCATCCCGTAGATCTAGAGGCCCTTGGAAGTCGTACTGCCGAATGGCAGTGATTACTCGATGCAGCGTTACCATTTGGAACTTTTGTCTTTTTATGAATTTGTTGAGACTGCATAGGTCCTGTATCGGACTCCACTTGCCATCCGTTTTTTTCACCACGAAGTACTGCAAGTACACTACATGCACTTTTTGCTTTCTTGGCAATGGGTGGCTTTTTTTTCTGTAGCATTTGCTTGGCTTGGAGCAGCACCTTTAGGTGGCCAGGTATGTGTGATGGGAGGAATGTCAGGGGCCCCTTTGTGAATTCTAGCAGTTGTCCGTGGGTGATTGTTTGCAGCAACCACCTGTCTGTAGTTATGCAGCGCCACTGACGAATGTGATTGGATACATTTCTCCCCACTTGCCCCCGTTTTAGGGCATAGTCATGGCAATTGCTTACCTTGTCTCCCTTGTATTCCTTTTCTTAAATGGTTGATGTGACAAATCGTTTGCCACTCTAGTGTTGCAACCTGGAATACAACTAAAGTCTACTGAAAATTAAACTACTGCAAATTTGGCAGCCACCTGGCTATTCTCTTCTAGTCATTCCTGAATGCCTTGTAAAAAAATGATGTTCTAGGGCGTTGTGATCCGACCTCAACAAATGGCATGCTCCACTCAAATGCTAACATCCAATAGTGTAATAAGCCTCCAACTCAATGATACAGTATTTTCGCGTTTTCATTCAACAAACCTGAATCCAAAAGTGGCTGAAACGTCCAACCCACTCTGCCGCTGGCTCAAGAATGCACCCAATCTATGCTCGCTAGAATCAGCGGTGACATACATTTTCATCTGTAACATGAAATAATGCGACAATGGTGCATAACCGTTCTCTAAATATGGGGTAAAAGACAATTCACACAATTAAACCTAAATAAGATTGGAGCTGGTCCATTTAACTTGGACCCTTAGCTTCCTATGTTGCTTTCACAAGTTCCTGCTTTGATTGTACTCCTGGAGACACATTGACCCACATGGGCTACCGTATGCCGTTATTTTGACATGTGTGCTTCCTTAATCACCCCCACTTGTCCTAGATTCATGTAGCAATTTGTCATGGTCTTTCTCTGGGTCTGCAAAATTCAGGATATCATCTTGGAACCCCACCCACAAACTCCACCAAATAGGTTTTTCATGACTCTTTAAGCTGCTAAAAAGGATGCCAGTTCAAATGGCATATCATAGTATATGTAAGCAGAGAAGTTATTAAAGATTCCAAATGGCATGAATCTGTAATTCAATCAACCTGGTCATTGGGAATAAACCTAATGTTGGAAACCACTTCGATTTGCCTGCCATCTCACAGATTCTTGCGGTACATACCCTCAAGAACAATTAAGATGCATCAACAATGCACCTATAAAGACACTGAATTTCAGCTGAAAGACAGCGCCACCTTCTCCTTCCTCGCAAACAAACTCTGGAATTCAGGACTCAACCTCTGTGAAGATGACCACCTAACAGTCAGACAGCAGCAAAAAACGGCTCATCAACTGATCAGCCCACAGGATCACCACCCGGAATTGGATGTCCATTAGACCACATAGTAGAGACTTGAGGGCAAACCCCGACTCTGGAAGGGACTGGGGTAACCTGGATGGACTGGTCCAATTGGATGTCGTCATTTCAACAGTCTCCTACTAGTTTGTGAGGC
The DNA here is from genome assembly GCF_040938575.1 of Ambystoma mexicanum. NCBI lineage: Eukaryota > Metazoa > Chordata > Amphibia > Caudata > Ambystomatidae > Ambystoma > Ambystoma mexicanum. The sequence continues at coordinate 463,312,947 of NC_090937.1, forward strand.
TCTAATGATGAGGACCCAGTATTTGCCAAATCTACTGTCTCGGGTGCAAGTAAACTGTTCAATATGATTTGTTCATTTTGATTTTAGGGTTTTTTCTTTGTGGAATGTATTGTATTTTACACATTTGTACGTTTAGTATGTTTTGTATGTTTTTTATGATGTGCTTGGAAATTATTTTGGTATAGATAAATGCTTAAATATGTAACAGACGTAAAAAGGTGTTGGTGTCTGTACTTCTACATGAGTGATATATCTCCATTGCTGTTCTTGATTAAATGGAAATGACTGATTAATTGTGCTCAGCACCAAAAAGCATGAGTGCCAAAGAAATTGTTGTCTTAAATATTTTTTTTTAATTCCTTTAATTGTTTTGGTTTATAAAACCTACAAAAGAAGACGATACAAAAAACGAACAAGAACATAGTTAACATTAAGGAAAATCAAATATTCAATAATCTTAACCAAGGATAACATTTCAGAACATTTCACACAAATATCACAAATATGTCACCAAATTGTCACACAAACGATACAATATTAACATTTCTGAATTTTACAATGATTCTTAAAATAGGGATTAAAATCAATGTTGATGAGCTTACACTTTAATAACTTTACTCTATTTCCCTTTATACACTTGAGTAGTTGAATTCACTATGTTCAGGAAAATGAGTTCTAAAAGAAAATCAAATATTTTTAACAGACCAATTAACCCACTTTCCAAACATTCTTTAGAAATGCCAGGGCTCTCAACCTTATTGATATTGATTTTTCATGAAGGATATTCAGCCAATGTCAATAGATCGAGACACATTCAGTATTAGAGATGTATTGACTAAAATACACCTTTCTCTGGGTCTCTAATGCTGGACACACAAGTAGTAAATGTGATAGTGATTCAATTTCACTCATTCTCACAATGTCTAAAGATTCCTTTTACCAAACCAGATCCATCTCATATAGCTAATATTTCGTTTGAAGCTACGACATCAAATCGGAGACGCAGACGCATGACATTTTTTAGCATAGCTTTAATAGGGTAGTGGTGCAGATAAAGTTCAATTGTCCCAGGTTCCTTTTGTGGGGATCCAACTTGGTTATACAGGTGAGAGCTCATCACTTCTTGCTGGGTAAAACCCCAATCAACACTTTTAATGATCTTTTTCACCTTCCGAGAATTGGATACAAGAGTGTTCATGGACAAGCCAAGATTCTGAAGGCTCAATATACCCTCGTCATGGAGATCCTTCATGAACCCCTAATTTCTGTCTTCACCCAACAAGCTGTAAAAGTTAATCCCCTGATTGTCAAGGCATTTCCTCAGTAAATTTACAGGCCGATTCATGGAATTAATGTGCGCCGAAAAAACGGCGCACGCGTGCGAAAACGTGCGATTCGAAGTGAAATAGCGAAAATCGCAGTGCAAGTGCGATTATCGCACAGAAAACATCGCACATCAATTCATGGAAGTCCGTGCACGCGCAAAATGTGGGATGTGCGCTGAAAAAGTGTGCGGCGCACGCTGGCGCACGCTGGCGCACAGGTCATCGAACGCCGTGCGATAAGGCCACAGCGAATTCGCACATAGCGCGGCGCACATAACAAAAGTAGGCGTAACACGGGCGTCACACGCAGAATGGGGAACAACTCGTGAAAATGTGGGCGTCACGGGGGAAGTACAGGAGGCAAGTGCGCAGAACGCCCACACGCTCGCCTACAACACGTATTCATGGAATCGAATAGGGAAAAACAGCGCACGGCCAAAGACGCGCACAGGCCCATACATGTCCGCCACACGAAAGCAGGCGGTAGCGTCCCTGCGCAGGAAAAAAATGTGCGCCAAAGTTCTACACGCGCGAGAAGGCCCACACGCGATCGGGCCTGGGGGAGCGTGTGCGTGTATTTCAGAGGTGCGTGAGAAGTTTCACACGCGATCGGGCCTGGGGGAGCGTGTGCGTGTATTTCAGAGGTGCGCGAGAAGTTACACATGCGATCGGGCCTGGGGGAGCGTGTGTGTGTGTATTCCAGAGGTGCGGGAGAAGTTTCTCACACGCGATTGGCCTGGGCGCGTGTATTTCAGGGGTGCGTGAGAAGTTCCACACGTGATTGACCTGGGTGCGTGTATTTCAGGGGTGCGCAAGAAGTTCCACACGCGATTGGCCTGGGCGCGTGTATTTCAGAGGTGCACGAGAAGTTCCACACGCGATTGGCCTGGGCGCGTGTATTTCAGAGGTGCGCGAGAAGTTCCACACGCGATCGGGCCTGGGGGAGCGTGTGCGTGTATTTCAGAGGTGTGCGAGAAGTTTCACACGCGATCGGGCCTGGGGGAGCGTGTGCGTGTATTCCAGAGGTGCGCGAGAAGTTTCTCACACGCGATTGGCCTGGGCGCGTGTATTTCAGGGGTGCGCGAGAAGTTCCACACGCGATTGGCCTGAGCGCGTGTATTTCAGGGGTGCGCGAGAAGTTCCACACGCGATTGGCCTGGGCGCGTGTATTTCAGAGGTGCGCGAGAAGTTCCACACGCGATTGGCCTGGGCGCGTGTATTTCAGAGGTGCGCGAAAAGTTCCACACTCGATCGGGCCTGGAGGAGCGTGTGCGTGTATTTCAGAGGCTCGCGGGTGTTTTTACACGCGATCAGGCCTGGGAGAGCGGGGTACTTGTATTTCAGGGGCTCGCGGGTGGTTTTACACGCTATCGGGCCTGGGGGAGCGGGATACGTGTATTTCAGGGGCTCACGGGTGTTTTTACACGCGATCGGGCCTGGGGGAGCGGGGTACGTCTATTTCAGGGGCTCGCGGGTGGTTTTACACGCGATCGGGCCTGGGGGAGCGGGGTACGTGTATTACAGGGGCTCGCGGGTGGTTTTACACGCGATCGGGCCTGGGGGAGCAGGGTACATGTATTTCAGGGGCTCGCGGGTGGTTTTACACACGATCGGGCCTGGGGACCACTCACCGTCTGCGTGTAGAAGAACGCGTAGCCAACACCCACCCGCTGTGAAGTAATAGCGTGTGAACCCCAACGCCTGCAAAAAACACGCACCGCACCCCACGAAAAGCAACGCCTGTGCGCGATACGTCACAGACACACATACGCGCTAAGGGCCTTTGGTCCAATGGAATCGCGTATGCGTGCTGACACGCTCACGCGCTAAGGGCCTTTCCTCGATTCACACGCTGACGTGCAGAATTTTCACGTGCCAAATCACTCCGTATTAAGCTGGCCACGCGTAAGCACACGGAAGACCACGCTCCTGCCCAAAAGGCCGAATTACTGCCCCCCAGAGCCCCGAGCAGCCTCCCACGAGCCATCTGCTGCTGCCTGCCTGCTGCCACCATGCCCTGCCATTTGGTGCCTGCACATCAGCCATCTGCAGGGGTCCAGTTGCTGTGTCCACCCCTGCTGGAACAGAACACTCCCGACTGGGATACCATCGCTCCACAGCCCAGCCCCAGGACCCAGTTGCCCACCCACGCCTGCCTCGGGGGTCGCCATGTCGGGGCAAACACCATCCGAGACCACTGGCGACCCCCAGCCACAGGGGCAGAGGGCCACCAGCTTCAGTCAGAAGGAAGTTGGTGTCCTGGTGGAGCTTGTCCTGGGGCATTATGATGCCCTCTTCGGATCACCACGCGCCAACAAGGAAGGACGGGACAGGATCTGGGACGACTTTGTGGTTGCCATCAACGCGGAGGGGGTGGCAACCCGCAACATCAAGCAAGTCAAGAAGCGCTGGGAGGACTTCAGGTCCAGGACCCTCATAAAGGCCCGGCGCCTCGTGGAGGGGGGCCGGGGCAGCATGAGTACCATCCAGCTGAGGGTCCTGGAACGCGTACGCCCAGCGCTCCATGCCCAGATCCTTGAGAGGCAAACCCGTCTGGAGTCGAGCGGTAAGTGGCCAAGCATTGCTGTGTGAGACAGGGCATGTTGCAGCGTGCTGGTTGTCTGATACTTGCCTGTATGTGTGACATAGGCCATGTACGCGTGTGTGTGTACAGGGACATCATGGTCATGCATGTGAGACCAGTAATGTGTGAAGCACACGGTTGGTGTATGTGTTTAAATGTAACATGGGGAGCCCTATGCGGAATGGACACATGAGAGCATGCCAGTCTCTGTTCCTGGACATGGGTGTGGGTGAGGGATGGGTGTTGATGCCATGTACATGTATGGTGTCCATGTCTGTGACTTGTGGATGCCATGGATGCATGACACATGTCTGTGACAATGTTCAGATTCACTGATGCAGCCTAGTTATCCTTGCATCCACTGTGTCTGGGGTGTACGAGTCCAGATGGATGAAAGTACGTTGAAGTGTGTGCATGTGATAGGCATGACCCATGATGCATGTGAGTCCAAAAACAACATTGTATGTTTCAAGAGTCCCTTGGACATGTTTGCTTATGTCCATAGCATGCGCCATGCCTGTTACTGCATGTGTTTTGCCTGCACTGACCCATGTGTTGTGGAGGGACATGATGGAAGTGATCTTTGACAGTGCCACTCATCTGCTATTGCTTACTGTCTAGGGGACCATTGTACAGTACCCTGATGCTTGTGTTCTATGTCTCCCTCTACACAGCGCAAAGTGAAGAAGAGGGCGGAGACGGCGCTGTGGAGCTAAGCGGCGGGGATGCCCCCACGGCTGCAGCGGAAGGGGTGGGTGAGCCCCCACAGGGGCTTGCAACGGTGGAAGACGGTGTGGAGCCATCCAGGTTGGTGGTTTCCACAGAGGAGGAGGAGGCCGCTACTGAGCCGCACATGGGGTCTGGTGGGGGCATCCCTGCTGGTGCAAGTGGTGCAGTCCAGGGGCAGGGCCAGGAGGCAGCACAGGTCGCCGTGGAGGTGCCTGTGCATGTCACTGTCCCTGACACTGTGACTGCACCATCATGCACCAGCAGGGATGCCCCATCCCAGGCCCGTCCGCAGGTAGGGGGGATGTCCATGTCATCTGACTCCCCTCCACCTGCGGACGAGGGGACCCCTGGCCGTATGGAGAAGGTCCTGATTGGTGTCGCGTTGTTCAGGGCTGTCATTCGTGATGAGGTGTGTGCTTCCCGGGGGGAGCACGCACGTCATCACGAAGAGCACCGTGCCAACGTGGCCCAGTTGGGAGCGGTCATGGTCGGGGGTCTCGTACATGTGTCGGGCACTCTGGCGACCCTCTCCTCCTCTGTGGAGGCTATGCGCCAGTCGTACTCCATGCCGTCTTCCGGCCCAGATGCCACCAGGGCCCCCTGTGGACCTGCCCCGACCAATGCAGCCACCTCGGTGGGGATCCCATCCCTGCCACAGTCGGGAGTCGGAGGTCCAGCAGGGGTGGACACACCAGCAACTGGACCCCACCAGATGGAGGATGTGACGGCATCCTCGGGCAGGGCACGTGCACGACGGCGTCGGTGGTTTCCATCAGCCTGGATGCCGTCGTGCTGGCACAGGCAGTTGCGTCGGGGGCAGCGGCAGGCTCGACGTGGGAGGCATCATGGCTCGGGGCCATCAACATCAGGGGTGCAGGCATCGGCTGGAGGGCAGGAGAACCCTGGAATGGGAGTGGCTTCCGTGTGGGAGCGGTTGGGCAGATAGGTGCGGAGCGGCAGCGGGCAGAGGAGGAACGGCTCACAATGGTCAGGGCGGAGAACTCCATGCGGAGGGCGCTGAGGCGGGCTGAGTGCCTCGAGGGTCTTCGCAGGGAGTTGGAGCTGGACACTGCATTATCTCTGCGGGACCTCGGGGCCAGGGAACATGCCCGCCTCCAAGCCATTGAACAGGAGTTCGATGATGCCCTGGCCCATGACAACAACCAGTGAGCCATCGGACTAGCCCGCTGCCCTTGTAAATAGTTATGTAGTTAGTGTTAGGTTTCCTTTGCTTTTTTATTTATTTTGGACCTTTTGGACAATGGGCCACATTTTTGTATATAGTTTTATTTTATTACGTAGTATTTTTATGTGGGTTTCATTTCTTCAGTTGGGATCATGGACCCTGGTTTGTTTATCTGTATATAGTTGACTGTTGGATTTTTTTATTTTTTTTTTGGATTTACCCATGGAGCAATGGTTTTCGGTTTTGTTTTTACCTTGGATTTACTTTCTTGAACTGTGACTTTGGACACCTTTCCTTTGGCTTATGATTTGTCGTTTTTCATTATTTTACGGACATGCTGCTTTTGGTTTTTGATTCCCATTGTCATTTGTTTATTTTTAATTCCATTTATGCTGTTTTTAATACATTTTTTCATCAAACTTCAACGTGTAGTATCATCTCATTGGTATCATGCATATCATGATATGGGTTTTGAGATTCACTGACACCCATTGGGTGTATGTGAGGGCCATGTGTTCATTTCCAAACTTGCTATTGGGTTTCTATCATGTCATTGCCATTTCTAAGTGGGTGGATGCAATACTCGAGTGGGTGTTTTGCATTTGGAGGCTGACCATAAGGGCCAGGAATCTAGATTGTGATGACATGTTGGCTGGGGGACATGTGTGGGGGCCTGCTGGCAGGTGCCCCGCAATGCTGGGGGGTGGGGTTGCAGGGGGACATGAGTGGGACATGAGTGGGGGCCTGCTGGCAGGTGCCCCGCAATGCTGGGGGGTGGGGGTGCAGTGGGACATGAGTGGGGGCCTGCTGGCAGGTGCCCCGCAATGCTGGGGGGTGGGGGTGCAGGGGGACATGAGTGGGGGCCGGCTGGCAGGTGCCCCACAATGCTGGGGGTGGGGGTGCAGGGGGACATGAGTGGGACATGAGTGGGGGCCTGCTGGCAGGTGCCCCGCAATGCTGGGGGTGGGGGTGCAAGGGGACAGGAGTTGGTGATCAGTAGTGCAAGGAGACATGTGCCTTTGCTGGGGGGCATGCCCATGTTGGGTGGGCTGCCTGCGGGACATGACCAGGGATGCAGGGTAGTCCCCTGTGGTGTGGGCTGCCTGCAGGGGCCGTGGAGGGTGTACAGGGGACACCTGGGAGGACCCACACTGCCAAATCACATGTAGGACTCCCCGGCACCCCTGAAATACACGTACCCTGCTGAAATCGTGTGAAAATTCTCGCGCAACCCTGAAATACACGTACCCTGCTGAAATCGCGTGGGAAAATTTTCGCGCACCCCTGAAATACACGTACCCTGCTGAAATCGCGTGTGAAAATTCTCGCGCACCTCTGAAATACACGCGCCCAGGCCAATCGCGTGTGGAACTTCTCGCGCACCTCTGAAATACACGCGCCCAGGCCAATCGCGTGTGGAACTTCTCGCGCACCTCTGAAATACACGCACACGCTCCCCCAGGCCCGATCGCGTGTGGAACTTCTCGCGCACCTCTGAAATACACGCACACGCTCCCCCAGGTCCGATCGCGTGTGGAACTTCTCGCGCACCCCTGAAATACACGCGCAGTGGCCAATCGCGTGTGAGACTTCTCGCGCACCTCTGGAATACACGCGCGCAGGCCAATCGCGTGTGGAACGTCTCGCGCACCTGTGAAATACACGCGCCCAGGCCAATCGCGTGTGGAACTTCTCGCGCTCCTCTGAAATACACTCACCCAGGCCAATCGCGTGTGGAACTTCTCGCGCACCTCTGAAATACACGGGCCCAGGCCAATCGCGTGTGGAACTTCTCATGCACCTCTGAAATACACGCGCCCAGGCCAATCGCGTGTGGAACTTCTCGCGCACCTCTGAAATACACGCGCCCAGGCCAATCGCGTGTGGAACTTCTCGCGCACCTCTGAAATACACGCACACGCTCCCCCAGGCCCGATCGCGTGTGGAACTTCTCGCGCACCCCTGAAATACACACGCATAGGCCAATCGCGTGTGAGACTTCTCGCGCACCTCTGGGATACACGCGCCCAGGCCAATCGCGTGTGGAACTTCTCGCGCACCTCTGAAATACACGCGCCAAGGCCAATCGCGTGTGGAACTTCTCGCGCACCCCTGAAATACATGCACACGCTCCCCCAGGCCCGATCGCGTGTGGAACTTCTCGCGCACCTCTGAAATACACGCGCCCAGGCCAATCGCGTGTGGAACTTCTCGCGCACCTCTGTAATACACGCACACGCTCCCCCAGGCCCGATCGCATGTGGAACTTCTCGCGCACCTCTGGAATACACGCACCCAGGCCAATCGCGTGTTTAACTTCTCGCGCACCCCTGAAATACACGCACACGCTCCCCCAGGCCCGATCGCGCGTGGAACTTCTCGCGCACCTCTGGAATACACGCGCCCAGGCCAATCGCGTGTGGAACTTCTCGCGCACCCCTGAAATACACGCACCCAGCCCGTTCGCGTGTGAAACTTCTTCGCACCTCTGAAATACACGCACACGCTCCCCCAGGCCAGATCGCGTGTGAGACTTCTCGCGCACGCGTGTTCCCAAAACCCGTAATACACGTTCCCCGCTTTGCGTTTGCTGTTTGCCAGTCCGGTAAACCGGTACAGGGTTAGCGCAGCCCTTTGCAATGGTTTTGCGATCTTGATGGCTTTTCCTTGCGCGAGGGCGTTCTTGGGGGCGTAACTGGCGCTGCTGCAGGGTCGCTGCGCCACTCTGCGCCACGTCTGCTTTTGGAGGCGGGAATCCATGAATACGCTGTGCGCGGAAATAGATTTTATCGCACGCGGCTGGCGCAGACATTCGCACGGGCACGCTGTGCGCCAGCCGCGTGCGACACTTTTGAGAGGAATTACATGAATCGGCCTGTTAATCTCTTCCAATGTATTATACTGCATAACGATTGGATACCCAATTCATATTGTATGATCGCCAAAGGAACACACTTTTGAGCACCAGATCAGACTTTCTACATGCTTCAGTTCTGGGCATATCCATGACGCAAAGAATTCCAGGCCATAACACAATCTCGGAATCGCCTTCATTCTATGAAAACTTCCAACAAGAAACGATAGAGAATTTACTGTACTTTCTGTCTACTTATCTCATTTGCCTAACTTGTAGCAATGCTTTGTCTTTTAGGTATTTACGGTAAAAGGTTTTTGTTGGACTAGCTGTTATAGGAAAGCCTAGGTACTGCATATTAGATTTCACTTGTACGTCATTATCCAACTTCCAAATAAATGCGCTATTAATCTTTGGCCCACCTCTAGTTAAATTAATAATGACAGTTTTAGATAGATTAATTTTTGTCATGTGCCGACATATAATCACCAAAAGAATGTATTAATCTTTGTCGCCCTATCGGAGTGAGTCCACAAGGACAAAGTCATCAGCATAGGCTGTCCAGACATTTTTCAGGCTTCCGATTTTAGGTGGGATAGAAGAAGACTGCAAGGATTTATCAACATTGGCCATATACAAATTAAACATTGTGGGGCCCAAGATACAACCTTGACGTAGGCCATTATTAGTACTTATATTACTTGTCAGAAGGCCGTTGGAATTCAGTCTGACCTGAATTTGTGAACCTCTATGAAGATGGATCAATATGCTTAACAGACCTGTAGGCATACCGAACTTCACAAGTTTGCTCCATAGCGTATGTCTGTTAACTAAATCAAATGCCATGTATAAGTCCATTGATACCACATATATCGGGACTGAATGGGGCTGCCATGCACGTTGCTGTAATCAGCTTAAGAGGAGACCCCCACAGTCAGTGCCCATATTGCATCAAAGCCAATTTGTCTGTAATCAAGTATCTCATTCGATACACCACACATCTATCTGTTCTAGGATGATTGCCGCAAAGATCTTGGAGTCAACGTCCATGATGGCTATAGGCCTTTAGTTAAGGGGGTACAGTCTGAATCCTTTCTTAAAGATCAGAATTACATATGAAGTTCGCCAGATAGGGGGCAGGGGGGTAGATTTGGAGACAACAATATCCGAGCATAATATGTGTGGGATTTGTGCCCAAAGATTGATGTTCTGTTTCAGTATCATGTTGGTTAACTGATTCGGGCCCCCGCTTTCGATGGTTTTGCTTTGTATATATAGTCCTTGCAATACATTCTATTGAAATATCTAATTCCCACAGTGGCGACTCACTCCCAATCCCCTCAACGCTTCCATTCCCATTCTCTGTCACCCAAATAGATGTTCTGAAAGTGGAACCTCCATACCTGTTTGGGGATCGGAGTGGTCAGCAACATCTGTTGCCTCGCCTTAGTTTGATTAGTTCCCAGAAACTTCTCAGATTACTAGTCAGAATGGTAGCCAGCATCGACTCTCCATCCCTTTGATATAGCTTGTAGCGATAAGACTTTAGCTTGCCTAAGTTTGTGTATCTGTACAGCCCTGGTTTCATGTTTTATTGAAAGCTTTTTCAGTGATTTTATAGCTTTATGTAGCTGAGACTTTTTCTCTTTTACCTGATAATCATGAATATGCCAACGCTTACAAGGCCGAGCTGAGTTCCTGGTGGAGTACTTAGTCACCATTAAATTGGACAGAACTGTTTTCATATATGTTGGAATTTGTTGAGTGGAATAGTTATACATCTTCTCCAATGATGACGTTTCAAAGTCAATCAACATAGTGTTAAAATTTACCATCCTGGCTGCATTTCAGTTAACACGGTTACCCCTGACATTCAAACTCAAACTGGGCATTACAGAGGCAGACATTTTACCCAGAGATATCCAGGACAGTGTACAGGAGGGCAGAGCGACCTCTGACGGGCCCATGGGATCAGAGCTCACCCTCGAGTACTTTAAGACGAGATAGCTGTACCTTGAGGTGGATGGGGTGCTGCATTCTCTTACTCCAACACCACTCAATAAAGACAACTCAATGGGTTGGCAAAGGGAAGTCCGTTTAATGACAAGTACAAAAAAACGGGGAAACATTTGGAAATCATCAGTGATGCGATCGCCTGTCTCGCTTCAACTCCCAAATTCTTCATTCAGACAGCAATATTTATAGCACATTCTCATCATCATTGACGTGTAACACTCCAAAGTTTGTCATGCAATTCTATTGGTTGGAAAAGGTAACTTAAGTATCGCTACTATATCTATATATGGTAACAGAGTGTGAGGATTGGATAACTCTTATCGGGTGGGCGTCTAAGCCCATCACTCTACATCACTCGTGTCAGACGTCACTAAAAGTACAACGTCTCATAGGTTCTACTAGCTATAGGACCCTAGATTATTTGGTCCATTGTGATTGGTTGGGTTATACCCCTAGACATAAATCTCCACTTTAATTAGCAGCATGCAGAATGATCACCCAGATGCGGTATGCCCCGTGATTCACCCTGCCTCCCTTCCATCAATCAATACTTTAGGGATATGTGTCAATTAGTTGGCAGAGGACGGCCTCGAAACTGTAGCTTCTTGTCAGGAAAAGTTAAGGCATCCTCTGGTTTTGGATGACATCAGAGGTTGGTGCCTCTTCGCGCTTGGCTGGTCACGTGTCAGTCCACCGCAAAACTGCTTCATTTTCCCTCTATTTGTGTATTTGATTCTTACTTTAGCCTTGCCACCTGCCTGGGCCTTCTTATCTGGACCTTCACTGGCTGGCTGCTATGCTCTTAAGATTTGTTTCTTCAGAGTTGCCGCTCTCCTCCCTCTCTTGGGTGACCTCGAATTCTCAGGCATGAGCTGCTTCTTGCTGAGTTTCGATTCCGCTCTTTCGTCTGGCTTTGTGTTGGTATATGAATCCTGGTCTGTTTGTCCTCTACCGTCCTGGGTTTAATTCTGCTTTTGGAAAATGGAGTCGCACTTGTATAATGTGCTTCTTTGAGGTAGATATATATATATAGTTGGCGCTTGCCGCTCTATCCTTCTACTAAGCATAGCAAGCAGTACTGTTTTCTTAGCTTTTTGCATTCCAAGTCTATTTACAGGCGTTTAGCCAGTTGATTATTTCCTTCCTTCTTTATGGATCTGTTTCTTTACAGTTCAGCATCGTTTCTCCTTTTAGGTCCTTTGAACATTATTCTTTCCATTTCGTCTTTGTGTGACATCTTTTGATCAGCGTTTCGGTTGTCTGAACGTCTATCCGGGCCCTTGTATTGTTCACCATTTGCCTTCGACTAAGGCCCTTTGGGTCTCTTCAGGGACAGTTTGTAAACAGTCTTCATTTCGTGTCAGCTGCTGGTACGGTTGTCTCAATGGGTATCATGCTGCCCATGGTTGTCTGGTTATTGGCACTTCACTCGGTATTGCTCTTCTGATGGGCACTGGGCAGAGCCCCAGTGTGGCTCTTTGTTGGTTTATTTGCTCCTCGTAAGTCACATATCTCGGCGAGTACGTTCCTGGTATTTCAAAATGGGTGGTTGGAGTGCAGGCCATATCTGGGACCTCCTCTACAACAGTTTCATACTCAGCCATGCATTTTTTTTTTGTAAACATTTTATTAGTTTCATCAGAAACAAACCGTGCACCTTAACATGTTGCATAAACTACACAAACCCCAACACCCCTCTTATTTCTTCCCCTCCCCTTCTTTAAAGTCACTATAAAACGGCCAACACAGTCCACTAATCCACAGCTGTCTCTTCTTCTCCATAATCCAGGGAGCTATCCGTGTCCAATTCTTCGGGTCCCGTGCCCGACAGCGATGTAATCAGATGCTGCCACGCCATCAAAGATTCTGTTTCCTCCTTGCCCCCTCTACACGCTGCCTCCCTCCAGACCACAGTTTCAGTCTCGGCCCACTGCAGAAGGTCCCTCCACCAGGTATCTACATTGGGTCTCGCCTGAGCTTTTCATCCCATGGCTATTCTTCTTTTTGCTAAAATATAGGCCAGGTCTTTGAGTTTGCACACATGTTTAAGTTTGCGCGGTCTAGGGAAGCCCCCTACCATGCATGCCCACATAGAGTCTACCATTAGTTCAATCCCCTTAGAAGCCAGACGATCTGCTATTTCCCTCCACTATTTCACAATTTCAGGACAAGCCCAGAACATGTGTACCATCCCTGCATTTTCTACCCCACACTTCGGGCATCGCTGTGAAGCCACATTTGTGAACTTAGCAATTCTCTTTGGGGTCACATAAGCTCTATGAGTAATATACAATTGAATCTGTTGTAATCGGGCATTCCTCTACACCTTTTTGTGATACCCCTGCGCCCTTTCCCATAACCCATCACTTATTATTTCCCCGCTTTCCTCTTCCCAGTCTCGTCTCGTCTGAGCCACCTCCTTTCCCACTTTAGACATCCGTATTTTGTAAATTCTGGAGACCTCATGACCCCGTCTGACACCATTTGGAACAATTCTATAGCCTCGTCTGGCTGCTGGGTCAGTTCTACTTCTGTCCATGCCTTTTTTAACATTGCCATCAATCTCACATACGTGATATACTGCCTGCTATGTAGACCTGTGTCTTCGCTTAAGCTGTCAAACTCTATTCTGCCATCTCCTTGCCACACATCTTCTACTGTTGTCACTCCCACTGACTCCCAGTGTTCCCTTATAGCACGTCTCAATTGATCATCTATCCCCTTTCATGTCACCAGAGGGACCTGCAGGGAGCACGGTGTCCGGCTTCCCAGCATTACACAGGTCCTATGCCATATATTCCTACCCAGGGTCAGTAACACCGCTCTCTTACTTTTCGGGGGATCAGTTACCCAAATCCATTCATTTAAGAAATATGGTGCACATTCCGCCCTCAATAGTCTGGACTCCGAAGTGGTGTCTTCGGAGAGCCATCTAGCTACATATTGTAATTGGCACACTAGTTAATGCACCTCAAAATTGGGTAGCTTGATATCCGCCCTATCATGTGCGTTTTGTAATTTCCATAGGGCTACCCAATTTCTAGTATTATGCCAGATGAACCCTCTACAGATGCTGTGGAGTTTATTAAAAAAGCGTTTAGGTATTAGGTACGGGATATTTGCAAAGTTGTGTAGCAGTCTGGGCAATACTATCATTTTAAGCAATGCCGTTCTCCCCATCATAGTTAGGGGCAACCTTGTCCAGAATGTTGTACTACGTTGAATCCCTTCTACTGCTTGCTCTGCGTTATTCCTGTGTTCATCCCCCACTTTGTGATACACATTTATCCCCAGGTATCTGAAGGTGTCTACCGCCCATTCAATCTGTAACACCGGTAACCTATCTCGAGGTACTCCTATATATCTCGCTAGTGGGAATATCAAAGACTTCCGTGGGTTTACCGTTATATCCGATATTAGTGCATATCGATCTAGTACCTCTAGTATATATTGCAAGTTTTCTTCAGGGTAACTTAGGTACAACAGCATGTCACCCGCATACAGTGATATCAAGTGCTGTCTGCCTTTCGTTGTGATGCCCACCTCCCCATATTGATATGAGGTATGCTGCCAGGGGCTCCAGCGCTAGAATAAACAGCATCGGAGACCAAGGCGCAGCCCTGTCTAGTTCCCCTGCCTAGGGTCCACCTTTCTGATATCACCGACCCTGACTGGACTCTGGCAATTGGCACACTATACAATAATTTCGCCCATTGCAGATACACCGGACCTATCCCAACCTTCTGTAGGACCGCTAGTAACCAGGGCCATTTAACAGAGTCAAAAGCCTTGACTGCGTCTAGTAAGACTATCGCCAATTCTTGGGAGCTTCCAGCGGTCTGGTCTATAACATGGTGCAATCTCCTAAGGTTATCAGAAATGCTCAGCTGGGGGACATATCCTGACTGATCGTGATGTATCAGGGCACTTATCAGAGGTTTCAATCTGTTTGCCATCACCGCGGTAAGGATCTTACTATCCTGATTTAACATTGACAACGGCCTGTAGGATCCGCAATCGTCTATTTTGCCAGGCTTGAGGAGCGGAACGATGACCGCTTCCCTCAGAGTCTCCGGCAGCCTACCTCATTCAAACGCCTCGTTTAGCATGGCCAACAGTGGTGGAAGCAAGCCTGCCATATATGTCTTGTAAAATTCACTTGGGAGGCCATCGGCCCCCAGTGCCTTATTAGTGGGTAGGTTCCGGATTACATATTCCAGTTCCTCCAATTCCAGTGGTGCCTCAAGCCGTTCTCTATCAGCTTCCTCTAGCATAGGTAGGGTGATGTCCTCCAGCACTTCGTTTATGTCAATTTCTTCTACTTCTATTTTATCAATATACAATTTGCAATAGTATCTCTGAAAGCACTCATTTACTCCTTCTTGTGTCTCTTCGAGTGCGTTATCCTCGCGGCGCATCTCCCGGATCACCTGTCTCGGGGTCTCACTTTTACACAACCAGGCTAATAATCGGCCTGGTTTATCCCCTTCCGCATGCTGTCTCTCTATATATTTCGTATAGTTGAGGTTACATAGTCTCTCCCAGTGGGATTGCATTTTACAGTCAGGTGTCTTATCACCTCAGTCTTTTCCGGGGAGTCTGGACCCTCTTGCATTTTACCCTCAATTACCTTTTCTGTGGTCTGCTGGTCTGCTGGTCTGCCGTTATGCCCCCCAGCAGACCAGTCACCTTTTGATATTGCTGCCCCTCTTATCACTAACTTGAATGCTTCACAGAGTGTGCCAGCTGACGCTACACTTCCAACATTTAGTTCAAAGTATTCCTGTATTGCTTTTCTGAGGTCTTCTCTGAACATGGTATCCCTCAGTGCTTCTGCACAAAGTTTCCATGTCGGAATCCTAGGCCTGGGCGGTGAGATCTGCCATGTCATCAACAGTGGGGTATGATCTGAAAGTACTGCTGCCTTATACTCTGCCTCCCTAATCTCTTCCACCATGGAACTAGACACAAGTATGTAGTCTAACCTGGTGTATAAACCATGTGGGGCTGCATAATGTGAATATCCCCTACATTCAAGGTGGAGTTTCCTCCATATTTCAGTGAGCTTCAATTCTCACATGAGTGTGGTCAGGGCCCTTGCAGCCGGGTTAGGCTTGGTTATTTTGTCGTCTGACCTATCCAACTTGGGGTCTAGTGTACAATTAAGGTCCCCTCTTATTATGACTGCTCCTTCCATATATGGGCTAACAATGGCATACAGATTTTTAAAATAAGGTGCAGTATCGTTGTTCAGGGCATAGATGTTAATCAGGTTGGCCACTTTATTGCCCACTATTCCTTTTACTAGCACCATTCTCCCATCCTCTCTTACCTCCTGTTGCAACAGTTTGAACGGGACGTGGGGCACGATCCATATAAGGACCCCCCTAGCGTATACTGAATATGTGGCTCCAATCATGGTCTCTTTCCACTTCCTCTTCATCAACTCCAGTTTCTCTTTAGTTAAGTGGGTTTCTTGTAACATTGCTATATTTATCTTTTGCCGGCGTAAATACATCATAACCTTGTTGTGCTTAATATAGGTATTTAGCCCACGTACATTCCAGGTAACTATTCTGAGGTCTCCCATTTCAGCTATATCCTACTCCACCCACCCTTCTCCCCCACCTTTTCCTATACAGATTTAGTTGTGTTTGTGGTCCTTCCATGTTGATCACCCTCCTCCCAATCCTCTTCCTATACAGATTTGGTTGTGTTCGTATCCGTCCCGTGCTGTGTTCTTGTATCCGCGCAGTTGTTCTCTCCCTCACTCTTTTCCCTCCCTCAAACCAAACTCTCTCTACACCTCCCCTCCCTCCACCCCCAAACACCCCAACTCCCATCCTGCCCACCACCCCTACTTCCCCAACCCTCCCCACCCTCCACTTCCCCAACCAATGCCCAGCTCTATCCCTGGATCTCAGGCCACCCTGCATCTAGCCTCTACGCCTAGGGCTCTGCAGGGGGATACCACCCTACTAGTATCCTACTAACTAAACTACTGATGGTGATGACGTGTTCCCCGGTTTCGCCTGTCATAAGCAGCACCCAAATCTTCTGCTACTCGTTATAAGTGTCAATTTGCATAGCTGTTCTCATTTGGCACACCTGTATCTGGGTTGCCTGCTCCCTACTATACCATAATGGATCTCTGTGAAGTCATTATCAGCAATTTCTCCAATGTGCATATTGAGGAGAAACGCGGGATCACTTAGCCTCATTCGGTCGCTGTTCGTCCTTCGTGTCGGTCGGGCAGTTCACTGTGTCCATCCACTTCATTGCACCTTCTGGAGTTTCAAAGAAAAGGGCCTTGCCTTTATGTAAGACTTTCAATTTTGCTGGGTAAAGTAGCATGTATTTCAGTCCTGCTCTTCTCAGTCTTCTTTTCGTAGCCACATAGTGTAAGCGTTGTCTTTGCACCTGGAAGGTATAGTCTGGGTAAGCTGTAATAGTCGCTGATGCTCTGCTAATTGTCTCTCCTGTCCGAAAAAATTCCAGTATTTTTTCCCGGTCTTTATAATTCAGGCTTTTCGCAATAATCGGTCTATGGTGTGCCCCCGGGGGTGGTTTTCTGATTAGGGCTCTGTGCGCTCTCTCAACAGTAAATCCCTGGGTAAGCTTCTCTGCCCCTATCTCTTGCAGTAGCATGTTCTCTATGTAGTTCGTAGGGTCCGGGTTTTCTTCTCCTTCAGGAAGTCCTACTATCAGTATATTGTTTCTTCGGGCCCCCCTTCCGCTTCTTCTGCTCTGTGTTCTAGGTTTCGTACTTGTTGTTGCAACGCCGCAATGTTTCTAGTGTTGTCTGTGCGGGAGCATGTGTTGACCTTAACTTCTTCCTCCAGTTTCCTTGTGCGCTCTGCCACCGCCTTTACGTCTTGTCGTAGAAGATTAACATCTATGCTGACCACGTCAATCTTGACTTCCAGGGACGTTCTCAGCTCTGTCATGGCAGCACCCAGCTTGGTTTCCCAGGACACTTTCAGTGCAGCTATTGCTTCCAGAATCTGCTCATCACCTCTATTTGGGCTAGTGTCGACTACTTCCTCTTGTCCGCTTGTCCTGGGAGTGTCTGCGCTCTGCACTGGTCTAGTAAAGAGGTCCAGTGAACCTTGCTTTGGTCTAGCTTTGGTTTGCTTGGATGCCATTTTTAGATCTTGTGGGATTGCGTGACAGAGCCGCTCCGGGGTGTTACTGTCTGGCGGGTCTACCTGTGTGACCCACTTCAGTAAGGGCTTTCACTGTGCCATTATTTTATACGGTTGAGTGTCTGCTTTTGCTTCTGGTCTTTCCCCTGGGCTACTGTTCCTTAGCTCCCAGTGCTGTGAGCCCGGTATGTTGGTCCAGTGGCCTGTCCTATACAGTGTTGGTGGCCAATTTCTCTCTGGCAATGTTCTATGCCGGTCCTTTCCGCTGTGCCTGCAGGATGTATGCCGGGTCTCCCCAGGTCTTTAATAAGGATGTTGTGCCCAGGAGCTTGTCACACCACACAGGTCACAGCAGGCTATTTCCCTGTTCCTCAGCTGTCCCTATGCAGAGGGCATTGCTTGCTAATCAGGATGGGTTCAGCAGCGCTTTATGTGTTTGTTTTGAGAGTTCAGGTTCAGCTGACTGTGCTGCAGTATGTGTGCGCTGTCTTGTGGGGCCATACAGCGTAGGGCACAATGCTCTCCATCAATGTGTTTTCTCCACTGACCTTCCCACGATCAGCGTGTCATACATTACAAGGGTTAACCACTCATTCACTCCGTGTGCAGGATGGGTCATGAAGGTCCTTCCTACGCTTTTCCGCCCGGTGCTTCCAGACGTCACTGCTCACCTTCTGTTGCGTTCAAGCACCTATCTTCTCTTCAGCTTGTGCAGCCACTCCTGTTAGTATGCGTGCCTTATCGCTAATCACAGCCCATTCCGGGGTTGTCCATTGTGTTCGGTGTACACTTGTTTATAACTGCAGCCGGCGGGTGCATCCACTGACTTTCTTTGTTCCCGTTATAATCTCACATGCAGCCCTCCCCAGCTTGCTACACTGTAGCAGCGTGTTGGCGCTTCGCGGCTCAGCTCATTCAGAAAGCAGATATGTTTGCTCAGCGCTGGCAGTCCCACCTCGAGTCTCGCGGCTGTGTGTTGGTGGGGGCCCCCAGTCTACGGGCTGCGTGTTTGTCACTTTCATAAACCCAGACTCAGTGGGATACGAACGTTCTCACTCTACCGCTTCCATGGCACAGTGCGCCGTGATGATTGTACGCTTCCCTGCTGTCCTATATTATGCTGCTGCAGTTCGCTGTTTACAGTTCAGCGTCTCAGTTGGCCCCTTTGTTCTTGCCGGACGCTACCTTGAGATCGCCATATTCAGATCTCCGCAATCTCTCCTCGCTGGTATCTTCGGTAATTGCTGGGCTAGGCTGGCATGGTTGCTTCTAGTTGTGCCAGGGCCCTTTATGAGAACAGCAGTATGTTTATAGTAGTGCCAGGATCGCCGTGCATTGCCACCTGTCCGGATCAATGTAGGATCTGCAGGAGCTTCTGAAGGCGCACGTCCTGCTACATGGCTTCCAAGCCACGTCCCCATACTCAGCCATGCATGATTGCTAAATTTGTTTGGCCGAATCTCAAAGTTGAGATTTATGTCCAGCAAATTGTTGGTGAGAAAAATAGTCTATAACTGATTCGGCCCCTCTTGCAAACCAGTTATGAGTCTTATCCTGTATCATATTCAAGCCCCAACTCTCTGTGAATCTTATCCATTTAGCCCCGTGTAGGTTCTTCTTATTGTGCTGTGACGGAATAGTTGTATCATTCAGTAAAAACTCATCTTCAATTTGGTCTTCTAGTGTGCAAGCAGCATTAAAACCCCCCGCTATGAAGATTTCGCCTCCCGAGACAATTAGTTGCCCACTCATCCATTATATGGTTAATAAATTCCGGGGACATGTCCAGATTGTTCTGGGGGTTCCAGTACACATTAATCAAGAGCATGTGTGAGATGTTCACTACATTTTCTATAGCCAAAGCGATCAACAGGAAGACCTCATCCACTCTTCACTCCCCTGACTTTATAAGTCCTCTCCCATTCCGAAGGGCGATTGCCAACCCTCCCCTGGGTCGCCCCTCGATCTCCTGTCGCGCAGTCAGACTAATTATCTCATAACCATCAAAAAGGAGGGAATTAACCGCCTAAAGTCTCTTGCAAATATATTATGTCATGGGTCTGCAAATAATGCATAGACCCTCATCAGACAGTAAATGGGAGAATCCACCTGTGTTCCAAGAAATAAAACTGAGGCTAATGTGTCCCCTAAAGGTGCTGACTCATATTTTCGCAATTGCATAATCGAGTCCCTTAATAATGAGGCAAGCCAGCGGCAATCAAGGTTGTTAGAAATCTGAGCACTGCGATCCCCGTTTGCCTCAGTCATCTTATCAACCAGTTCAGCTGAAAACTAGGTATTAGCACCACCACTCCTTGCATTGCCCCTGCTGAGGCCTGAGTCAAAGGTGATTGGATTGTAACAGAATCCCTGCAAGTTAGGTGTTACTTTGAGTATAGTGCGCACTAGTAGAGATGGGATCACAAGTCTCATGTAATCGTAGCGGGAGGGATGAATGAAGTAAACCAATTTTATGTCCTCTGTCGAGATAAGGCGTATGACTGGGATCTCTCCAAAAAGAGCTAAAATGCTAGATCGATTCAAATAATCAGGACCCCCTTCATTGAACATATAATTTAAGATCAGACTCGGTTCACTAGGGAAGACTGGGTCTCTTAGTTGAATGGGCGACTCTTGGACTCCCGCCTCAACATGCTGCAACTTTCTGTGCATACACCCTGAAACCTCGTCCAATATCTGGCCTGAACGGAGGGGCTCTCTCAATATTGCTCTCACTTGCACATGAGTTTGCAAACCTTGTGTATCTTTTGCATTATTTGGTTGCAGGTTCTGTTCATAGGTCCCCTCCCTCGACATCGTATCCAGACCAAAGTTAGAACATCCATTAGTGATGTTTTTAACCATATTTAAGACTTCCTTTTCAATTGCTGTTTGAACATTTACCATTTCATTGGGGTGAGCATGGTGGATGTTCTGGGCATGAGGTTCCATATTAATCATGGCCCTCTCTTCCCGGTGACTGACATCCCCCGCTGGGGGCCCCTGGTGTTCCAGCTTCTTTTCTTTGCGCCCAATCTCGTGAATTGTGACCAAAGGACCTATATTGGGCAACTCTCTCCCCAAGGTTATTTGGACATACTTCAGTGCTTATTCCAGTAGGTTGTTTTTTAGAACATAGAATTTTAGAAAATGTTACACACCACCTTCCCTGATGCGCCCGCTTTAGTTTTATTTTGCATTAGGGCATCATCTAATCTCTTATCAAGATCTTCCCATTCTTGATGAACTGATGTTAGATCGATAGTATCTGTTGCTTTACTTAGAATGGTGCCCTTCCCCCTCAATCTGCACCTCTCACGGTGATGCTCACTGTCCTCCACTGCTGGCCCCTCAAACTGATCCCACATACTATTCTCCAGCATGGGGTCTGGCATGGATTCACATGCTCATGAATATTCCCCGTCGTCAGGCTGGGAATCCTCGGTAAAGAAAAAAACAGTATCAGTTTCGTTTCTGATCTGTCTTTCGTAGTAGTAACCAATCACTGATCTCTGCGTCATACTGACCACAGCCAATGACTGCCCTCTACCTAAGCCCCACCTCTGGCAGCCATCTTCAGATTTTTACCGCACGTTCATGTGTTGGGATCCTCGTGCTATTGCTCTCGAGCGTTAGTGCTATTTATTTTCACGTTTTTTCTCAAAAACTTTGTTTTTTCGGTCAAAAGAGCCTCAAGCTGCACCGACTCTCCATCCGATCAACGGGAACCCGTGTCGGATTCGTCTACGCCCCTCAAGGGTGAAGATTTCGTCGAGCTACGCTTTTGGAGGACTCCAGAAGTTTCTCAGGCCCATCTCGGTCATGACCCAGGAGAAGGGAAGCTCGACGCCCGGAAAGCTGTTCAGGGTCTGCCCTGGATGCCAGCTGCAGAATGTCTTTAAGGAAGACGAACACTCCTTTTGTCTTTACTGCCTACATGAGGACAAGACGCACGTGGAGAAGGACTGTGCGTTTTGCGGCAACATGTCGGAGCGGACCATGAAGGACCGCCATCAACGTCTCGCCAACTGGCTGGAAGGGAAGAGCCCGTCCGGCGTGAAGAAGAGGAAGAAATCCGAGCGGTCTTCTAAGACCTTTGAGGACGCCCCGGCGACGGGGGTCCAACACAAGGCAAAGCACCGCGAGTCCGCTGGCACCGGGAGCGCCGAACGGTCGGGCTCTACGGGCGCCAGGCAGGGCGCATCCTCCCCGGCACCATCGACCACGAGCCAACGCTCAGGGTCGGGTAAGAGGAAGGCCGAGCACCCGGCGAAGCTCCTGGAGAGGCCCCGGTCGAGCTCGAAGGCGGAGGGGGAGCAAGGCAGTGTCCCCCCCCTCAAGGAGAAGGCGGTGAGCACACCTAAGGTGGTGAAAGCCTTAATCCATCCGGCCAAGCCCTCTATCGAGACAGTCGCAGCGGCCCTGGCTCAGCCTGTGGAGGCTACACCAGTGGTGGCGACCTCGGGGCTCAGAGTCTCCCTGCCACCGCGGAGGGAGTCCTCTTTTATGCCCATCGACAGGACCCCCGTGAAACCTCCGATGGAGAAGAAAAAGGGGGGGGCAGGAGGTCGTTGTGGATTCGGCCTCAACCTCTGAGGAAGAACTGATCGAGGTCTTAAGCCACGGCGTTGGCGTGGAAGAAGACCAGCCCGTCGGGAGGGATCCCGACGCAGGAGACGACGACATCGTCGAGGGTACCGACGGGGCCCCTGACCGCCCGTCGGACTCCCCTCTGCCAGCGCCGCAAGACAACTCGGCGGCCATTTTGTTGGATATACGGTCCTTATGCTCAGAGATAAGGACGAGACTGCCGTTACCAGCGGAGGAACCACTCCCGTCGGGGGACCCGGAACTAGGCCCTTCTGGCAGCCCCCCTCCTAAGAAAAGAAGGATTCACCCTCCACCTCCTTTTCAGCCGTCGCGCCCCGTTCAGCCCTCCTCCCCGTCCACGACTCGAGGGGATGATACGGGGACTGACACGGCCGCGACGGGTACGGACGACGAGGTGTACGACGAGGATCTGCCGTCGTCACCTCCCACCCGGGCTTCCCCGCCCGACGAGATTGGATCTTTTCACTCCATGATCGCCAGGGCATCCGAGCTCTTCCAGCTCTGCCCTGAGGAGAAGAAGAAGGAAGGTTTCCTTTATCAGCGGTGCGAGGCCAAGAGGAAGACGGTCCTCACGGTACCTCTACTGGACGATATTTGGGATGAGGGCCTCTCCCTCCTCAAGAACCCATCCACGACGCCGGCTAGAAGAGACCGGTACGAGAAGAAGTACCGGGTCCCGGACGCGGCCCCCTTGTGCCTCCGGGCACAGTCTACCCCGGACTCCGTCGTCTCTGCGGCGGCCTGGAAGAAAGCGGGGGGGGGGTGCGGCCTCCACGTCGACTTCCCCGCCGGACGGCGAGGGAAAGAAATTGGACACGATGGGGCGCAGGGGCATCTAGTCTACAGCGACGACGATTAAGGCGGCCAACGCCTTGGCTATCGTAGCCCGCTACGACAGGGAGCTGTGGCACAAACTGGCTCCCCTGCTGGACTTCCTACCGGATGACAAGAGGGCGGATGCCCTGGAGATCTTGCAGGGAGGTGAGGTGGCGTCGGACCACGTCATCACGATTGCGATGGACATCGCCGACACTGGATTTCGCCAGTTGGGCAACGGCGTGTGCCATAGGCGGCGTGGATGGCTCAAGGCTACTGACTTCCGTCAAGACGTACAGACCAGAGTCCTGGACATGCCGTTCGATGGGAACAACCTGTTTGGGAAAACAGTGGACGATTCCCTTCAAGCCATTAAAGCGGACACGGAGACGGCCCGGGCTCTCGGGGTTCTCCAGCAACGGCGGCCGCCCTTTCGGAGCGGCGGAGGCAAGGGCGCCTCCAAAGGTTCCAGCGGCGGATTTTCCACCTACCGTCAAGCGGCCCGTTCGTCGTCTCAGGAAGCTTACAGGGGACGAGGCAAGTCAGGCGGACCCCGCCGTCGTCGCCAAGGAGGTCAAGGCGGCAAAGCCTCGTCGAAACAGGACTGAACCGGCCGTGGGGTCGGGCCCCCACCAAAGCACCCCGGTGGGAGGCCGGCTGGCGAGCTTCGTCAGTGTGTGGGAGTCCATCTCCACTGACCGTTGGGTGCTGGACGCCCTAGCCCAGGGCCACGCGCTCGAGTTTCAAAGAAGGTGCCCGCGCGTCCCCCCTGTGGCCAGGAAAGAGCTTCACGTCCCTCAGCTTCTCCTGGAGGTAAAGGCGATGCTCAGGAAGGGCGCCATCGAACTCGTCCCAAAGAGGCTTCGGGGCTCCGGAGTTTACTCAAGATACTTCCTCGTGAAGAAGAAGACGGGAGGATGGCGCCCCATCCTAGACCTACGACGACTGAACAAGTTCATCAAGGCACAGAAGTTCCGGATGGTCACCCTCCAGCACGTCCTGGGTCAGCTGGAGGAGGGCGACTTCCTGTCGTCGTTGGATTTGGAGGATGCCTACTTCCATATTCCCATCCTAAAGGGGCACCGAAAATTTCTCGGGTTCGTGGTCCAAGGGCGTCACTATCAGTTCAGAGCCCTTCCCTTCGGACTATGGTCGGCACCCAGGGTATTCACCAAGTGCCTTGCACCAGTGGCGGCGCAGCTGCGCCGAGAGGGGATCCACGTCTACCCCTACCTGGACGACTGGCTCATCCGAGCCAAGACGAGGGAGCTCGCCGTGGAGCACACGGCAAGGACCGTCCAACTTCTCACGGACCTGGGATTCTCCGTGAACTACGCCAAGTCCCACCTGGTACCCGCGCAAGACGCACTGTTTCTGGGAGCAAAGCTCGACACAGTGTCCCTTCTGGCCTCCCCGTCGGAGGAAAGGACCAGGGCCATCCTGGGCAAGGTACAGCGGATGTTGGTTGCCGACGCGGCCAAGGTGAGGTCCATCAAGTCCCTCCTCGGAATGATGTCTTCTTGCATCTACCTCATTCCCCTGTGCAGGCTCCGGATGCGCCCGTTGCAGGAGTTCCTGGACGCGCGCTGGATCCAAACGACGGGCAGCTTCGAGGAGAGGAGCACACTCGACGAGAGTTTCCGACGAGCGATCCGGTGGTGGGGCAACCGCGCGCATCTGACGGCAGGCATGGACTTCCAGACCCCAGGCCACCAGGAGACAGTGACCACGGATGCCTCCCTGGAAGGGTGGGGAGCGCACACCGAAAATCTGCACGCGAGAGGCCTTTGGCTCCCGACGGAGAAGTCCCTCCATATCAACGTCCTGGAGCTCCGTGCAGTGTTTTGGGCCCTCAGGTCCTTCCTTCCGTCCCTCAAGGGCAAGGTGGTGAGGATCTTCACCGACAACACCACCACCATGTTTTACATCAGGAAACAGGGCGGAACCAGGTCCCCAGCACTGTCCAAGGAGGCGCAGGACGTGTGGCACTGGGCCGTCGCCCAGGGGATGTTTCTGGTTCCCTTCCACCTGGCAGGAATAAAAAACACCATCGCCGACTCACTCAGCAGGGAGCTGTGCTCGTGCCACGAGTGAGAACTGTGCCAGGATCAAGTGGATCGACTCTTCCAACGATGGGGCAAACACCAGTTCGATCTGTTTGCGACGGCGACGAACTCCAAGTGCCAGAGGTTCGCCAGCAGGTTCCCACAGCCGAGGAGCATGGGCGATGCTTTCTCGTTCCCGTGGGACGGCCTGTTTCTATACGCGTTCCCTCCATTGCCGTTGCTGCTCCGCCTCATCAACCAGCTCAAGAAGTCCAGGTGCAGGATGATCCTCGTCGCACCGGCGTGGCCGAGGCAGGTCTGGTTCCCAGACCTTCTGGACTTGTCAACGTCCCCGCCAGTCAGGCTGCCGGCGGACGCGGATCTGCTCTCCAGGGAAGGAGGCGCCATCCTCCACCACGACCCGAAGTCGCTGAACTTGCAGGCCTGGCTCCTGCAGCGCTAGAGTTTGGAGGATACGACATACCGGCCGACTGCAGAGAGGTTCTTGCAAAGGCCAGGGCGTCCTCGACTCTTAAATGCTACGGACACAAATGGAAGAGGTTCTCTGTCTGGTGCCACGCACAGAAGATTAACCCTCTGCGAATTACGGCCCCTCAAGTGCTGCCGTACCTGCTGTCGCTGGCCAAGGCTGGATTGGCTCACACCTCCATAAAAATACATCTGGCTGCCATCTCCCGATATACCAGGACGACGGGACGGGCGTCCTTGTGGTCTCATCGCCCGGTGAAGGAATTTATGAAGGGATTATTCCTATCATTCCCGCCGGTGAAGGCTCCTGCCCCGGCGTGGGAGCTTAATGTGGTGCTGACCAGGCTCATGGGGGCCCCATTCGAGCCTATGCATTCGGCGCCTTTGAAGTTCCTGTCATGGAAGACAGCGTTCCTCGTGGCCATCACCTCTGCATGACCAGTGGGAGGGATTCAGGCCCTATCTTGCAAGCCTCCATACTTGACTTTTCATGACACGAGGGGGGTGCGGAGGATGCAGCCCTCCTTCATGCCCAAGGTGCCGTCGGACTTCCACCTCAACGAGCCCTTGGTGTTACCAGTTTTCTTTCCGTCGCCTTCGACGCCGGCCGAGAGGACTTTGCACTCGCTGGATGTAGCTAGAGCGCTGAAGTTCTACGTGGACTGCACGAAGAGTTTTCGGAAGACGTCACAACTGTTTGTGAACTTTGGGTCTGTGAATCAAGGGAAGGCTCTCGCGAAGACTTCCATTTCCAGATGGCTCTCCGGCTGCATCATGCATTGTCACCGGTTGGCAAACCGACCGCTGCCCGGCCATCCGAGAGCCCATTCGACCAGAGCGATTGCTGCTACCACGGCGTTCCTGTCTGGTGTGCCCCTGCTGGACATCTGCAGGGCTGCTACGTGGAGGTCGACGCACACCTTCACAAGATTCTACTGCGTTGATCGGGACTCCAGGGAGGAGTCCAGGGTCGGCCAAGCAGTGCTGCGCAACCTGTTCGCTTAAGGTGAGCCTGGTGAGGAGGTAAGAGATGCTTAATGTTGAGTTGTATCGCTTAATGTTGAGCCTGTTGCCACCTCCCGTGGTTGTGCATGTGTATACTGCTATGTATTCTTTTATTCATGAGCATGTGAATCCATGCCAGACCCCATGCTGGAGAAGGAACAAGTTACTTACCTGTAACTGTTGTTCTCCAGCATGGGTCTGGCATGGATTCACATGCGAACCCTCCCACCTACCCCTCTGCGGCTCTTCACTTGGTCATACTGCCACTTGGCGTGCTACCAAATCTGAGGATGGCTGCCAGGGGCGGGGCTTAGGGAGAGGGCAGTCATTGGCTGGGGGCAGTATGACCCAGAGATCAGTGATTGGTTACTACTAAGAAAGACAGATCAGAAACGAAACTGATACTGATTTTTTCTTTACAGAGGATTCCCAGCCTGACGACGGGGAATATTCATGAGCATGTGAATCCATGCCAGACTCATGCTGGAGAACAACAGTTACAGGTAAGTAACTTGTCCCATTCCCAACATCCAGAAGCAATTTTAGGTTATTTTACACTCTTAATTAAAACACTTGATGTTTATAAATTGATGTGCTTGTGCTACACCCAGAGCGCGGCAAAGAAAGGGCCAATCATGTCTGTGCTAAAACGTAATTAAATGATTACAGTGGTGTTGTGGGAGGTCACACTGGTGCCCCATAGAGCCTGGCACCTCAGGCAGCTGCCTGCACTGCCTGATGCAAAGACTGGCCCTGGCAGAGGCTCTTCCTTAATTTAGTGTGACGAACACACCCCCAGTGCCAAATAGTCAGCACAGACTAAGTCAAATTTTGCAATGGCACGTTCTGCAGAGAAAAACATCTAAGCCATCTGTCTATAGTAGCCGGTGTTACAGCCTTGAATGGTTTACAGATCGCTATTAATAACTGTGATACTCCTGGTGGTCTCACGTCCCTCGTCATATCCTCATATGTTGACAAACATCTGACCGGGCATAATTTAGATTGATCCGGAAAAGAATGGTATGATATGGATTTCAATCCTATCTTAGTCCTTCTCACTATGACGGTCACCCCGTTCGGTGATACTGTTCCTATTGATCTCCAGTACTTTAATGTCCGATGATCTTTTACAAAACAGTAGACATAGGAGCATGGATAGTTTGCCTGAAATGGCCTTCCTGGTTATCCGGCCATGATAGAAAAGGTTTCATTACTGTGTCCACAGCCCATAATTTAGTATATTTCTCTCTAGAGGAGTCTAGACATCTTTACTCCCTTTAATAGTTTGCAAATCAAGGGGTGTTCTATCACAATCCCTTGAATCCTGGATTGCCCTGCTGATATCGCGGACATGGTTGTATTAATGGCCCCATATGCTTTCCCTTGAGCTGCCATTTGTGCTGGGAAATTAGCCACATGAACTACATCTGTTCCATCGGGATGAATGTTCCTCTCCATCCACCAGCAACTCCAGTTAGCCCATGCAGATTTGTAAGCTCTGTGTGTTCCTGGGGCCCACGATTCGTTAATGATGAGTTCAGCCTCATTCGATAATCCTGGCCTAACCCAAGATCTCCTGAAATCGCTCTTGCATTTAGATTGAGTTTGCCTAACCTCACTAATGGGTGTCTGAGACCTCTGGGGTCCGATACAATGAACTTGTACCTGGGTAGAGCCACCGGGTTGTGATCTGATAATTCCAGTAGGCTGGGTAACCACACCTATCCCCTGCAGTCCAGCATAACTAGAACTAGCAATGCTTTCTGCCTCCTCACCTGGGCTAGAGTCCTTGCTACCATGGAGAAAGGAGGGAATGTATAATTTGTTTGCTGACCCCATGTTTGGAGGAAGGCATCTATTGCTTCTGCCTCTGGATCCGGTCTCCAGCTGAAGAACCAAGGTAATTGGTTGTTCAATCTCAATGCAAATAGATCAACCTGACATGGCCCCCATCGAGTCATCAGTTCTTTGAATACCTCCTCTTCCAGCTTCCAATCGCTGGCGTCCCTGACGTATCTGGAGTTCCAGTCGGTCACCTTGTTCTGATGGCCCGGTAAGTACTCTGCCTTCACTGACACTTTCGTCCGAAGGCAGAGTTCCCAGAATTCCTTTTCCAATTGTGCCAATAATTTGGATCTCATCCCTCCCAGTCTGTTTATTTACCTGACTGCCGAGATGTTGTCCATCTTGAGTAAGGCACAACATTGTGCTTTCTCTTGAGTCCAGCATTTCACTGCGAAAGACCCTGCCAGTAATTATAGACAATTGATGTGGAGAGTTGTCTCCTGATCCGACCACCTGCCCCCTGTTGAAAGGTTCCCGCATCTGGCTCCCCAGCCCCATTTGCTGGCGTCGGATTCAATTATCAGGTTCGGGGATGAGCCAAATATGGCTCTTCCGTTCCATGCATCAATGTGTTGTAACCACCATTCTAACGCTTCCCTTATTTCGAGAGAGATTGTAACGTTCATTTCGTAAGATGCGTTCCTCCTGAGGTGTCCGATCTTCAATCTCTCTCTCTGCACTCTGTAATGCAGCGGCCCTGGAAATATAGCCTGGATCGATGATGCTAGTCGTCCCACTAACCTTGCAATGTCTCTCAGCGACATCTCTCTCCTTGCTAGGGTGTGTCTTACCTGTTCCTTTTTTTTTATAAACACTCTTTATTGGCATTTAATAAGAACAACTCAAGAACCTGCACTTCCCCCCTAGCCCCCCAATACCCTACCCCCAACACGCTAAATAAGTTTAATTTTAATAATAACAACAAAGTCACCACCCCAAACGCCCCCCTCCAAGCCACCCCCCTTCCAGTGTCCGAATGCACCCTCCGGGCTTCCATGTCCTCCATTGGTCACAGCATATCATCCGCTATCGTCCATGGTTTCTCTGTGGGTTGGGAGAATCCATTGCCAATTACCAGGTTCATATCTTCCCCATTCGTCCTTACCCTCCCTCCCCTACCTGTGCTTCTTCACGGTGGTCGTAGGTCATTGTCCCTTGACAGGTCATTTAGCAATTGGGACCAGTGGATCGTTGCCTTATCTGTTTCTTGATATCGTTCACCTTGGTAATGGGTAGGCTGAGGCATCCCTGCGTCGAGTCTACTATAAACCCTAGAAATTCCATTGTCTGTTCCAGCAATATTCAGGATTTCTTCCAATTTATTAGGAAGCCCAGGACCTGCAATAAATTTACTGTTGTCTGCACCTGCATTTGAAGAGTCTCTCTGTTCTGACATATCAAGCCTATATCATCCAGGTATATTATGAGTCGTATTCATTGACTCCTGAGGTAGGTCACCACTGGCTTCATTATTTTGGTGAAACACCATGGTGCGGATGCCATGTCCCATGTCGACTCCCCCCCAGATAAATCTTATGCATTTGCAGTGTTCCGTCGCTATGGGTATAGTTTGGTATGCGTCTTTTAGGTCTATTCTGGCGAGCCAATCTCCTTGAATTAACGTATCTCTTAACAGGTGTATCCATTCCATTTTGAAGTGTCTGTAAACAATGATTTCATTCAAATCATTCAGATTTATAATTGGTCTCACCTTGTGTTTCTCCCTCACAAGGAACATGTTGTTTATAAAACCTCCTGAGGAGTCTGTTACCTGTCTTATGGTATTTTTACTTTCAAGCCCTCTCAGCTCTTCCTCTAGTAATTGTCTGTCTTCTTTGCTTAGATATAAACCCCTTGGAGGGCTTCTCTGTTGCAGTATCCTGTGAAAGTATATGTGAAACCTTGCACAGTCTCTAGTATCCTGTATCTCCAGATATAGCGTACCAATTTTGTATAAATTCCGCTAGCCTCCCCCCTAACTAAGTGCAGGTTGCTCACTCTCACCTGTGGAGTTCTGTTTACGATCTCTGTGTCGCCAGCCTCTTCCCCTTCTTTTGTCCCTTGAGGGGAATAAAAGGGTCTGCCTCTGGTTTTCTTATTCTCGACACTGCGTCCTATCATAGTAGGATCTATTGAATGGGAACCGGCCAGCAGGGCGACCCCTACCTCTGCTGGCCCTCCTGAAAATGTGTCTTCCAAACACTCTCTTGAGCAACGCTTCCGCCTTATCCAGCGCTGCGTAAGAGTTTGCGAACTTCGTTAGTTCCTTGATAAATGAATCTCCGAAGAGTTTCCCCTTCACTGTCGATGCTGATTCTGAAGAAGCTAGTTCGCTTAGTTTTGGATCTATCTTCAGTAGAAGTGATCTTCTTGTTTCTGTGGTAATTGCATGATTTGCGTTACCTAGCATACAGATTGCTCTCTGGGGCCCAACCGATCAAAATCATTGGGTCCACCGGTTCACCCTTCTCTCTGGCTTCTTCACCTATCTGTAATATCTTGGTGAGTGGCCCTACCATGTCTAACATCTTGTCCTGGCATGATCGCCAGGACCTATCCAGACCTTTTGTATATTTACTCATGAAAGTTATCATCTTCTCGTTAATCTTGGGTGTCTCAGTAGCACCCTCTAGGCGGTGAGGTCTCGGGCATTCTACCCTCCTCTTACTTCTAGCCTCTTTCGGTAGGGGTGCTCTCAGGCTATTTTCAGATAGGCCGCCATCTTCTTTGGCGGCTCCCATTCAGAAGATCGGGGGTGGATCAGTGCTTCTGTGTCAAAGTCATCCCCTGCACCATCCTCCTCTGTTTCCTCTTTCTTTTTCTTTGGCACTTTGCGGGCCTTCTTCATCTGAGGAAGATATTGAGTATACATCCTCCTCCTGAATAGTCATCCTCCCAATTGTCATCCCATCCATCTGAGGTATCGGAGATTTATCTTGCCTCCTGCTATGTGCCACCTTGGATCTCACTCTCCTGTCTTTCTGCCCCCTTTCATTCTCCCCTGTGCTTTCAACCCTTTTGTTTTTCTCTATTCCCTGTGAGAACTTGAGCCAGTCCTCCATCAGAGCTATGTGCTTAAGTCCTTGCCCCAACGAGGCACCCAGGGCCTTTTGAAGTACCCGAGTCATTTCTGTGTGGCTCCTCTTTTGGCTAATACTAAACTTACCCTCATCACTGGAGGAGCTCCTGTCAGCACAGAACACTGGGGATTGTATTATGCCAGGAATATTTGTTTTATCTATTGGAGATTGAAAATAATAATAATATATATATAATATTCTAATATAAATCACCTGGCTTATATAATTAACAGATTTTAACTGGGACTGTGCCCATCAATATGAGAGCTGCGTTGACTCTCTGTGGCCTGCAGGGGCACTGCATTTGTTAATCGAGGGTCGCAAACTCATAGGAAGTTGTGTTCTAATGTATTGAGTGGATAATAGTCTTTGGAATATCTGAGGATATATAGATAGGAGTATGCTCACGGAGCGTTCAATTGAAAGGATTTATCCTTCAGCAACAGTCAGTGGAATGTAGGCAGCGCCGGAACTAAGTAGTCCTGTCGTGCTCCCTCTTCCGTGGCCGTATTGAGCTCTGTGGGTTTCACCTTATGGTTGCGGTCGCCGGAGCACCAGCCCTGTCACGACCGCAACCCTTGGTCCCACGAAATCCGGATAAGCTCTGCCAAAACCTCTACGCTGCGCATGCAAGTCTGTCCCTATGCCTGAACATAAATCAAAATACATTAGCATGAATGTAGTAAGAGTATTGAGAAAGCACTTAACTCGCTGCCGAGCAGCAAAGAAAGGGGAAGTAGAGGAGAAGATGCAGTGTGGTCATGGATAAGGACTGAACTGATTGGTTAAGTTTGTCACATGGTCAGTTTGAAGACCAATAATATCAGGACTACCAAAGAGACTGTTTCAATGGATATTGTAGTTTTTTTTTAGGTTTGTTATCAGTTATATTATTGGTTGTCATTTTGCTGCTGGAGGAGTAAAATTGAAAGAGAAGCATAATCTGAGCCTCCGGTCTTGACAAAGCATTTACATGAAAATAAACTCACTTTTACCTACAATTCGAGTGAAACCACAGATGT
Organism: Ambystoma mexicanum; assembly: GCF_040938575.1. Classification (NCBI taxonomy): domain Eukaryota; kingdom Metazoa; phylum Chordata; class Amphibia; order Caudata; family Ambystomatidae; genus Ambystoma; species Ambystoma mexicanum. The sequence goes on from NC_090937.1 coordinate 463,345,702, forward strand.
ATCCAACTATTAACACATATCTTCTATGTGTTGTCTTGAAAATGCCTAAAAGCAGGTTTATTTTATTTGGGAAATGCCACTTTTCATGAGAAAATGGTCTTTTTAAACAGGGGCTTTAGTAATGCCCATTCACTTATTTTTGTCAGGTAAACATATATGGACACGTTGGCTTACTTTACAGTATAACAGGGAGGTCCTGGTGCTCCTGGCATATTTTTACATCTATATAGATAAGATTCCTACAATATCTATGCACCTGCAAATCAGCTTTTCCTGTTTATTTGTAACCAACCTACAGACCAAAAACCCACTGGCCTAACGTTCTCTTCACACATTATTCCAATCTTCTCACACAGCTTTTCTTTTACAGACTATGGCAATTTCTTCACTTTTTTCCAATAGGTCTGGCATCTTGTTGCCACACATTCAATGTTGGAAAACTTTCAGTTTCCTTATACTACCTATAAATACTCTGGGATATAGCTTAGCAATTGTTTGTGTATCAATACATTCCACTGTATCTGTGCCAGGTTTTTTCTCCATCTTGAGTTCTCCTTGATTTTGCTAGACAAATATCCTGTCTCTGGTGTGTGGTACATAGTTTTCCACATGTCCGCCTCCCTCTGGATGTTCTAGTAACTTCAAAACGTTTGTGGTGTCGGGACAACCGTTAATGGGTTTTTAATTCACTTGATTCAGAGTAAGTATCAGGATCTTAAGAATTGTGTGTGTACAAATGTTTTATAGATTTGAACTATGGCCTTTGACTCTGTTTTCCTGTCTCTTATTATGGAATAAATTAAGAACTTGGGGCTGTCCTCAATAGTGTTGGAATTCTTAAAGAAGCTACACTCAGGAACCTCCTTGAAAATTAGGCTGAAAGCAGAGTGCCTCTTGTCTAAATCAATAAACACCAACAAAGGCCTGAAACAAGGCTGTGTTATGGCGCCTTTACTTTTTAATCTTTTTATTGCTGACCTGGGGTCAACCCTTGCTGAGGCCAGATTGTTCCCGCCAAGAATAGACTACCTACATGTGAACCGACTTTTATACGTGGTTGCTTTGGTGCTATGGGACCAAACCCCTGTAGGCCTGAAACGCCAGTTAGCAGCGTTGGTGCAGTATACGAAAGTTAATAGGCTGGAAATTAACATAAAAAACAAATGTGATCTTTTTAAAACCCCCCGGGAAAAAAAGGTGGTGAATTTTAAAGGACTTGTATTGGACGTAGTTGTATGTAAAGTTACAGATTTTGTATAGTTGGGTTTTAATGTTTATGAAGTTGAGAGACTGAAGTTACACTACATAGATCTGAAGAAAAAATGACGTAATTTGATCTCCCAGGCAAAAACAATTGATCGCCATTATGGTACATTCACTGCTAATCCCCTATTACAATTTTAGCCCACAAAAGTTGTCCCAATAATTACCTATGGGGCAGACACCTTATTGACGTAGAAGGAGGTGGACTGGGCCAGTCTGGACGGTATCTTCTGGGAAAAAGTATTAGATCTGCCTCTGAGTACCCCCATGCCCTAGTCCGATTCAAGTTAGGTTTATCGTCCCTCAGGTCACATGGAGAGCTGTAACCTTTTATAGGAACATTTTTAATGCAGGACAGGACTCTGTGATGGGGCCGATTAGTTTGGTTTTTGGAAAGAAAGAAGGAGCCTAGACTATGCAAATCGGCAGAGTCATGTGATACTTTATTATCGGAAGTGGACCGAACTGTGCAAATGCTAAAAGAAATGTTTGATTTAGGGTGATTGAATAGACACCTTAGAGGCTTGTAAAGCCTATGCCCACAAGCACTATCTAACATTGGACTGGAAAGCAGTAAATACCGTCCCGAACTATATGTCCCCGTTTCTAGTTAGCTCTTGGAGAAAATTCTTTTTAAGAATCCGATTAAATTTGCTAAACAATAGTGAAACTTTGGGTCCAAAGTTAAACAATGCAAGGGAAAATAGAATCTGACGAATGTGCAAAGGTCCTCATGTTGAATCCTTACACCACTGGTGCTTGCAATGTGTGAAACTACGACAAGTCTATCTTGGTAAATCTTTAATGGCCCTTTCTCACAATGAATGAGGACATGATCTGGAAGGTTATTTTAGAAGGCTCAAATATCAGCATTTAATTGAATGAGATTTTATTTACATGGTTGTTAATATGATGGAAGATGTAGATACATTGTAATGGATGCTGGTGGAGGAGGGTGTACAGTTTGGAACTTTTTGATACTGATTTATAGGAGAAATAAGTGTTAATGAATTTATCTATTTATTAGATCATGTGTAAAATTTATTTTTTAGTTTTTTTCTTAATGCTAAGCTAACTTATTAGGTTGCTATTGTTCTTAATTCTTGCCTTGTGTTTGTGAAAGGCTCGATGAGCCAAACACAATAAATACTATTTGAAAGCAAAAAATAACCCAGAAGTTTTATTCACACACCACTATATGCAGATTGCTTTATAGGTGACTCTAACTATGCACTCTTCCCTTGGGCGTAAACACTTACAGGTGTGTGTTGAGCCAGAATTCCCTAATTGAAGTTCTGTCCCTGCCTCCAACAAAGATTTACTATAATCCTCTAACCCACCTGCAATATTTCTTGTCCAGATTCTTTTCTTTTTCAATATGCATCAATGCAACTCAGACTTTTTTGTTGTCTTATTTCCCTCTGGCTGTAAACTCTCTGCCTTAATGTCCCTTCCTATTCCATTTCTGGCAGACTATCTGGCGTGCTGGGCACTTTTTAGATGTTGTATGTCTCACAGCTCACTATTATAGCTCGCTGCTTGCACTAGTTTCACACAATATTTATGGTTCCTGCACCCACCCGCATTTTTAGTGCACCATACCCAGGTGACTCCACACCTTCAAATACCATATAATCTTCAAAACGTCACTTAAAATCTGTTGTTCAGCCAACCACACCAAACAAATTAGCAGAGATATGAACCCTAAAAAGACTGAGCACAATCCTCACAACCTCACACCCTACAGGCCCACCAGAAACCCGAGATCTGGCTCGGCTCTCTTCCTTGCCACCCCAGTCGCTAAATCAACCAGAATAGGGAGGGGGGGACTTCATTCTCTGTCCAAGCTTGCACCATCTGGAACTCGATTCCGTCTAGCATCCGCTGCATAGAGGATCACCTCGCTTTCCGGAGGGCACTCAAGACCTGTCTCGTCTCTTCTGCATCTTGAGTAACCTAGTCCACCTCCTAGTGAACTAAAACCCCCGAACAGGTAGAGGGGTAGCATCGATGAGTCACTTGAAGGAAAAAGACAGTACTGAAAGGGCTCCGGACGATCCATATGATATGATCTGCATACCCTCATCACGATCAGAAAGCATTGTGGATTCTCTGGTATGTATATCATTCCATCTCAATCGAACATAGTTGTGTCCTTCCCGGGGCTCGGCCACCCACCTGCATAAATCTACTATAATTCACTATCTGACTTCATAACACACATCACCTCTGCCATCACAATGCAGCTGAGTCCCACTAAACAAATTCAGTTCAGCTGGACACATAATCAGTCTCCTGACTCTCCCACTCTCTTAACAGTCTACCACAGCAACCATCCACTAGCCAGAGTTCCATGGGTTTTTAGCAGGGACTTTGCCACCCCTACCTACCTTTGTGGTGGCTAAAATGCATACACAAATTCCTTTCAATTCTCATACCTCAAACTTCGGTCCTCCAAGGGTGTTGCCCCAGAGCGCTTTGACGCTATACCAATGGCAAAAGGCGCTATACAAATACAAATGCCATATAACATAACATAAACTTTACAGGCTCGTGACTGCAAGAACTCCCTTGAGCACACTGTGGCTGGGCTCAGTCTTGCCTAGTCCTTCGCCACAGCAGACACACAATATAAATACCACTTCTCGAGTGCAGAGCCTAGAGAAACTATTTCACAGACTGGTGAAATGTTGACCTGGAGAAAGACACTGCAACACACCAAGATAGCACCACCCAGAAATAATTAAAACAAAACCAAGGACATGAATGTTCAAGTCCGATTCTCAGCACCTCGTCCACACTCCAACCACCCCAACTCCCTCCCACTAACACTCACTTTTCCTCCTTTAAATAGAAACAATGCCCAGACGCACTGCACCCTAACGTTTGCTAGCATCCCAACTACCTCTCTATCAGCAGAGTGAAAGAGAGCTCTCTACTCAACTCTGATACTTCTACTTTTTACCAAACATAAACCCTCCACCCCATCTTCCAGACCACTGGCTCTTCTGCTAGACCTGAGCTAGGAGAAAACTGAAGCTGTGCTGCTCAGTTTGGAAAAGGATACCCAAGTATCACCACCATAAACCTCCTTGAAATATATTTTAACTCAGAAATCTGGTACTTCCAGCCTGCATCCATCAAAAGCTTGGGACTTGGACCTGTCACGCACTCTCCTCTCGCCACTTCCAGAACCATGTGATGATTTATGGTAGAAGTTGCACTGTATAAGACCACTTTACCATTACAAACGTCACACATTTTAGCTGTCAAAGTGATACCCATGCTTTAATTAGTTGTTTTTTTTTGCTTGCCAAAGTCTCTTCTGAATTTTATTGGGAGTAATCAAAAATTGTTTGCAGCTATGGATTCCCCCTCCACTCTTGTAAAATTACACTTGGCTAAAAGGGCTGTCAAATCTGCTACAAAACTATCAATTTCTTGAGTCTTCTGGGGCTCATTTCACATTCCAAGCGGGTTTCCACTCTGCCAGGGATTCTGAATCTGCCCTGGTAGCTGTACTCCTCTGCCTCCTAGCAGCCGATTTCAGCAGTGTCACTACTCCGTTTGTCATACATTTTGGTAGCCATTGACACCGTCGACTATTACATTCTCTTAGACTGCTTGGTGAATAGAGTTATTGGAGGTGCAGTATGGGCTGTGTAAGAGTGCAGAAGTAAGGCTTGGACATAATGGTGGCATAGTTTGGGACAGAATCTTTTATTCAAGAAAGGGTTGGAAACATGCCTCTCCATCCCTAAAACGAAGAGGGGTTTCCCTACCTCAAAGAAAACTAAGGAAATTGTCAGAATGTCCAAAACTACAAAGTCTGTCACTGTCATGTCTCAAAGGCCTGCCTCTGTCTATAACACTAATAACTTAAATCAACTATGCAAAGATGATCTCTTCCCAAAGTAAAGTGTTCATTGTAGTTCCAACCAGCAGAAAAGTTCCCAGTCTCTCGGGTAATCAAAACTGAAGAAATAAAGAAATGTTCTCAAATGTAGCACCCCAAGGCTAGGGTTGTGATCCTTTCTCCTAGATTCGTTCTTACTCTACTTTCTTTCCTTTTGGGCCTCTCAGGCCTCTATTTCATTAAGCAAATGTCACTGGGTAATTCACAAGAATCTGTCTCTTAAATTCACAGTGCTTTATTCCAACAACTTGGCACATCCCTTTACCAAGCGTAGGATTCCTTTGATTCATTATTTTTTCATTTTGGGTGCGGGTCCCAGACTCGCAATATTCAGAACTGCTTGGTTTACTGTCCTGCCAAGCAATTGTCCTCTCATGGACTCTCTCTCTTTGGGTGCGAGTACCAGACTCGCAATATTCAGAACGGCTTTGTTTACTCTTCTGCCAAGCATACAACTCTTCCTTGTTTGTTCCTTCTATAGTTAGGGTCCCGGACCCTCTTATTCTCGGTTTCTAATTAGGGCGCGGTCCCAGACTCGCAATTCATTCCCAGGGTCCCAGACCCTCTTATTCCAGCTTCTGCCTTCACCCCCTTGCTTTCCCGGACCGCTATCACCTCTTGGGTAACCGCGTACCTGTTAGTTTCTTCCATGCAGGTACCGTCGTTTCCCAATCAGCTGCTTCGTTTCTCGAGGCTCTGGTAGCGTTTGGGGAACCAGTGATGTCTGCAAAAGCTCTGCAGATAACACAAAGACACGCCCTCCAAAAAATTATTCTGCGCCACACTTGAGGGAATTCAATTTAGAAGAATGATTGTTTTAATTGAGCAAAGAGTTTTGAATATAAATCACACTTTGCCCTTTGGTGACACGTGTTTTTCGGCAAAAAGCCATTGCCTTTTTCAAACCAGGGCTTTCCAAAACAAATGACAATAACAGAAAACAATTACAATATTGACCACATATTTCAATAATGTTACAGTAATTGTAAATGATTCAGTCATTGAAAAAAAATTCACATAACATAATATTATAGACAGAAAAAACAGGAGGACGAGGAATGTGGAAGGATTTGTGAGAGTAGAGAGAATTAAGAACAGAATGTTAAAAAGCACATAGGATTCAAACCAAGATCAAATGAAAAACAACCAACTCAAAACAGGGTCTGTCTTGTTAAAACCCCTACTTTGTAAGTTTCAACAGTAGTTAAATATTGAGGTACTGTTGGCTGGTTGATGCACATAAATACACATTCTATAAGATGTATTGAAAACAATACTCGTTAGGACCGGCATTGATGCACAGTAATGATATCCGAAATACTTGTAAATTAGGTATGATCGAGTCTAATGCAGAAAACATGAAGCATTGCACAGAGAACTATGGAGAGGCACCAGGAGAGACCTGCATTGATGTATGAAAACTTGAATCTCGCCCCCTCATCCATAGAGCCACTGACGTTTCCTCACTAGTGTCTCTGTGTATGCACTCTGGCATGGCCATTTATTTGGCACAACTGGAATTCCTCATTCGCCTTCAACTTATTTAAATACAGCAGCTGGATTGGCCCTTGGTTCTTAGCCCTCTAATACAACATCAATGCTGGTTAAATTTCACTGTCTTCCTGTAATAAAAATTGCATTTAAGGTCCTCTGCATATTTCATCACGCATATCATCGGACTAGACCTGACACCCTGATTTCTAATCTAAATGTTTACATAGTTATTCGCTCTACTATTGAGGACCTATTCTTCACCTCTCACTTGTCTCTCTCCCAACTGGGTGGGGTAGATCAGTTTTGGTGCTAGCTCCCTTCCTCTGGAACTAGCTTTTCACCATACTGTAAAGACTTTGGGGATCATTCTGACTTTTGCTGTACGACCAAAATCCGTTAACACCACTTGGTCCTGTGGGTTTACCATGGGATTACAAATGGTGGTAGGGCAGTGTTAGTCCCCATATTTGGAGTCCATAGGACTGCATGTGGATTTTGGTGGCATGATGCAGGTGCATGATGTGGGAGGTATATCCTTCACTTCGACACCAAACTCAGGATTTGGCAGAGTGGTAAACGTGGCGGTAACGGAATTGCTGCCACGTTTCTACCGCTCCGCCAAACTCTGAATGACCCCTTTAACCTCCCTATTAAATAACGTTCCTTTCACTTTCTCAGCCACCACTATGATTCTTTTTAGGCAGCGACGGAGCTAGTCATAAAACCCGTACCCATTTCATTGCATGCTGGAAAAAAACATGTTCTTTTTTTGTCCCTTCAATTTTCTTCTATGCTGAGTGTACAGACCTGAGCTGTTCTTAATAGCCACCACACCTGAATCGCTGAATAGCAGCAGTGACCCTCTCTGCTAAGGTGTGTTGCGAATGCACCCCATTTATGTCCATAATAAGGTGCTGTCCTGTTTACACCAGTTCCATCTTCCATTGTGCTCAGCAACAAATGAGCATACCTAAGGAGAAGTCACCATATTAGGGTAATTATGGAGTGTGAACCTACCTTCCAGAAGCAACAGAGTGCTTTACAATCATGGGGGAAAAACATGGTACGGGGAGCAGAGAAACAAGGGAGTGGGGGAGATAACAGGAGGGGGAAGGTGGGCAATTTGCCAGCAAGGGATCTACAAGCAACCACAGGAGGACATTGGGGATGAGATCACCCAGTCTCAAGTAGGTTGGGGGAGTGGAGGTGTAGTTGCATAGATCCTGCTATGCAACAAAACTGGCAGATTAGTTTCTTGAGTCTTATTGAGTGTGATTAAACATTTGGTGCCACTTGAGGGGGTGGGCTATAGCACTTGGAGTCACAACGAAGTAGTGAGATGGACATTAGAGTTGCAACGTGGCCAGCATTTTCCATACAACATAGTCTTGTATCTAATGAAAAATGTGAGTTGTCTCAGCATGATGCATCTTTGACTATCACTGCTGTCACAATATTAAATCCCATAAAATGTAACAAATGGTCTGTTTGAATTACTGATTAGCAAAGACCTCTTATTAGGTACTAGCTGGGGTACCCGGCGTTGCCCGTGTCCTGATCGAGTGGTGTCTCTTTGTGAGGGGGTGTCCTCAGGCCCAGCCAGGTGCTACACCTCCCCCACCCCTAGTAAAACCATGTAAGACTGAACCTCCCTCCTGCCTAGTCCAGCCTTTCACTACACCTACCAAAATGCACCGCAGCCCGCAATTCTCCGATCACAAGGCATTTCCCATGGAAAACAGGTGAGACCCCACAGAATAGTCATCATGCCATACTCACAGTTGGGGGAGGGCGGGAAGAGGCAGCCGCGTTCTGGTGTGCTGACCCTCCCCGACAGACAAGGCGGTCCCGGACCCCGAGGAGGTTGGCTACCGCACTTGGCTGGAGCTTGGGAGTGACGGAGTCATGCAACCCGTGGGAGGGGAGAGGGAAAGTCAGCTGGGTGACACGATGCAACACAGCGTCAGTGAAGCCCACGGATTGGCTGGAAAACGGAACCAGTTGGACTAAAAAGAAGAACCCTAATGTTTGTTTTTGTTCTTTTGTTTCCCTTCCGACAAAACACAGTCAGAGAAGGACCGGGAACACTGGAGTGAGGACAAGAGCTTATGCTGGAAATACTGAAGCCCCGCTCAGGCGATTATCGCAGATACACCCCTATTCCAGGACTTGTACGCATCTTTTTTAAACTTTATTGAAAATTCCTAAGCCCCATTGAGTCCATGAGGGGCTTGTTACTTACCTGAAGTTTGTTACTACCAGTGAAAACAAATTATTGGCCCAATGGAGAGGCCCCTATAAGGTAGTCAGAGTATTGGGGCCGGTGAATTATGAGATCGAAAAGCCAGATAGAAAGCAATCCCTAAAGAACTACCATATCAACCTACTAAAGTGTTGGAAGGAACCACCAGTCCCTATACTGAATATCGTTGATGTGGATTTGTCATTAACAGAACAATTGGTCCCAAGTAGTAACAGTGACATCAACGACGTACTCTTTGGAGACAATTTAAGTGAAACCCAAAAGGGGGAATTGCTCGAAGTTCTGGCCCTTGTGGCTTCGACTTTCTCCTAAGCAACCCGGCGGAACATTCAATTCAAATCGATGTGGGAAAGTAGTCCGACTTCGAATCTATTGGATACCCGAAGCCAAAAGAGCCAAAGTCAATAAGGAGGTCCATGAGATGCTGAGGATGGGCCTCATTGTACCCTCAAAAAGCTATGGTGTTCTCCAGTCGTTCTGGTTCCTAAACCAGACAGTAGTACGAGGTTCTGTATGGACTTTTGACAGCTAAATGCTATATCCCAATACAAGGCCTGTTTTATGCCATGCATAGATGAACTATTGGAAAACCTGGGTTCTGCTATGTACCTGAGCACAATAGATCCGACCAGTGGCTATTGGCAAATCCCTCTAAAACCTGCAGACCAAGAAAAGACTGCCTTTTCAACCCCGCAGGATCTCTTCCAGTTCACTGTCCTTCCTTTCGGAATACACAGAGCACCGGCAACCTTTCAAATGCTGATGGATAGAGTTCTCCGAACTCATGAGGCCTACACTGCTGCCTTTATGGAAGACATAGCCATATACAGCTGTTCCTGGAATCAACACCTTCACCATCTCACATAAGTGGTAACAATGCTTGAAAGGGCAGGACTTCACATTAATCTCAAGAAAACCTGATTGGCTGCAGAGACCACCAGACATCTAGGCTACATTGTTGGACGTGGGATGATAACCCCTTTGACAGATAAAATCTGAGCGATCCAGAAGCTGCCGGTTCCCCGCACGAAGAAGGGGATATAGGCCTTCTTAGGCTTTGTGGGGTATTACCGCTGTTTTATTTCCCATTTTCCTACCATTGCCGCTCCTTTGACTAATGCCCTTCGTGGCAATCATCCCAGGGATTTGCCTGTAGAAGCTATCAACGCGTTTCACACCCTGGTTTCGGCTATTTCATGCCGTCCAGTGCTACACTGCCCTGACTATTCCAAGCAATTCTTTCTGCAGGCCGATGCATTCGGTTGCGTCCTCGAGTGGTCTTGTCCCAGGGGGATGAAACCGACCTTCGTCCTGTTGCGTTTGACAGTCGGAAGCTGTTGCTCCATGACTTGCCCTACTCCACCCTTGAGAAGGTGTGCCTTGCAATCAAATGGGAAGTCCTTACGGTACTGCATATTGGGTCGCAACTTCCCCTTGTTCACTGATCATGCTCCTCTTCGGTGGCTGGCCCTCCAGAAGGACTCTAACCACCGGGTTCTATGCTGGTTCTTGACCCTGCAACCATTTGACTTTTCTACCGTGCACAAACCGGTCAGTTTTCAATTGGTGGCCAACTATCTGTCCCGATGGGTGGACCTGCCTAAACGGCCTGGCCCCTTGTTGGGGGTTTGTGAGGGGGCGCCTTCCGCTCCTCGGGCCCAGCCAGGTGCTACACCTTCCCCTCCCCTGGTAAAACCATGTAACATGCCTACTAACACTGAACCTCCCTCCTGCCTAGTCCAGCCTTGCACTACACCTACCAAAATATACTGCGTCCACAATTCTCCGATCATAGGGGCATTTCCTATGGCAAACAGGCGAGACCCCACAGAATGGTCCTCATGCCATACTCACGGTTGGGGGAGTGGGTGGAAGGGGCAGCCCTGTTCTGGTGTGCGGGCCCTCCCCGACAGACAAGGTGGTCCCGGACTCCGAGGAGGTTGGCTACTGAACTGGGCCGGAGCTCGGGACCGACAGTCACGCAACCGGTGGGAGGGGGGAGGGATAGAGTGTCTGCTGGGTAACACCAGGCAACACAGCATCAGTGAAACCCATGGAGTGGCTAGAAAACGGAACCAGCCAGACTAAAAGGAAGAACCATAATGTTTGTTTTTGTTCTTTTGTTTCTCTTCCGACGGAACACAGTCAGAGAAGGACCCGGAACGCTGGAGTGAGGATGAGAGATTCTGCTAGGCACACTGAAGCGCTGCTCAGGAGATTATTGCGGATACACCCCTATTCCAGGACTTGACCGCATCTTTGTTTTTGTTTTTTTGAACTTTATTGAAAATACCTAAGCCCCATTGAGTCCATGAGGGGCTTGTTACTTATCTGAATAAAGGAGTTTTAGTTCAGGCAACCTGTCTTTGGTCTCATCACTTTACACTCATGTGCCCTGGAGGATGTTGCTCTTGTCCTCTTGTCAGCAAGTCTTGCTTCAGTTTGCTCTGACATCTCATTTGCCCTGGAGAAAATTGCTCTTGCCTCTGGTCGGCAAGTCGTGCTGCTGTTTATTGTTGTATTTCAGAAGCTCTTGATGTTGATGTTTGCTTTGCATCAGATGGAGCTTTTCCAAGTGATGTTCGTTTTTTGTGCGGCATGTTTCAGTCAATCAATGGCTTCAGCACATTTGAGAAAATGTCCAAGAAAGATTGATTGTGCCCTCTTCTCGTGAATGAACTTAAGTAAACTGTCCCCTTGCCATTTGACATATTTGGAGTGGCGTGATAAAAACAATCAGTCATTTTTTTATTCCCTTTAAAAATGCTTTTATAAACACTTTCGAACTGTTTACAGTAGTAATATATTTCAAAGTAATAAAGACATCGAACATTTTGCTTCAGACACTTTTCTAAATGTTGCCTCCTTCTAGTACCTACTGCAGTGAAAAAGTGTGAGCATCAGTAAATGAGGCTGTCTACGGAGTGAATCTTTTGCATACAAACATAGACTACAATCTTGCACCAGATAAATGAGGAATCCATGCAAAATTTGTGAATTTGTATAGCCGGACAAACATACACACAACATTTTTTTTGCATACAAGATTTTTGCAGACAATCGTATACTATGATATTGCCCTCCCACCCCCCGACAAAAGACGAATCCTTGCAAAAGTTTGTAGATGTGGGTTCAACGGTGTGGATTTGTATAGCCAGACAAACATACACAGATACATACATTCATCTTTATATATTAGAAGATATGATCGCTTGTAGTTTCTCTATCTCACAGATTCCCACAATAACAAATGAGTGGCCTAGTGCCACTGGTTCCTGAGATGCCTTTCAAAATGGCTTCATGTCTAACTTTTTCCTTATTGCTTAATCACGTTTTCTAAACGGAGGGTGAAGAATTGTGTCTGTCTTGTTATGTAAAAGAGAAAGCTACCTACGTTCTTGTTAAAATCAAATGGTTTTTGATAAATACAATAAAAAAGAAAATTACAAAAAAATATTATTGCACAAAAAACATCTCATTAATATGGAGTAAAGTAAAAGGAGCTCTAGACATTTGTTTTGACCTCAGTTGGGTTCATCAGAGGACTTTGCCTTTGTCTAGATAGGAGCTTGGCAACTCGTAGAAGTGAAACCACAACTCTCAGAATGCCCATTCTGCCCTATTACCCCCATGCCTTTCTCCATCAATACAGAATACCACGAGTCCCATCTCCTAAACATTCATGATCACTGTTAAGAATATTCATCAATGCATGTACCAACAGCATTTTCTAGTGAAAGTGCACCGTTTGGTTTCCTAGGACTCTGATTCTTTTCTTTAATTGCATGGTTTTATCACCTAAGGTCCTATGGTTTTTTAAATGTCACTGTTTGGTTGCCTTAGACCCTTTATTGCACTGTTTTGGTGCCCAATGCTCAGTCATTTTTGAAATTGCAATGTTTGATCACTTAGGACCCAATGATTTGTTTTAAACATCGCACTGTTTGGTCATCTAGCACTATGTAAGCCATACCCTAAACGCACCCCATCACTGCTCGCCTTCCATGCGCCTGCCAATCCTGCTCCTCCTCTTAACTGTCTTTCTCCCCCCTGCTCACATTGTCTCAGACCATCCCTCCTTTCCTCCACTGCCCCAGCTCCACTCCCCCACTCACCCAATCCCAATTCTTTACTCATCCTGAATGCCACTCGTTACCACTCCTCGCTCGCTATCCCATCCCACCCACTCCAATCTCATATACCCTACCCACTTCTCTTCCCCTAGACCAGCTACTACCACTTCTATCTCTGCTCCCCATATTGACCTTAGCCTGGGTTTCTTGAATTCCCAATCCCTCTTGTGAAAACAGAGGATTTTGTCCCACTAATTTCTCTTTCCATCACCCCAAACTCCTGGTGATGGCTATCACTGAAACCTGCATCACATCATATGACACCACACTGTGGCTCTTTCTCCCACTCCCCTTATCTCTCCAAAAATGTGTTGATCTTGTGGTCAACAGGGACATACCATCCCCTCTTACTATCCTCCTCATCTAGCACCCACCGGGCACCTTCAGCCTCTTCTCTGATCTTGCTCCTTTACTCAAAATGCTCCCAGTTGATATCCCGGACATCCTATTGGATGATCTCAACCTCTCCAACATGACTAAGGCCCAACAGCCCCAACATAACTCCACTCTGACAACTCACTAGTCAACCTACATAACCTTTCAACCCACACCCACCACAACTCTCTTAATCACATAGTCATATCTTCCACACTGATTTCCTCTGCTCCAACATTTGATTCCTCTATCTGACCACTCTCCCATCAACTTCATGTGACAGGATCAGGAAGCTGACCCTGTCAAAAGGGGATGTGTACCCCTCTCAACGTGGGAAAGGAGACTACCAAGGTGTTTGCCATGGCCAGCCCTGCGCCAAATGCGGGATGTGGAAGTTGGAAGGGTCCCATTCTCTGTCCATTCTACTTGTGTCTTGCTACAAGTGTCACAACCTGCAGTGCACTGTTCTGGCCAGTGGGGATTTTTTGCTGCTTTTTCAGGACTCCAAATTACAGACGTCCTTGTGGAGGTGGAGACGAGCAATACAGCAGTGAGAGCTGGCCATGAACAGCAGGGTGATTGAGCAGTGTAAATTACAAACCACCACCCAGGAAGCTCAAAGACTTGCGTACTAAGCATTTAGGACTAATCGTGTATCTGTTCTATGGTACCATTGCTATACTCTGGTAGATCCATGCTTAAAGACTACACGCGTAAGAAACTATTTGTCACAGGCCACATTGACGAAGTGTGGCTCGCCCGCTCTTGAGGGGGTGGGGCTCTAGAATAATTTTTAAGCCTTGTACCTGTATGGCATGACCCCGGGGAAAAAACGAGTAGAGATTGGCCAGGGTAACCAATATCAGCTCCAGGAGCAGGGGGAGGAACAGCATAAAAGGGGATCCTGGAAACAACAATGTGGGTTGTGCGGGTGAGGCTAAAAGGGGTGGAGACGGACTGACAGATAAAGAGGAGGAAGGATGGTGCAAAGAGCATGGAAAAAGGAGGATTGTAAAGAACATATGCAAGGTGAGGTATTGTTTGGTGACACAAAGTGGTACTTCGGTGTGAGAGTGCATGTATGTCGGGGGAAGAGAGTGACTGAGATTAAGTGTAGGGTTTGTCTGTGAGAGTGAGTGAACCCAATGAATGAGAGAGAGAAAGGGAAGGCCCTAAGTGAGACCAACTTCAAGCTTTCTAATAACCCTAGAACAGTCTTCAAGATTGGTGTATTCTTGAGGACATCTTTGACATTCAGCATCTTTATTTTTCTGCCACTCTCCCTTCGCCGCCATTACCCATCACCAAACATAAAATCAGGACAGTCTCCATGCTGCTGTACCTTGACCAAGTCAACACCCCGCTCCTGGGTCTCATTCACTTGCTCACTTTACCAACATCATCTGCACTATCTACCCCCTTCAATGATCACTACCCTACATGTTGCTTCACCCCGCCTTCCTGCACCCTCAACCATGCATCTCCTTAGCCATCCAGCTGGTGAAGACAACAATGTGTTACTCCTTACTCCGTTTGTGCAAAAACCAAACCCATCACTTTTCTCAATGCTTACAAGGGCTCTTTCTGGACCCTGACAGCTCTAGAGACAGCCAAATCCTCCTATTACAATAATCTTGTTTCCTCTCTGCTCACATACTTGCAAACCATCCATATCCCTCGAGGCCATTCTTTCATCCCATATGAACAAATCCATTTTCTCCTCTCTGTCCGATTATGGCTTTCTTCCACTTCTCCATTAAAATCACCAAAATATGGGACACTGTGTCCATTCTTGTAACTCTTCGACCCCTTCCCACGTTCTTTTTTTCCTCCCATCTTCCCCACCCATATCGCTTTTCTACTACCTCCCCCACTGAACATCTATCTGTCCTTCACTCTGCCAACCCATCCTGTGCTATGATAGACCCCTTTGCAGCACAAATTAGGTAACTTGCACCCACCACCTCTGCTCACCTCTTTGCCTTATTCAACTTATTGCTATCAACTGGTATCTTTGCAGCCTGTTACCTTTGCTAAGGAACTCATGTCCACCACTTCGAGGTACACTCACTCACACTCCACTGAGACTGCGCTCGTCCATGTGACCAATTCTCATACCACTGCCCACCAATCTCACATATCTTTCATTATCCTTCTAGACCTTTCGCTGCCTTTGTCACTGTGGTTCAACCTTCCCCTTGTAGGGGAAAGATGACCCATACATAAATAAGCAAATGACTAATGAGTACAATAAAAACCAAATATATATTTCCTCGCAGGTGGACATGGATCATGAATGAAGTTGATCCCACTTTGTTACGTCACCACCCATTTTCCCTTAGAACTTTCCTTTTCTTTTAAGTAAACGTTTTAGGTTATCCCATTCTGGCTTCAACACACTTGTATAAACTGGACTAGAAAGGGCAGTCTGCACAAGGTTACTGTGCCAAGGACAAAGGCCCCTGCACAGTGGACTACATTATTGTGGATGGGTATGACATAGAGGTGGAGACCCAATTCCCCTCACTAAGGATCGGCAGACCAGAAGCCATCATATGACATCATAAGGGGACGTAGACTAAAACTCAGGAATGCTTATTAATTAATGACTTCATTGTTTTGGTGCCGTAAGGTCTAGCAGTAGTTTGTTCAAATCTTCTCAGGTCAGATGACAAGTACTCTATATAAGTAAGGAGTCTGGAGGGCGGGTCAAGTCATTCAGGTTGGGTCCCGTTTGGTGTAGGTTGCCGTTTTCCTTGGCTTGCTAGACCATGAATGAAGATGCTTATGTTTTTCATCACCAGAAATTGATGTGTGAGTCTGGTTTCTCCAACAATTCAGGTGCTGTGATCTCCTGCCTGACACGTAATGCAGGATTACCACCGAACTTGCCATCTACCCCACCTCTCGGATGCCCATGTGCACAGCCAAAAGAGAATTAAGGAGTCTGGTTTAAAAACTCCAAGGTCTGGCCGGGAGAAGCTTCATTGTAAGTTGTGTGCTTGCATGGGCCACTCGGGGGCACCCAGGGTTTTGATGGCTGAACCAGATGTAACCTTGTTTGGGGGTTATGCTATTATTGGTTGGATGTTCTGGGTCAGTTATCTGGTCTTACTTTTCATCTTTGCATGACTTATTATTGTGATTCTTGGAGTTGTACATTTGTTGTGTCCTTCTAATAGGTGTGGCAAAGGATTGGCAGCTTCTATTTCTTTTTTTATGGTCTGTTGACTCTCTGGTGATTCTGGTCTTGTAATGGTCAAAATTATCTCTGGTAATCTGGTTTGAGGTTTAAAGAAATGGGAACGTGAAGTTGGGATAGCCCATATGAATGGGGTCAGATGAGCTGCGTTCCGAGTGAGTCCCCAGGACCCTTTCAGGAGCACTCTGCGGTGTTTCTGTACAACCCCTCCCTCTCAGGACTGCATAGAAAGTGGAATCACAGTATGTGTTGTACTGGGCCTGATGAGGTTTGAGATTAGTGGTGCTAAAATGAGGTGTAGGCTTTGGCATAGGGCAATCAAAGCACTTGCCCACACCAGCAAAGGGTACACCTGCTCATTACATCTTTACAAATTACAACAGTAATATGTGGGAATTTCTTGATGTCTGCAACCACTGGAGGCGGGAGAACCAGTACACTTGGTTCCAGTTGAAGGGATCATTTCATTTTGAAAAACTGGCAGCCTTGAAGCGCTCTTTGGAGGTTGGGGACGAAAGTGAGTCAGAGACAGTGTGAAGTGTATGCCCCATGGTTTGAGGAGGCTATTGCCCGAATGTATGGAAGCTTGGATGACTAAAAGCTCTGAATGAGCAGTTGAAGGGGTAAATTAAGCACCTGAGACATATGCGAGTAGCTGATAAAACTAGGTCCTCATTGTTGACCCTTCCCCAGATTGTGGATGATAAGGAAGATGACAAGACCGTATAAGGTTTAATTGACTTTTTCACAAACACACAATCCCTGCACAGGGAGCGCAAGTGGTAGCTGCAACTGGTCTGACACTGTATCCTACAGCACTGCCTCAGCTGACACTGGTAACGGCGGTAGTGTATAAGCCTGTAACCTGTGCTCAAGGGCCCTTTTTCCCCAATAGCGGGAGAGGCTACAGCTCCTAGGTTGTATCAGATACCTTTTCCACCTCCCCTTCTACTCTGTTTTTGGAGGGCAGCACTCTATATGAACTGGGAAGTTTAGTCTTTCAGATACCCCTTAGGCAGGTCCCAGGCACAGCAGGGCGTGAGGGATAAGAACATCAGCTGCTTACTATCCATGTTCGATGGACTCTTGTGGATTTAAGAAATAGGGACCAAGAATTCCTCAGCATTGTATAGAGGTGGTCTTGACTGTCATCCACTGTTAAAATCCTACTTGGGCTGATATTAATCAGCTCATGGGTGATTATGCCTCCAGAGGTTAGACACAGGTTTGTGCAGCATGCCATCTGGTCGGCGGCTGACTCGGGTACCGGGGAGGGACTAGGACTAGCCTGGAATAACATTATAGCCGCCATCATAGAGGTTTACCACCGAAAGACTGATTGGGTTAAGATATGATTGGGTTAAGATAAGCAGTTGTAAACAAAATTAATGAGAGTACCTGGCAGATTTTTTGGATCAATTAAAAATAGTGTTTGTCCAACCCGCAGGCATTACTAAGCTAAATAAGACTACTGAAGAGACATTTGCTATCACTTTTCGTCTCTGCCCTTCAGCCAAAACTTCAAGCGCAGTTAAAGTTGATCTGCATAGGGTGACATAATAAACTCTAATCCGAACTAGTGGCAGTGGCGAATCACTCCATCACATGTCACGAACAGAGGAAAAAGAATATTGAGAGCAAACTTCTGGCAATACAACTGCAGAGCCTACAGGGGCAGGTTTAGGGGAGGATTTGGTGGGAGAGGTACAGGAAGAGGAGCCACAAATTGGAATCTATGTATTACCCAATCATCCTCAGGAACACATAGACCCCATGGCATGGAATTACTGTAGCAGATAAGACACTAGAAGAACGAAGGTCAATTTAGACCGCTCAGAAAGAATCCATCCCCTACCCCAAGACAAGGGTGCCTTTCCGAACCCCAATACCCCAAACCTTGTTCCAAACAAACCACCTCTGCCCCAAAATGAAGAGGAATAGTTCTGAAACAGTCTGTGAGATGTCCGCACTACCTACCCTATGATACCAGTGGACCAGGAAGGTCCTTTCACTCGATGCGCAGTAGACAGATAACCAGTCCCGTGATTCGTAGATACTGAAGCAAACAGATTAGCTATTCGATTAGAGAATGTTCTTTTGTTCCCTGAAACTATGACAGTAATAGGGATAATCCAATGTGCTAGTGCTGCACCATGTTACTGAACCCATAACAGTTACCCTAAGTCCAATCACACACACATGCATTCCTTCTTAGTCCTTCAGCTCCTGCTAATCTTCTTGATAGCTATTTATTGTGTAAGCTAATTTTCGCCATTTACTGTACACCTGTTGACTATTTTTAAGAGTTCCCAGTAAAAATACTGAAGCTGTTTTGGCCACACCCAACATCACCTAAGCTGCCACAGTGCAACGGTACTCGGTATGGAGGAAGTGGAGATGGCTGCACACGATCACACTTCGATGACCTCGCCGCTACGCAAATTGCAGGTCTAGTGGTTAGACGGCCCCTGCTCATTACTGCAATGGCGTCCACGCTTCTATTTACATGAATAAGTGACAGAGCCCAGACGTTTTGCAACCCTCCTGCTATGGGTAGGACGCTAGTGTGTTTAACATGCGCCTCGCGCTGTTTCCCTTAAATGCAAGACCCACCTTTCTGTTTCTCCCGTGCCCTACATGTATACATAGTTAAGCACTCTGTCTATGGGACAGGATCGTCCTTATCTCTTCAAAGAAAGCTCCTTTTCAACTAAGAAGAAAAACAGTAAAGGATGGAGGACGCTGAGATCACTCCAGAAAGAGGTGAGACTGATATCACAACTGTGAAACCTGAGATAAGCACCTAATCTCCTCTTTAGTAATCTCTCGATAGGACTACTGTGGCAGTCTACTCTATGGTCTTCCCAACTATGCTTTTTCACCTCTCTACAAAGTCTGCAACTTTGCTCTCCTTCTACTCTTTGACTTTACCGTTTCCCCTCCACTTCCCCAACCTTTTGTCCGTTAGGCTGGTTATCTACGTGCCAGAGGGAAAAATATAAACTCATTCTCATCATCTTCACAACTATACTTGGACTTGCCCCACCCTACCCATCAGCCCATCTCATTCCCTGCTCTCCCACTCGCTTCCTATGATCATCCTCGGCTCACCTCCTTGCCATCTCTCGTACCTCTTGCACTTGCTCTCATTTCTTTTCTCTCCCTCCACTTGCTCCCTTTCTCCCGAATGCTCTTCTGCTCCCTCTGCACACTAATCCCACTTTATCCCTATTTAAATCCAGCCTACTAGCTCTCCTTTCTAAAGAACCACTTGCATAGAATTCTACGCCACTACATCTTCCTGTTCTCCTCTCCCCCTATCGCTCTACAACAAACCCACGGCGGTTGTACCTCACCCCCTCATCCTAAAACTTAACACTTCTGCCACTATCCTGTTCCTATATCATGCTCTTCTGTCCTTGTTCCTAGTTCATTTTTCTAACTCGCCTGCATCATCTGGTGTTATATCCACATCCTCTCACCCATTGTTAAGGACACTGGTCCTCCACTCTGTAATCAATGTTAAAAAAGTTTAGTAAGCACTTTTGTATCAAAAATGCATTGTTTTCTCTGTAATTGGCATTAAATAAATACTGTTTTTAAAAAAAATTATATATATATATATATATATATCTATATCTATATATATATATATATATTTCAAAAATGGAAAAGTCATTTCAACTCTCCCGGAGGGGACGGCACTCAAGAAAAGTCGAATGCCAGTATGTAGATCCTTTAAATTAAATCACCAATCAATTGTGTAGCCCTTCAAATATCCAGTTTATTTAGGCATCAGTTGCAGCAAAAACATGATGCAACGCATTTCGCAAAGCTCCCGTTGCTTGATCACGTACAAAGAACATAAATTAGACAGTTCCAATAAATACAAACAATTCCAGTCACTATGGTTCTTTTTGGATTCATTGTCCTTTTTCACTTTTTCCTAGTCCAGATCCCCATACATAAATGTTTAGGATGAATGGAAGCGGGTGGCCATTTTGTAGTGGATTGCATTTCTACTTTGCAGGCAGTATTGCAATGTTTTAGGAACTCCCCTATGCGTCAAATACATAATCGTGATACCAAACAATATTTGCTTTGGATATTGCAACAATGCGAGATAATAAAACACAATGTTATTCTAACTTCTATAAAACAATATATATTTTCTTGCAATATGGTTATGGGTTTTCTCTAAATATGCCCTGGAGAAATGCCCAGTCTGTTTTCATTCTAGGACTATCAAGGCAAATTGTCCAATTCATAATTACCTACAATGTGTTCCGTACATATGATGGTCTGCACAAAATATCTCATGACAGGGACATTTTTCAATTCCATTATTGGATAATATGTGTGAGAAAGCGCAAGCCAAAATACCAAGAACTCTTGATAAAGTGCTTAAGAATTTAGCTACTAATACAATTTAATAAAAATACTCAATGCAGTATTTTTATTGCTTTCTGTTTCAAATGTTTCTTCTATGTTTTTGCAGATAACGCTTGTTATTGAATAAATGCTACATTCATTAGATTTATCCATTCAGTCTATATCTGTTCAATTCATAAAGTACATTATGCTTGACAAGATAGCTATATTCAGTCAATTTATAAAGTAGTTTAGATTCAATAAAGTGCATAGTGCTTCACCTTCTGTAAACATAGAAATCTAGAAAAGAGAAAAGACTAAC
The DNA here is from genome assembly GCF_040938575.1 of Ambystoma mexicanum. Lineage (NCBI taxonomy): Eukaryota > Metazoa > Chordata > Amphibia > Caudata > Ambystomatidae > Ambystoma > Ambystoma mexicanum. The sequence continues at coordinate 463,367,041 of NC_090937.1, forward strand.
CCTAAAGTGCATAGTGCAGAGGTATTTTTGCCTCCTCTAATATACCAATAGCATTAGGTTTGCGCATCATTCTCAAATGCATCATACCCATCCTATATCTAGTAGAGATGCTAAAGTGCATAGTTCCTAAACATATAAAATGATAGCTCCCACAACCATCTCTATATCTCTATTGTTCTACTTGAATCAATTAAAGAGAAACATACACACTGTCAATCAAATCAAGGACATTATAAAATTAGAGACTGAATTTGACATATTTCTACACAGTAAGCGAACACAAACAAAAATAAAAATAAAACAAGTAGGAAACCTTATAAAATCTCTTAGAGTCCAACCACATAAAACATTTCAAGTTCTTTTAGTTTTGTTAGTCTGCAGAATCTGAGTTGTTTAGGTCCCTAGAAAAGTGTATAACTCTTCATCCAGGTTGTGTCCCTTAGGTTTCCATCTGGCAGAGTTCTAGTTCCTGATTGCCACCACAGGGGTTTGGTTTAATATGGTGCAATCCGAAGAATCTCAAGCTTTCTAGTTTGCCCTGATGTGCATCTCTGAAATGAACTGCTATACATTGGGAAGGGTCGAAATTCTTTATTGCTCGCATGTGCTGTAAAATTCGCAATTTCAATTTACTGATGGTTCTTCCCACATACCAAAGGTTACATGAGCATCAGAGAACATACACAACGAACTCGATGTTACATGTGATTTTAGATTTCATATATATTTTAGCCAGTTCCCACTAGACATAGCCCGGGGAGAAAACTGAATCTTTATGTGGTGACTACTGCTTCACCTTGATTTAAAAAACGTTTTTGTATAGTAGCCTGGCAATGAGACCTCTGGTTTCTTGGGAAACTGGGACTGTGGAATTGGCAACCTCTTGGGATTGTTACCAAAACCAGCTGATTGCCAACCAGGTTAAAACCTTTGTGTTAAGCCCTTCTGAAATTGATTTTTTATGTTGATTTCTTGCTGCAAAGTAGTAGGCATTAACCTCAGCCCCTGCAGTTCGGGTTATCACCCAGTCTACACCTGCTCTGACCGTTCCCATTGATTTAGCCTGGCCTAAATTAATGAATTTATCTGACTTGTCCTTTTTCTGTTTTTCTATTCTGTATTTTGTAGGTGATGGTTAGGCTATAGAAGGATAGAATATTTTGGATGAAAGATGGTTCTGTGAACACCAGGGTAGTAAACAAATCAGGTCGACAAATTGGTAATGGGGTAAATTATCGGAAAGTAAATACCTCACAGGGAGCTGTGAGAAACCTGAGGGTATCCTCCCTAGCCAGCCCCGAGAATCCCTTATTCAGGTGGCTTGGGAAGGGCCAATGCTCTCAGACCCCAACCCCATGGGTGTCTGGAAGAGAGAACATCATCTGCACAAGGGGAACCTGAGGTTTTGCTCAGGGAAAGACACCAGATGAGGCGCTGTATTATACCAAGGAAGAGGGCAAGGAAGACGAGACCTCTGAAGCCTTTATAGGCTATATGACATCTACCTCCATTCCTCCCAGTGAATCCCTCCGGCCGAGAACCAACGATCCCTCAGTATATAGCCAAGCCACTAGGATTCCAAACCTCAAGCACCCCAACTCTGAGAATACTCCTTTCTCCGTTATTCCCCACTCTAACGATCCCTCCATAGCCAGCAAATTCCCCAGGAACCTAAGCCCCATTGCACCCAGAAATCGCCTCTCCCAGAATCCCAGTTACCCTGTTCCTGTCCTGAATACTACTACTGGAACTTCTTTTTTCTATCCCTCTGGTTATTCTTTCCTGAACACCCAGTTTACTCAGATGAAACACTACCATTCCCACAATCCCCTGTGTTTATTTTCTGATATTAATCCCAGTCATTCCTGGTTGCTTTCCAAACCCTTTCTTCCCGACACAACCACTGACTCGTACAGTAACCGAGAAGGGGCTAATGTTAAAACTGCATACCTGACATGTCTCAATACAAGGATCAGGCAAAGCCAGGCAATTGACCTAAATCACTCACGCCTGACGGCCCTTTCCCTTCCCCACAGGAAAAAAAGGTGGAGCAAGAGAGCACAGTACGAGCGAGGCAGAAAGCACGACGAGACAGCTATCCAGACCGGGCAGTTCAAATGGAGGAGAAAGGTGACAAATATTCAGAGGCCGACGAGGAGAGACCCGACTTTGCACTTCTCAACAAAACCCTGCGAACCCTCTGCAGAAGGAGTCATATAGCCGAGGACAATAGCCCAAGTGTCCTGCAAAAGATGTCAACAGTACACAGAGCGTATCGGCGCTGGTAAGCCAGAGCGAGGGAGAGTCCTGCGTCTGTGGTACCGGCCTTGACTTAAGAGGAAATCCAAGTGGTTCATCACAGCCGGTGAGTCGAATGGGGAACCGATAAGAACCAGGCTGTGATGAATGAAAGTGGCAAAGTGGGAGAACCTCAAAGAACTGTATAAGTGTTAAGGGAAGACCAGCTGCAGAGGGAACCAGCACCACTTGGGTGCTGACTCAAGAAACCCTGGTTGACCCCATGATGAATATGACTACAGATACCAGAGGACGTAGGCGAGCTGTCAAGATAGCACAAAGTGGTCATACAGGAGGTCAAGCAAAAACCCCATAAAGTCTAAAGTCTTTGACCTAAGAACTGTAGAGAAAATAAGGGAAGTGAATCCTGCAAACATTGAAAGCAAATGTGAATGTGAAGTTGGCAAGAGTGAACCCGGAAGAGTGGTGCTGACGAAAAGGGGCAAAGTCTAAAGTCCCAAGAAACAGTGTGTTGACAGACGTGAACCCGGTAAAGGGATGGCCACTATGAACTGTTTGAAAAGACATTGAGGAATAAAGGGGAGTAAATCCTGCAAAAGTGAAAGGAAAGCCATAGTGAACCCTGTGGAGGGAGATTGAGATTTGAGAAGTGTCTGCGCCCAGAAGAGGGGGACCCAAGGGTGAAACACCATCACCCTAAGAAGCCATACAGATGAAGATTGTGCTGAAAGCCATAGTCCACCCAGTGAAGGGAGGCTAACAGTGGAGAGGGGTCCCAGCACGAACGAGGGAGATCCAGGGGTGAAGCTATAACCCAAAGTTCATTGAGAAAAGGAACTGTTATTTAATTTGTGGAATACGAAACATGAGGGTTCAGTGCCCGGAAGCCATCACCCAATATGAACTGTGAAAAATATCTTTTTGTATGTTTATTTGTTGGATACATCAGGCTTCGAGGGCAAGAGACTTTTTTATGCACCAAGACTTTACCCTTGAGGAGCTTGATACCTGGAAAGGAAGCGACGGCTCGTGCTGAGAAAACTCGAGTGTGTCCTGTGCTTCAAAGTCCCACCTTCTCCCGTGCTAAAAATGTGGGGAAGAGAGACCTCAAGGTAATCATATCTTGGCTTATTTTTTTAACACCGTTTCCTTTACTTTGATACCCTATCCCACACTCTTTCTGTAATTAGTGCTAAGGAATTGGCAATAGGTTTTTCTTAGTATAGGCCTTTTTATTTTGACACTACGCCACTTGGACTGCCTTATTTTTCAGTTGATGGTCAACGCTTGCTCCCATCTTAGATTTAGGTTTAGTTTAGGCATTTTTCCACCCTGCATTTATAGTTCAATAAACACCCTTCAATTGTGATCACTTGTGTCTGTCTTTACTGTTGCCACCATGAGTTCCTTACAGAGCCCACACGGTGCCTGGCATGGAAAGATGCAGTGTACATAATCAGGAAAGAGAACCCAATATAGGGCTTAATCAGACTTGGGAACTGTTCTGCTTTCTAATAACGTTTTTAAAACCCATGAATGTTACAGTAACTAATGGGGCGTGCTCTAATGAATCAGAGGTAATTTGTTGACATGCTGTTGGCAAGGAAATACGCCATGCTCAGTAATGCAACAGGCATTATCACAAGCATTTCAGGTTTTCGAGTTTCAGAATGTCAAAAGTGCTTCCTCCATCTTTTTGGTATGATAGCGTTAGTGAGCTAGATCAATAAAGGGTATGGGTAGGTCGTTGTGAATGCATCTCTGGGCACTATTGTCTTCTCAGTCCCTTTTATCTGCCTTTCAGGCTACTACTCAATTCCCAAATTGCTTGGGAAGAACAACAATCAGGTTGGAGGAGCAGAAGGAAATATTTTTGTCTAGAAGGGGGAAGAGAATTGTTGCATAGTGTGGATGGAGCAAATGCAGCCCTTGAAGTGTGGAAAGTGTGGAGGGCTTATCAGGGCCAATCTCTTAAAGATTGTTTGGGCCTTCCCAAAAGAGCAACAGGGTCTATCGAGGGGCACATCTTACCAACACAGATACTAATCTGGGAGAACTCCACATTATTGGAACTCTCAGTACAATTAAGAGAGAAGTGCTAACCCAGTTCATTCTTGAACTAGTAGCTGCTGAAACAGCTCTGGAATAGGATGCTACCCATGCCAAGTTGCAGAACTTTCTAAACCGTCAACTGATAGGCATCCAAGAAGATGTGCTTCATCACCATTGGCCATGAATCTTCAGAAATGATTTGGGAAACCCTGAAGATCTGTGGCCCTAGAAACACGTGTAGAAGTACTGGTGGATGGAAGAACAGTGAAAGGTCCAGTGGCTGGCATGTGTACCCTGATAGAATTGTACCACGTCTCAGGGCAGGCTGCAATTGGGACTGGGTCACTCAAAGATGTGTTGGGGGTGCAACCTCCTGGAAGTTCTGCTCGTCACCTGTATTCTACCCCAGAGATCATCCCTGATTTGAGCTTAAATATTGGCGCACTTTGGAATCTATGGACCCTGCAGCCTCCAAAGATGAAATATCTTAGCAAGGTAGCCAACGGTAAGAGTGGGGAAACAGGATATGCTGGGAAGGGTTTATAGTCATAATGTCGAAAAAATAATGTCGACAAACAAAAATGTCGTAAAATTTTTTTAGAAAACAATAATGTCGACATCCTATACTTATAATGGAAAAAGTCATTTTTTAGAAAAAAAAATGTCACTTAGAACTATCAACACCTCACCCAACACCCCCCACCACCACCCTCCCACCCCTCATACTCAACACATTCTAATTATATATTTATTTTTTCAATAAATAAATAACCAAAAAGAGTATCATTTACTATTGGGGGGGGGTCCCCCTCACCCAACACCCCCCTGCCACCCCCCCAACCACCCTCTCACCCCTCATACTCAACACATTCTAATTATTTATTTATTTTTTCAATAAATAAATAACCAAAAAGAGTATCATTTACTATTGGGGGGGTCCCCCCAACCCCCCTCTCACCAAAGACCCCCTGCCACCCCCCCACACCTCCCACCCCTCATACCCAACACATCTTAGTTATATATATATTTATTTATACAATAAATACAAAATTTCGAAAAAATATCGAAAAAATGTCGACATTTTTGTTTGTCGACATTATTTTTTTCGACATTTATTTTTCGAAATTTTGACTGTCGACATTTTGACTGTCGACATTATGACTGCCCACCGCTGGGAAGGTTATGCAGTCAGTACAACGTTGCAAGGTAGGCTGCTCTTTCAATAGAATGATCACTGTGTCAAGTTGGTATCCTTGCTTTTCATTTAATCTTGCAGACAAAAACGAGCAAGTACTTTGTGTTCTAGCCAACAGAAAAGAAGCGGATGGTAAGGTAAGGTTGCGTGTTGAATTTGAACAAGAGTGGAGAGGAATGATCTCCCTGTTGCAAAGCAAAGGGCACCTGCCCCTTTAAGGGAAAATGAAACCAGGACTAGGGAAGGGAAGGGAGGGGCGGGAGGGGGAAAGGAGGGAGGAAGGCAGTTGGTGTAAGAATAAAGACGAGTAAAGACGTGCCTAGCGTCTGTGGTGTAATTGCGTGAATGGGCCTAGGCCCCCCACTACAACTGGCGACGAGTGGCTGCACCCGGCCCGAAGGAGGCGGCCCGTGGTGAAGAACCCAGCCGTTGTGCAGAGGAAGCGACATGCAACAGGCCGTGGGCAGAAGAGTTGCAGGAACGGAGAGCATCTTCGATCCCCTAGCTATCTATGTTGACCGCCTTCTACAGCCTTTAATCCAGGAAATTCCTACCTACCTCAAAGACACCACAGACTTCCTCAACTGTCTAACAGAAATCTCGGCTATCAGTAGCGACTGCATCATATTCAGTATGGATGTATGCAGTCTATATACCTCTATACCACACGATGAAGGCATTAACGCTGTGGAATGGTTACTCTCCAACTCTGAACAAATACGAGGTAACCCAGAGTTCATTATTGAACTACTTAAACTCATCTTACATAATAGCTACTTTCGATTCCAAAAGACCTTCTACAATCAAATATCCGGCACATCCGTGGACTCTGCTATGGCACCTGTCTATGCAAACTCCTTTATGTATAGATTTGAAACAGAACACGTCTTAGATAATCAAATATGGTCATGTAAGATCATACTGTGGAAACGATTCATAGACGATATATTTGGAATCTGGTGCGGCACAAGAACTGAATTGGACGAGTTTTTACTCTACATGAACACAGTACACCCAAAAATCAAATTCACGATGGACGTTGGAGAACCAGACCTCCACTTTCTAGATGTCAGCTTGAAGATCTATGAAGGAAAGGTAGTGACCACCATTTATCACAAACCCACAGATACCAATAATCTCCTACACTTTACCAGCTGTCACCCGAAACCCATGCTAAAAAGTCTCCCTTACAGTCAGATATTGAGACTAAAAAGAATCATATCAGACCCAGCTGGCCTTGACATTGAATGCACTCAACTAATTGAGCGATTTGAGAAACGAGGATATTCTCAGGACATTCTACAAGAGGCCAACGATAGATCGAACCATCTAACACAGAAAGACCTGTTAACACCTAAGTCCAGAACTAATTCTACTCCATTGATGTATATTTCCAAATATTCACGTCAAAGTTTCCAGATTGGCAAATCTATAAGAAAGCACTGGTCTTTACTACAAAGTGATGAACACCTGAAAGAACTCTTCCCAAGAGTACCAATGATGGCATTTAGAAGGGGCCGCAACCTTAGGGACAGACTCGTGAAAGCTGAAAGACCAAATAAGGATAAACAGATGCTTTTGCAGACTAAAAAAATGGGCACTTTTCCATGTCTTAATTGTACCAACTGCAACAATGTAATTAAGGGTAATACCATCTCTCACCCATCAACAGGCAAAAAGATAAAGATCAGAAGCTTCGCCACCTGTATAACAGCAGGCGTCATATATGCTCTGAAATGCCCTTGTGGCAAATTATACATTTGACAGACTACGAGGTCTTTGAAAGAACGAATATCAGAGCACAAGTCCACCATCCGGTGCCAAAACCAGAAATCACCAGTAGCCAGACATTTTATGGAAGCAAAACATAACATCAGTCAATTAAGATTCCAGGTCGTTGAAGTTGTAAGCAAACCACAACGAGGTGGCAACTACATAAGACTATTGGCACAAAGAGAAAAATATTGGATATACCTTTTAGACACCAAATACCCAAGGGGTCTCAACGAGGAAATATCCTTGAACTGCTTCATTTAGATACTTTTAACTTTTTAGATATTTCTGTCCTGTAGACCCTGCACTCTCTACCATGCACCAATTATTCACTATGCTTTTGGATATGGGAAGGCAGCAACGTCCCCACAACTGACTGTCTAGTGAATGGGATAATTAATATCACAAGGGCACCCTATTGAAATAACTAGACATTTGATAGATCAGCAGCACTAATCAAGTGATCATAGCCATTGAAGAACAGTCTTCACGCCACGGTACATATTATGCATATTTTAATGTATTGTTGCACGCTAGGACTTAGTATTGTTAGTCCTAATATATGATGGAATTTACAGCAATGTACATTCGCCACTTGTAATATTGAACAAGTAAACAGTGTGCATAACAAAGAATGTGAGGACATCTGGTACCATGTATCAGAATGTCCATCAAATTAGATAAAGGGATGTAAATGGACATATTGTGATGTTTGGATACACTCAAACAATACAGAAGTGACATACGCATAAGTAGCACTACGTGTAGAAAATGTTTGGTAAAATAACTTTGTTTTTTGACTGCTGCTGTTATCATCATATTGTTCAAACTTATGCTACTCTTAATAGAATTTTGATCATGTTGTCAGATGAAGACTTGCAGAATTTTACACACATAACCACCTTTACTAACAGGGTCCTTTTACATAGCTAAAGATGGCCGCCACATTTCTCGAACATCGGGTTAGTCCGTTGTTGATTTGTACCCCCAGAATATGATTCAACCGCCAAATACTAGGCTGTTTGAACACGGTCCCTCGTTTCCATGGGCACCGTGCAAACAACGAGCAGAGAGAAGCACAACTGTATGTACATAGAAGCTGAACAGGTACGCGCTATGTATAGAATACTGTACACGTTTTTGACCGTGTGATCAATGATCCATATGATCTTGAATACTCACTAGCACCACACTGTCCTCCACAGAAAGCATTCGTACTTACGAGCTCCCAGATCTATCTGCACCCGTTCTTCCTGCAACGTTAGATGCAACACAGAGGAATCCTGCACGTCCGCCGTACATTGAACCCTGCCGCAACATACCCGCGTGCTCTACCGCACGAATTATAGCAGGTATATGGTCATTTCCTCACTAATGAACGCATTATTGTACTTGTGAATAGATATTTAGTCACACACAGTGACCCGTACATTAACATTGCTATCCACAGAGATTACCGGAAGTATTGAAGTACCTTTCTGTACCAAGAAAACACCTAAATCAAGGTCTTGGCACTGCAAGCATGTCCACTTGGACTTATTTTTCGCCATAGATGTCTTTTCTGCTACAACATTAAACCTCAATAGGTTAGTACTTTTTTTATGTATAATATCCTATTTGTGAAAAAAAACCTTCTTTGGTGTGTAGTTTGTATTTACCATGCTTAACAGTAAAACTACACTGGTTGAATATGCCCTTAGAATCGAATATGTTTCATTTGTTGAATTGAATTTTAGAAGCCTTCATTATAGCTTCCCTTTTTAGATTACTATTGATATTCTATTTGGTTGGATTCCCATTAGAGGTGCACGGGATTATACTAGACAGTGTTTTGAATTTTAAAAAACATGGCCAGATAGTTACTCTGGTCAAACTAAATTGAATGTTTGCACTGTTTAACACACTACATGTAGATACTTAATTTGAATGAAGTAATGCTGCTTGTTGTTTATTTGGTTGACGAACTTACAAGTATACCTTCTGTTGATTTTTTTCCTAAATGCATTTTGACTAGACAGTAGATCCACAGAGGCTTCTGAAGAAGAGGTATCACCTCGAAACGCGTCAAGCCACTGAGAGTGGAATTTCCATCAACTTTTGATTATGTTGACATTATAATGTTGTTATGCAATTTCTCCTGTCTTCACTACATTTTTATGTATAAATAAATAGGTGCTCACTTCATCCCTGAACACCTAAAATACAAAAACCATTGTTCCTCTGTTTGATGTTATAAATTTTGTCGAATCAATTCTCTAAAGAGTGCTTAAAAACGAATATTGCTAACTTTATCCTTAAGAATCTACGCCCTTGTTGCGTAGTCCAAGAGTGGGCAGGGGACGGGAGGACTCCAACCTTGGGTCCTCTTCCCTTGCTCGTGGGCAGGAGAAGCCCTACAACGACAGCAGTGCGGAGAGACGAAGCATGTTGGGCCCACTCCACCCAGAGCCCAAGAGGAGCAGGCCAATGCGCAGGTGAAGCCCTGCAGTGCCGCTGGTGAGGACCACCATCCGGAGCGCAAGGCGAGCAGCCCAGTGCGCCGGCGAAGACCCACGCATGGTGCTGCTGGTGAGGAGGACCCCTACAGAAGGAAGCAGAGAAGCGTGCCCTGCAACGAGCCCACTGGTGAGGAGGACCCCAGAAGGAAGCGGAGGAGGCCCAAGTCAGCCAGAGCGCAGGAGAAGCGATCCGGAAAGCAGGCGGAGCCCTGCAACAGCAACAAGCCAGCGTCAGAAGACCGGCCAGGAGATACAGCTGCAGTGTCGGGGCGGAGGAACCACGTGGAGGATCGGAATGCGTTAGAGAGGTACGGAGACGGCCCAATGGGTGGGGTGAAGCAGGAGAGCACACTCCAGTGCATAATACACACCCACATTAAGAAACCACTAGAAAGCGAGGACTACAGGCACATGAGCCTCAAGAAAAGGACAATCCCGGGTCCCATAAATCCACTAGAAAGCAAGGATTATCAGAGTGCCCATAAGGGAATGGCACCTCATAAGCAGTGGGCAATAAGGAAAGGACAATCCACAAGCCCACACATACACTGGGAAGCGAAGACAGGCCGCCCCGCCCTTAGCCAGCCCAGAGGCACGTGCCCGGGGACAGAGACTAATAAAGGGTGAACCAACACAAAAATGTCCCAATCAGGAGGTGCATCAGCAGATGGAGCCATACCAGCTGCAGCAGGGATAACACCCACCAATCCAATATCATTTCTACGCAGACCGAATCCCTTTGCGCTCGAGCCTCAAGAAAACCAGGGTCAGAGATGGTAAGAATGGATGGATGAATTTGAAGAATTCATGAGAGCCGTCGGGAATCAAGACGCACCAAACAAGCTAGACATCTTCACTAACTTAGTGGGCAAGGACATCAAAAGCGTCATCAAAACCATCCCAGCCCAAGAGAGAACGACATACCCGCTACTAATCATCGCAATAAATGGACGCCTAGTGGGGGTACCAAACAGAGACTATGAGCGGCACGCACGCCTTCAACCAGTGCACCCAGGCACCCAATGAAACAATGGGCCAATTCATCCTACGCCTGCAAAGGAAAATAACATACTGTGACTTTGTGAACTTCAACGATGATGAAGCCATCGGGCTGAGGGTAATAGAAGGGTGTCTGTCATCCCAGTTTAGGAATTATTTACTGACGAAACTCCTTCCCTTGCAAGAGATAGTGGATTCTGTGCACGGTATCCCCCTCACTATGCGACACTCGCCAACCCCCTGCGGCTACTCCTAAAGAAGGGCCAACCATTCACCTGGGATGAATAATCCCAACAAGCGTTCTCCACGATCAAGCAGGAGCTAGCAACCAACCGTCAGCTGACATACTTCAACCCACAGTGCGACACCAAAATAATGGTGGACGCCAGCATATTGGCCCCGACCAATCCACAACAGAGTACTGAAATGCACGTCGTCGCTTACGCCAGCCGAGCGTTGAACCCCATCGAGCAAGCCTACTCTCAGTCAGAACGTGAGAGCCTGGCGGCAGAAAAATACCACCATTTCATCATCGGTAGGACCTTTGTGCTGGTTACCGACCACCAAGCCCTGTTGGCCCTCTTCAGAAACCCCAAGATAAAGATGCTGCCACGCATTGAATGCTGGGGCATCCGCCTCCAGGAATACGACTACACCATCGTCCACAAACCCGGAGGTGAAGCAAATCCGGCCGACTACCTATCAAGAAATCCTGACAAAAACCCAGACACCGAGATGCAGGGTGAAGCAGAGGAATACATCGCTTACCTGTCCCTGAGCGCCCTTCCCCCAGCGGTCACAATGAAACAGTTCGTGGAACGCAGCCGAGCCGACCCCACGATATGGGCTGCCGTCCAGCTAACGAACACCAACAGGTGGCGACTGGTGGCCACGGAACACTTCGAACCGGGGGACATAGGGGAAGCAGACAGGAGAGACCTATCAAGGATGGTGAAGATACATGGAGAAGTGGCCACAACAAGTCAAGGAATGCTACTAAGAGGAAATCATCTAGTCGCCCCCCAAGAGCCTCAGGAAACCCCTCGTCATGATTGCACACGAGGAACACGGTGGCATAGCCAACACAAAGAAAGTATTACGAAACCAAGTCTGGTTCCCGCACATGGACACCATAGTTGAGGACACGCTGAGACACTGTGACCCATGCCAGATCAATGCGGCGAGCTCACCCCCATGCCCACTCCAGACAGTCCCCATTCCCGAGGGACCGTGGCAACGAGTAGCCCTTGACTTCTCGGCCCGCTAGAAGACGGAGGCCACCTCCTAGTGGCAATTGATGAATACACAAGATTCCCCCCTAATGAAACATGTACAGTCTACGGCATTCCACCAAGTCGTAGCTGTGACAGATGAACTGTTCAGCGAATGGGGCATCCCCAACATCATGAAAACCGACAATGGCACACCTTTCCAAAGTCAGGAGTTCGGGAAGTTTGCAGCACATCTCGGGTTCCACCACCAGAGGATCATGCCACTGTGGCCACAAGCCAATAGCATGGTGGAGCGCTTTATGACAAACATCAAGTGGACGCGCCAAAAGGCTGCGGCGGATCAAACATCCATGCCCCAAGCGATCTCCCAAATGCTGAGGAGCTATAGACATATGCCGCATGAAGTGACCGGTCGGACACCGGCCGAACTGATGATCGGATACAAGCCGCGGACCAGGCTACCACAGCTGGAGGATTATACCCCAGCAGAGGATGCTGAGATAAGAAAGCGAGAGGCTGAGAAAAGAAAGAAAGCCAAAGAGTGGGCCGATCAGAAACGTGGAGCCAGGGAACCCCCAATCCCGTCTGCAAAATCGTGCTAGTCAGACAAGCCCAGAACAGGAAGAATGATTCCCGATACAGACTGGAGCCCTTAATGGTAACGGAAATCAAAGGGCCAACGATCACTGCCATGGGAGACCAAGGGGAAATAACAAGGAACGCATCGTTCTTCCGCAAGATGTTCCACGAAGAACTGGAAGAGAAAGAACCCGAAAGCCAGGAGACACCTCCCGAAACGCCTGAGGACCCCCCACCACAGGCACCAGGCGACGACACAGGCAACCCGGCCTGTGGCACCCAGCGACTCTCAAGGAAGCCCTCCCGCCTCATTGAAGAAATATAGGCCTGAACTTTCATGATAAATAAGGGGGGGCGTGTTGTGAAGCAAAGGGCACCTGTCCATTTAAGGGGAAATGAAACCAGGACTAGGGAAGGGAAGGGAGGGGAGGACGAAAGGAAGGAGGAAGGCAGTTGGTGTAAGAATAAAGACGTGCCTGGCGTCTGTGGTGTCATTGCATGAATGGGCTTAGGCCACCCACAACACTCCCGAAAGCTTGAAGGTTTGTTAGAATTGTTTAAACAAGTTAAAAGCATTACAGATGTACAGCAGGATTTGCATATTTGGAAGTTGTGTTCAATAGAGAATAAATCGCTTTCCAGGCAGGTTCCCAAACTGCTACTGTGTACTCCCTATGACGTGATATGCCATATCACTAAAGATGGTGGTCAAAGACCTATTCATACCACCACTCACTGAACGTCTAATACTGCTCTTTGTGTTCTTAGCGGGTATAATCATGTGCTGCTGCAGATGCCGTTATAGAAGGGACTGAACTGTTAATACTGGACTCTCCAGACCCCTTGACATGTTAAAGAATGCAAATTATTATCACTCTACAGCGTAATTCAAGAATATTTATTATAAACCATGTAAAATACAGTTCGATGCCCTGATGAATATTGAATTTGACTTTGTGATGTAAGGGAGAGGTTCTCTCTGGGTTGGCCCAGTTCCCCTGAAACCAGAATTATTTTGTGACAGGATGAAGGACTAGAAACTGTTTGGAATAAAGTTTGACTTTAATTTTGCGGTTACACTATAAAGCAAAGGGGGGGGGCAACAACATCAATGGAAAAATGCCAACTCAGTACAAGAAATGTTTTTCCTAGCAAGAGGACATTGATCATGAGTAAAGTTTGCCCCACTCCATTACATCTCCACCTATTCCCCTTTCTGCTTCTCCACGCTTGTATGACTGTGGCCTCATTTGAGCATGCGCTCTATGAAATGGACTAGAAAGTGCTGTCTGCATGAGTTTACTGGGCCAAGGACGAAGGTCACTGCACAGCAGAATAAACGTGCCTGGACTGGTATGGACAAAAAAGTTGCACATAAGCGGCCACAAGCACTCATAGGGGTGGAGGTGCAAAGCCCCTCAGTACGGATCGGAAGACCAGAAGTCGTTCTATGACATCACAAGCAGAAGTAGACACAAATGTAGGACTATTTTATTAATGAATGGGTTTCATTGCCTTGGTAGGAGGCGGCATGAGTGTGCTGGAAGGCCTAGCAGTAGTTTTCTCAAATATTCTGAGGTCAGGTAATAAGTGCTCTATAAAGGTAAGGGGTCTGAGGGGCTGGTCATTCAGGTTTGGTCCAGTTAGGTGCAGGTTGCTGGACAATTAATAAAGATGCCTCAGTTTGTGTTCACCCGCAATTGATGGCTGAGCCTGGTTTCTCTGACATCCCATACACCTTCTCCGTGAGCAAATGAAGTCTCGCCTTTAGCTTTAACTATCACCTCTTTGGCGACCATATTCAGATATTCTTTTTTTTCTCCCTCCTTCACCTCAGCAATTTAAAATGCATAACTGGCTGCTAACCGCCATTCCCCATTGAATGGCTGTGCTGACTCATGCTAAATTCTTCAAGGACGCTATCTTTCACCTTGCCTCCAATGCTAACCCCACTCACTGCTCTCACATCTCTTTCCTCCCTGACTTCACTTCCCCCAGACCCCTCCAACTATGGTGTGAAACTTTGGGGGTCACTTTGATAGTGACCTGAACCTTTCAACTTTCTCCCCTGCGGAAAATCAAGCCCTTCATTCCAGAAAACAACTTCAGATATGCTGTCCAAGCCTCGGCTTTCTCCCACCTGGATGGTGGCAATGCCCTTTTGGAAGGTCTTCCAGTGACTACCCTGGAACCACTGATATATGCTGCAGAATGACTCCTCAAAGGACTCTGCAATTTTGACCACATCACCCGACCTGCATCAAACTGCACTGGCTCCTGCTGCAAGCCTGCATCATCATCAATCCTGCCACATCATCTACAAGGCTGTAACTGTGGAGTCCCAAAGCTACCGCACTCAGAATCTCTGGAGGCCTATGATGCACCAGAAGTATGGACATGTTCAGACTTAAACTCCGGTGCAGGAAGGGAAGAACCAGAAGGCAGGTCTTCTCTGTCAATGTCCCAAGACTCTGGAACCTCCTCCTCATCAACATTATTAATTGTTTGCGTGTTATGTGCTTATACAGCAAGTACATACTGTTTCAAATCTCCCACAGGGTAAGGGAGGGAACAAGGGAGTGATACATATTGCATACACAACAGAGGAAAGGAAAAGGACAAACCTACTATGCCTTGTGAGTATTCAGAATGTGCAAGTGCAGCAAGGAATAGGGTAAAGGGGATAGGTGCTAGAGTGTCTGTGCTCGTGAGTGAGCAACAGATGAAGCGCATGGTGAGGTAAGTGCTACACGGCCTGGAGCCGTGTTGGGTGTAAGTGCGAGCCTCCAAGGTGGAGGGAGTGCCAAGGCAAGTGCTGAGAGTAGGCAGAAGCTGGGATGATTGGGTGTGGGAGGTCAGGGGGCCCTGAGGATGCATAAGGGCCCAGGACACCAATCACAGCAACTGTGAGATTAGCAGAGGGAAGAGGATTGGAAGGAGGAGGCAAAGAGGAAAGTCTTGAGAAGCTCCTGGAATTTAAGAAAGTCCTGCTCAAGGCGCAGAGGGGGGCGGGGGGTGTTCCATAGTAGGGAGCCAGCTAAGGAAAGTGATGGACCTGCGCTCTGTTTAGCAAAGCGCTTTAAACACAGAGTAGGTCTCAGAGGAACATAGAGGTCTGGAAGGGGGAGTATTTAGTGAGATAAAGTTAAAGATAGTGAGGTCCCCGGCCCAGACAGCCATGTGGATGATGCAGAGGGATTTAAACTTAATCAGTGCAGCAACCGGGAGCCAGTGAAGAGTTTTTAGGGCATTGAGAGATGCGGTCCCTGGGATTAAGGCCAAGGACAAGTCTTGCAGCCCCATTCTGGATTAGCTGGAGAGGACGCAGAGTAGAAGGTCAATTCAGGAGGAGGCTATTGTAATAGTCAAGCCTAGAGAGAACCAGGGCTCAAGTAACATTGAGCCTCTGGGGGAAAGTGAGAAAAGGGAGAATTCCTTTGAGAAGGAATAGCTGAAAGTGTAACTTCTTGGCAGTGTCCTGAGTGTGAGGGAAGAATGAGAGAGAGAGAGAGCGGTCAAAGATGACTCCAAGGTTTCTGGCTTCAGAAGGAGCAGCAGGGGAGAGCCCATGGAGGAAGGCCACAGTGAAGGGAAGGAGGAGGGTGCAGGGGTCCTGATGAGAAGGATCTCAGTTTTACAGGCGGTGAGGCACAGATCATTGGAGGTGCACCAGGACTGGATGGCAGAAAGGCAGTTGGGGATGATGGAAGGTGCAAGGGGGTCAGCAGGAAGTTTGAGAAAGAGTTGTATGTCGTCTGCATAACACTGGAAGTTGGGGGGAAAGGAGGAGATGAGGCATGCCAGCAGAGCAAGGTAGATGTTAAAGAGCCATGGCGAGAGGATCGAACCTTAGGGGACACCACAGGTGGAGAAGGAAGTAGGAGCGGAAAAGGAGCCCAGGATGACTTGGGATGAGAGGTCAGTTAGGAAAGATGACAGCCACTCTAGTGCCCCTTCCGTGATACCAAGGGTATCGTGGAGTCTTTGTATGAGGTTGGAATGTTTGACAGTGTCAAATCCAGAGAAGAGATTGAGTAAGATGAGGACAGCTGGGGATGCAAGCAGTTCTTCACAGGTGTTAAAAGCAGTTTCCGTGCCTCTGGTTGCTCGGAATCCAGATTGATGGTCGTGGAGACCACCAACAAGTTTGGTGTGTGAGTTGAGTTGGGGCAAGGCCGGCTTCTCCAGCAGTTTCCCCAGGAAGGGGGTGATGGAAATAGGGTGGTAGTTGGCAGGACAGGTACGGTCTGCTGAATGTTTTTTCAGGAGGGGGCACACAATGGAGTGCTTCCAGTGGCAAAAAAGTGACTGCAGAAATCAGCACGTGAGCGGGCAAGAGAGCCTCCCCTTGCCTCAAGGAATGGCTCCTCCCTAAGAACTAGGTCCACACATTCTCCACTCCACTCCCCACCCTACCTGAGACTTGGTGACCTGTTCCCCACTGTTTCCTCCCTTGATTGCTAATGGATGCCTTGCCACCCCTCCCCATACCCTGGCATCTCCCCGCTCCTTTGCTTTCCTCACCATGTTCTTCCTCCTAAAATTGTAAAACACTCTATAGCTTCCCAGAGCTAGGTCTGCACTCAATGAATACCCTAATAATAACCTCTACCTGTTCATCACAGGCGCTACCCCCACAAACATACTCATCCTTCTAAACATTAGAAAAATCCACCCACACTTTATGGAACACTAAACTATAACCTGTATCTCTACTCTTGTGCTCTGCAAACTGGGCTACTAAGAGAGCTTAATTCTTGGTCTGCCCCTCTACTCTCTTGCTCCCCTTAACAAAGTTGTCAACTTTGCATCACAGAGCCTTTTCACCTACCCAGATTCTATCCCACTTCTGCCCGTCCCCACGCTTGATGGCTCTCCATGCAAAATTGCTGTTCAATTTTATGCTGCTTTTCTACAAATCCATCCACATTATTGGTCTTGCCCCCCCCCCCCAAATCTGCAGAATGCATTTCACTGTACGCTCCTACTCTCCATCTCAAACTCTACACTCCTTGTTCCTTATGAACATATTTATCCCCAATCTTGTCTCTGTTCCTACTTTTGCTCCTTTGCCCTACTTGCCCCACTCCTCTGGAATACTCTCCTCCAGCCTTTAAAGTCACCCATTCAGTGGAACACTACAAAATTAGGCTAAACCTCAACCTTGTACCACTGTAAGGAGTCTCCCAAGCTCGCCTACCCTCCTATCCAAACAAATCACCCAACCCACCTCTCCTGCATTCTGCCCTACTATTTGTAAATACTGGCCTCAGGCTCTCCATGTTAAAGGCATTATGTCCTCCTGTCCCTAGTATATGTTTCTAATCTTTCCCATTCTCCACCCAGTATAGGTCATTCAATCCAGCAATGCTCTTAGGCAAAGGCTCCTTACACTAGCTCTGCCTTTGCTCTGTTTTTGCCTTCTTTGCAAGTCATTACTGTTTAAAATGACAACCTCTTCCTAAATATATGAAAAATTACCATCATGGTGATTCAGGTTCTCTTAGTTTTTGCTCTTCCTCCTTCACAACTAGTTGGGAACACCTGCATTTGCAGGCGGGTGGGGAAAAGGCTGGCTGGTTTACAAAAGATATCTGCCCATTTAAGAATTTAATTAAAGTTATGGGACTCATTTACGCATGTGCACCAGTCCCACCCTTTGCCCCCACGTCACCAACCACCATGCCCAGTTCCCTTCTGTTTTTTCTTTCTTTGCCTACTGCTGATTGTGATCAATTATATGCTTTTACTGGGGATGGGTGGGTGAGTGTTTTGAAGGAGGGAGAGCAAGGGCTTAGAGAACCTGAATCACCATGAAGTTAGTTGTTCATTTCTCGGTCGCTCTGCTCTCCCTCCTTCCCAACTGGTTGGGACCAGACTAAAAAGCTTTAATCATAGTAAGGGTGGCGCAGACAGCATATGCAAGATTCAAGCAAAGAAACCGCAAAGCATCTTTTGGCCCAAAGTAACATCTTGCAAGAGGTGTAAACCAAGAACAGCCCTGCACATTTCTGTAATAGGGACGTGCCAAATAAAGGCTACTGATGCTTTCTTGGCTCTGGTGGAGTGAGCCCAACGTCTCTGCAGAGCTGAAAGCCCCCTCACGTCGTAAACCTTTGCAATACACAAGACAACCCACTTGGAAATTGAAGCTTTTGCAGCCTTATTACCAGGCCAAAGACCATCATGCATAACAAAAAGTTGGTCTGTTTTTCTGAGTGGTTTGGTCCTTTCTAAATAAACTTTTAGAGTCCTTAATACGCCCAGATTATGCAAGGCCTCCTTGGACAGTGAAGAATGTGGTCTGGGATGGAAAATTGTTGCAGAGAAAAATCCAATACCACCTTTGGTAAAAAGGAGGGCACTCTGTACGAAGGACCTCCTTATCCCCATGAAAAATCAGATAAGATTCCTTTGATGACAAACCCTGAAGCTCTCCTACTCTTCTCGCTGATGTAATGGCCACCAAAAAAAGCGTCTTCCATGTTAGGAGGTCAATATCGCAAGATGCCATAGGTTCAAATGGAAGAAGGCCCTCGAAATGCCTCTGAATTGCCTCGTTTGATAATGAAAAAGTATTCTCTATTCAAATAGGCACCTATTGCTGACAAATAATGTTTATAAGTGTCAACTTTCACTCCTGTTGATGCAAAAATAACAAAGTACATTTCATCATCGACCAACACTTTCAATGAGTGTAAACTGCAGTCCAGAGCCCAATTGCAAAACCACAACCATTTGCTTCAATATTGCTTCCTTGTAAATGCCTTCCTGGAAGCTGACATGATTTTCAGATTCTGTTCAGATAAATGCAAACGAGTAAAGGTCGGTTCTTCAGGAACTAAGTCTTCAAGTTCGGTAATTGAGGAGAGGGGTGAAGCACCTACCCCTTCTGTTGAGCCAGAAGATCTTCTGACACCGGTAGATCTACACTCGCTGTCCTCACTAAATCTAGCAGATCCACAAACCAAATCGGACTACGAGGATCAGTATGCAGTAATAAAATCGCAGCAAAAATATCACCTTTACAAAAAATCGCGACAAAAATGCTGTGGTTTGATAATGAGTCTGGGGATTGCGGGGTGTCCCCCCGCATCCTTTTTGTGTAAACGGCCATTTTTGCCACGATTTTAATACATGGAACCCGAGCACATTGTAGAATTCTGAGTTGTTTTGAATCTCATCAACATCTTGTGTATCTGGGGAAGCAGAGGAAATGCATTCAGCGTCTTGTTCGACAAGTCCAGCTGTAAAACATCATCCCAAAGGATGACGCCAATTCCCTTCCCTTGATGCAAATAGGGGTCAGAGGGCATTGCACTGGATTGCCAACAGGTCCACTGCCGTGTGACCCTATTTCTGGAATAGCATCTTTGCAACAGATGTCTTTAGTTTCCTTTTGTGCAGAGCGACTCCAGTCTGTTTAGTTTGTCTGCTCCCTCTAGATGGGACGCTGTCACAAAAGAGGGTTTTCCATGGCCCAATACCATATTTATTCTGCCAGAATACAAGGGGAATGGGAGCAAGCCCCCCCCTTGCTTGTTTACATAAACATAGCAGTGATTTTGTCTGTAAATCTTTTACCACCTTTCCCTGAACTGAAGGAAGAAATGACTTTAGAGCATAAAAATTGCTTTCAGCTCCAAAACTTATGTGGTCCTTTATCTCTTGTTTTGATCAAAGACTGTGTTTTGCCAATTCCTGACAATGAGCACCCCACCCATATTCTCAAGTCTGTCGTTACCTTTCACTTAGGTAATCTCCAGTTTTTTTTTTCTTTCGGGGGATCAATTTCTCAAAACAGGAGAGAATTACAGACTATCTATGCAAAAGATGAGAAAAAGATTACCCCTCTCTATGCCGGCTAGAGTCTGGATTGGTGGTGCTTTTCCACAGTTAACATATAAACATGTATATATACACGGTCAATGCACTTATTTTCAATGTAATTGTACACATCTTAGAACCACACTTATGTCTCGTCCAACAACAATTTTTATTTTCTTATATTAATAATACACGTTAGATAAAAATAGAATAATACATAGGGCCTCATTACACGGATGGCAGTAAGGATTTACCGGTACCGGTAAAATACCGGTATCAGTAAATCCTTACCGCCTTAGTACGAGGTCCCTTTGCGGGTTGGGGGATTTAACGCCTGCTTTTTGCAGGAGTTTAAAACCAACCCGCAAAGGGACCCAAAGGAGCTAATTACGGTACCGCAATTTGCGGTACCGTAATTACCGCTTTCCCCATTCCCATTGAGCCCTATGGGGCAAAAATGGGAATGGGGAAGGGCAATGGTGGAAGGGGGAATTACCGCCCCGCCAACCTTGGAATGGGGCGGTAATTCCCCTTTCCACCAAGGTGGTGCGGTATTTTACCGGCATGAACCATGGCGCTAATAGCGCCATGGTTCTCCGCCATCCGTGTAATGAGGCCCATAGTATCAATACAATCGTTGCTAAATTTATTAAGGGGTCGGTTTTACTAGATAAACAACAGTACATCAAGGTTGTAGGTATAACCAAAGACTCTTGTTGTTTTATAGTCTTTCCAGATTGACGACATGTTTCGGCCTTTCGGTTACATTGGGGACTCTAGTCTCTAATGCCAGTTCCAAACATCAATATAACGGCCTTCTTCAGGACAGATACATTTCTTCAATTTTGTAATATTACTTTCATGTACCCCGTTACTTTTTCAGATTATCAACTAGCGGCATGAGCAATTTATTCCTTCTGGTCTACTTATGGCCAAGGAGAGTTCGATTCTTTCAGTGGGATGCTTTGTATCGATTAGCAGAAACTGTCAGACTCGTCGGAGTATTCAGTCTCCCATCTAATTCTTGTAGCATATGATGTGCGCGAAAACCCCTTGACTTTAGTACACTTCTTATTCGTATTTAGTTTTACACATAGGTTAATCAGGAAAGTGCTGAGGTCTGTTTTTTTGTACGGCTGCTACAAATCGGTAATGCAGCAATATCTCTGCAAATCGGTGGTGCGAGATGGCTTTTCAGTTCTAAGGTTTATGTCATAAAATGGGCACAGTTTGTGGGACCTCCGGAGGCCCCATCTCGCCTTTAATCCATTGTGCTAACACCTCAGTCAGGCATGGTGTCAAGTACTGTAGCTGTGATGTCCTTTACCCATTTAAGAGGGTTCACCCTGAACCACCTCTGCTCTCACAGGCGATGTAGAAGGGTCTACTTTATGCGGCTGGTGTACCGTATTTAATGGTTATAAATGTTAATTGCCGTAGGTCTCGGTACTTGAATATTAGTCGATACCAATTGCGGTGTAGTATGATTCGGTTCAGCCAAAATTTCATGGGTTTCAGGAGAGAACTGGGACAAAATCTCCAGCGTCTTGCATCTTACTGGAGTGCCAAAAAGTTCCTCTGGTGGTACTGTGACGAATTATTATGGGTCAAATTACTCAGAATCAGAAATGAGATCTATGTGTGCATCTTGAATCCATGGTACTGATGCATCTTCTGTGCATCACTCCTTTGACAATGCCTTTTTCTTGTCTTTTTAGAATATTCAGTACTGAGTTCAGTACCGACCAAGAATGCTCTTTATGCCTCCTGTGAGAGTTGTAATTGCTTCTCTCCGGTACCGAAGATTTTGAAGACTTGCCTGCAGTAGCCAATTTGGGTACCGATGCAGATACAGGGGGAGCCAGTAAGTAACGATTCGACCCTAAAGGATCTTGCCTCTTTAAGACTAATCTTGCCTTTTCGGTTGTTATGATGATCTCTTCCCTGGTACAGTAATGATTTGTCAGGAATTAACAAATCCTCCTGTATGGGGTGGATCCTTACCTAGACGTACTTGTGTTTTCCCACTAAGAGGTACTAATGATTTCCCAACCCGGCTTACTCGCACATGTAGACACCCTTGGTTTCCCCCTAAAAGGTCCTGTGAAGACCCCGGAACTGGGGTTATGGTCATCACCGCGGTGCCGAAACACGTACCCCACCTGCAGGCATGGTCTCCCTCTTACCAATGTCTGCCTCTTTCTGAAGCCCTCTGTCTCCTTCAGAACCGGTCCCAACTTAGACAGGTAAAGAAGGCGACTTTGCAGAGACCTCGGGTGAATTCCACAGCAAAATATGCATGAACTCACCGTGTGAGAGATCCCTAAGCATCTGGTGAGGGCTGGATAGCCTAAACCTTTTTGAGTTCTTTGTAATAAAATGATGCAGGTAATTCGGTTTCTAAAAAAGAGATCTGCTAATCAGACCTCCTTTTCATACTGGTCAATGCCAAAAGCATAGTGCACTCATAAACCATTGCTGCGACCAGTCTCCTGACATCTCCAGCAACTGCCCTGCCGTGGCAATGGGGCAGGTTCAAAGGTTACACACATTGCTGATGGAACACAAAGTTCCAACAGGCAGAGGTGGCTTTTGAATCATCTGCACATCTGATTCAAAAACGTTTCCAGTCACCCCGGTGGAACGTTAAACTGTAAATATAAGCCAGCTCTCTAGTTATGAAATGGTGTCTCAGGGTTTACACAATTATACAGCCACAGCATTTGGATATCATTAGTGTCAGCTTCCTGAGCAGTGCTCCAGTCATGACAGAGTTCTATCTGCATATAGCTATGTGTCCTGGATGCTGGCTTTCTCAACAACAGCTATGTGGGACAATTCCTAAGAAGATACTCTTTTAATCTCCCTTAGATTTCTCAGCACTTTCCTCAGAGGGCACAGGAATCCACCCTGGGATGTCTACTGGGAACCAGTGATTCACAGAAAGGCCTGACATTACAAAGTCACTCTCAAACCAGAGTGCTGATCACTGGAGCCTTTTTGAAGTAGGCAGACAGTGGTTCAGGGGATGGAGTTAGAGTAGGCAAAGGTGAGGTGTATGTTGATGGAAGGGTTCCAGCATCTTAGTTTCTGCTAGGGCTCTCTATGCTTCCTTCCCCCTTTACTTCCTGCAGACAAAGCACTCTGGGTATGATGTCAGAAGGCAAAGGACATGTGTTACAGCAGCCTGGCTTGGACCCATGACAACATGCTTCCTTTGAACCAATCAGCTTAGCATTTTGCCTTTATAATGACAGGAATCCCTGTCCTTGGGAAATTCAACATTGCACTCTGAAAGAAGGTTTCATCTGAAACTCTGTTAGGGATACAGCGTATTATGGTCCTCTGTCATAGAGGTGAAGACAGAGAGCTCAAGACAGAGGAAAGCTCTGTTGCATAACCATCCCCACACGTTTGGGCAGCGGGGTATACCCACCATCCAATCCAGAAGAAAGGCCAATATTCAAGCCGAGGTTTCCACTAAATCACTCATAGTCCCAATTACCATCAGAGCTTGGATAAAAAAGGGGACAGCAACCGGCTTAGAGTGGGCGCTTTTGGCGATGGGCTAAAAATGTGTAGCTGTATGGAGAAAGCGAGGAGGCAGGAAGAAGGACCGGGAAATTACTAAGTTTAACAGGGCACAACCAACAGAGTGGTGGAAATTATTTGAGTTTCAGGAAATCACTGAAAATTCTTCTGTTTCAATAAAACTCGCTACTAAAGGCATGCTCCCAATGCCTATCTGGTTTTAGTTGCTAGCTGGGACCAGAAGGTGAATTTGTTTTACCGGTTTCTCCGCGCCCTGATGCCTGCGGCACGATATAAACACACACATAACATAACAAAGAGAGTAACAGGGAAAGGATGTGGTTGGAGGAGGGGCAGAGGAATCCATTAGTATTCTCACATTTAGCTTGTACACCATCTTCAGGACACCCTGGACATTTCACGATTTTGGACATTGACCGACATTCTCCTCCCTCCACAATAACCACGTTGTTCCTTATAGCTAATATTTTCTTTGGACCAATATACTTGCTTCCTACACACTTGGGAGTGAATCTGGGATTTCTAATGAGAACGCCATCTCCCACTTTCCAGTTGTTCATTTTAACTTTCTTGTCCTCATCAAATCTTTCCTTGTACACATTTTGTGCCTCTTTGATAAGAACCATGATCCTTTCACGGTCAATGTTGGAGCTTTTGGCTAGATCTAGCCACCCTGGACAAAGCTTTGTTCCAGGTTGTCTTCCTTTCAAAGACATAAATGGGGATACATTGGTAATTGAGTGCGTTGTGGTGCAATAGTTCCATATAATTTCTCTTAAAACACAAGACCACCTTAAATTCGAGGCCATAGCTAATTGCAGACCACCCTTAATGTACCTATTGGCTCTCTCTACGTGCCCATTAGCTCTAGGATGATATAAAGTGGTTCTAATGTGTTTAATGCAAAATTTTCTTAAAAAATTGAACATTCGTTCAGAACAGAATTGTACCCCGTTGTCAGTGACTAATTCTGCCGGGAAACCCTCCCTATAGAACACTTCCTCGAAGAACAACACCATCTCAGCAGTGTTTGCCTCACGCAAAGCCTTAATTTACCATTGCTTTTAGCCACCAGACCTATGGGAGACAACCACTCCGTGGCTTCTACTGGTTCAATGACACCCTTTTGAACCAAATCATGGAGCTCACTGCGAAGCTGTTCTCTCATATTCAAGGGCACATGCCTCACTTTATGGACAATAGGCTGAGCCTCTTTCTTAAGTTTAATATGATGCTCAAAATTCTTAAGTTTGCCTAGGGTTTCACTGAAGATATCTGGAAACTCTTTCGACCATACATCATCAACCTCAGCAATAGTAACAGGCTCAAGAGCACTAGCTTGAACTCTAACTCTCAACATCTTCTGTTCCTCCCAACCCAAGAGAGATAGGCACCCTTCTTTGCAACTAAAATGCCAGCTTTACATTCTTCTCCTCTGTATCATATTCTTGCAGAAAACTGGCCCAACATTTCAATAGGAGATTCTCCATATCCATAAGGCTGAATCTTTGGCGGATCTAATATTGATTCATCCTTTCTTAAGATATTTTTAAATGTCTCCTTAGAGATTATGGTCCAGGGAGAGCATGTGTCGACTTTCATGAGTATTTCTTGACCATCAATCACAAAGATATCCACCGGTCCTTCTTTGCTTCCTCCTCCAGTGACTGAAACTTCGAACACATGCCTAGGATTGTCTTGTGTGGAGGATACTTCTTGTATATTATAGGCCGAGTGGACATTTTCTTCCTGGTCGCTCCTGGATTCTAAAAGATTTATTGATGAGCCCTTGCAGACATTAGCGAAATGTCCTCTGGTCCTACACTTGAAACATTCTGCATTTCTTGCCGGGCAGGAGGGATAGTTTGATCTATGTTTGATGCTACCACATCTGGAGCATTTCGCACTCCACGCTCCCTTCCGGTTCACATTTACACCTGATCGCCTCCTGTGATCAACCGCACACACAGCTTGAGAACTCTGTCAGAATTCAGTTCTTTGACGTATTGTGAGGTTTGTTCTATGCTTCTGGCAAGATCCACTGCCTCTTCCAATTTCATGTCTTTTGCCAACAACTTTTCTTGAATTCTAATATTATTTGTGCACCTCACTAGTTGATCTCTGATCAAAGAGTCAGAGAGATGTTCAAACTCGCAGGAGTGGCTTATCGTCCTTAAAGAGGCTATGTACGATTCCACCGACTCTGAAGATTCTTGCACACATTGAAAAAATGTGTGCCTCTCAAAAGTAACATTTTTTTTTTTAGGTTCAAATTGATCCTTGAGTTGTTTGAGGGCAAACATGTACTCATCCATATTTTCTGTCTCAGCAGTTTGATGTCTGCTTAGCCCATCAAACACAGCACGCCCTTCTATTCCCAGATTATGAAGTAACAAAGCTTTTTTGCGAGCTGAGCTAAATCTTTCTCCGCCCATCGCTACCAAATAGTTCTCAAACATGTCCTTCCACCTGTCCCACCTGACATGTGGCCGACCAGGTTCATTGAGGAAAGACATTGGTGGGGGTATTGATGCTGCCATGTTCCAACAGTAGAGTGGTGAACCAACAGGTAACAGTTCAGGAGGCTATAATGTTGCCAAATGATGTGGTGCTTGGGTGATCACTATGCAAAATTCCGCAATTTTCCGGAGGTTCTGACTGCAGGTGGGTATATATTTTTTTTTATAGCAGGGACTGGGCGAGGACGTCACAATTCGCTGCTTTAGGATTAAAGAGTTTCCATAAACCCTGAAGAAAGCAGGAAACAATCCTTTGTCGACATGGGGTGGCACGTCACAATGCCCGACTTCTAGAGAAGGGAAGAGTTTGCTCAGACAGTTCCATAAACCCTGAAGAAGGCAGCAAACAATCCTTTGTTGACGTGGAGTTACACGTCACAATGCCTGACTCCCAGAGGAGAGAGAAAGCCCAGCTCCGAAAAGTTGCTTGGCAACAGATCAATGCCAGGCTCAGAGCGACGCGAGGGAGGGACACGCCCACCTCCCCGCTGAGCAGCAGACGCTCGAGCCACGGCAAACGAAAAGAAAACAAGTCGCAACGGTGCTGCGAGCGCGCGCCAGGTTGCAATGTAAAAATGGGGAAACGGAGAGACTGACACCCCCATAGAGCACGCACGCCTCCTGACCTGCCGAGGATCCCGCTGCTTCAGGTACGCTTCACCACGCCTGCTGTCGTATGAGGAGCGGGATGCACAGGCAGGGCTCCGATGAGGCTTCAGGCAACAAACGCTGGGTACACAACAATCCTCGTCGCCAATGAAGAAATCAAGAGGTCCAGGCAGTAATCACACGCACAGAGGTTTATTTGATACGACAGCAGGCCTTGTCAGAGCAGCAGCCCCAACGGAAACCCCTCCACAAGTTAAACGAACATAACCTCACATTCTTAGAATACTGTATTCCTAGAACACTCTAAGTTCACAGTGAAGCTTCTACGTAATGCAATTCTAAACAGGAACTAAATAAGTATACTTACAGTGTAATACCTTTACTATAATCATAACAGAGAACTGGAGAAAATGGAAAGGGCAGGTCTTCAGAGGCAGAGGAAGTATGGTGCCAGGGGAAGGTGGCAGAATTGAATTGAATTGATATTTTATTTCTATCACGCTCATACATAAGTGTTTCAGAAGTAGACGGAGGTCAAACATAGAGTCCCAGCTATGGCAAAGCCCTAGGCACCGAGACTGATAAGGGTGCTGGGGTAGACAACAAGACCACTAGACAACAAGACCACCAGTGCAGCAATAGCTGGGGTGAGGCTAGGACAGAAGGGCTAGTGAAGTTAAGACGTTTTGCCTGGGCCCAAAGACTGATAGTGCCAAAGCCTAAACACCCAAGAGAAACAGAAAGACACCAACAGGAAGAGAGATAGGCTTGCTGGGCGCCATAGTCCAAATTCCAGTGCTTCTGGCATTCTGGATTCTAGTGGGAGGGGCACAACCCCTCTGAAGAAGCCCTCCAGATAAATCCAATAAAGTAACCCACGCAGCGGCAGCAAATTCAGGTTTAGTTTCCATTACTTTAGAGAAATGTACAGAGAAACCAGCAGAGTATCCCCATCTCCAAAATGAGGTCCCTGAGCACAGACATCGCAAATTCTTTACAGGGTTTTGCATAATGCAAACTGTACAGAAATCAGAACGACGCATTTATTTGGCTACATTAACAAAGAGCTTCCTAACATAACGTCCTTTACAGCACCATGCTAGGCCTGTACAGTTTTGCTCCGCACATACCCAGGTAAGAACCCTGCCTGCAGCGGATCACTCCATCATATGAAACAGTATGGTTACTAGCACCCACGTGTCCCCTAGCCTGGTCTCAGGCCTGAGTGATGTGTCATGTGACCCAGAGCATAGAGAAATATCAAAGCTGCACAACCTTTCAGTTTTCTACCAGCCAATCAAGCTCACTCATGGTACAACCGCGTTCATGCCCCTAATCATGGCTGTGTGCTGCTCTGCCCGCTGTTGGCGGTCTCCAGTGATCCGCCTCCGTGAGCCCCCCACCCCCGTGATAGTAAGACACAGAGACAGTGATGTTGTCGGTGTGGGCTCCCCGGTGATCTGCCGTCACCAGGAACCGCCCCGTTTATTTAACAGCGCACGCGACGGAGTGAACGTCACTCCGTCGCGTGCGTACCCTTAAAGGGGCAACGCCACACTCCTCCTTTTCCATAACAACAAATTGGAAACAGGAGTACCTAACTAGCACACATCTATCACACAGATAACTCTAAGTTTCAACAAAACCCCCCATTTATTGACAGCCACCCCGGATCCCCCGTGGGTACCTGTCCTGGCCTGACCATTAATCCCCGGTCAGCCTCCCCAGCTCAGTCCGTAACATAGTCATTGAGACGGGCAGGTTTCTCACGCCCTGATCTCAGGGGGTACCTCCTGCCACCGTCCCTGGCTGGTGTCCCTGGACCGGGTCCGCCTCGAGCCGGAGACTTCACTGCGGAATTTTCTCCCCCACCTTCATCCAGAGCGCCTTCACCTTCTCGGCTGTCCGGGCTGTCCACTCTGGGGTCGCCGATCTTCCTGAAGAATGACGCATTCCTGGTTACCGATGAAGTTCCATCCGAGGCTGTCACCATCGACCCCTTGACGGCCACCACATCTAAGGGAGCGGGTTCATACGTGAGAGACAGCTTTCCATGGGGGTGACGATTTCTCACCAGCACCTCATCTCCCAGCGCGATGTGTGGGGGTCTGAGGCCCCTCCTGATGTTCTCCATCTGTGTCCTGACCTGTCTGTCCTCTTCCACCTGCTCGTTGTCGATGACGGCAGGGTCTCTGTCCCCCACCTCCGGTATGACATCTCTCGGGCACCGCTGGAAGAGTGCTTCTGCCGGAGCCACCCCCGTTGACGAGTGAGGGGTGGTTCGGTAACCTCGTAGGAAGACGTACAAAGCCCTCTGTAAACACTCCCCTTTTCCATGGGCAATTCTGAACACCTTGTTGAGAGTGCGCATCATGCGCTCGGCCTCCCCGTTGGCGCGGGGCCACAGTGGGGTGACCCGCCGGTGTTGAATGCCATACTCCTTCATGAGCTCGGCAAAACTCTCACCCTGGAATGGGGCTCCGTTGTCAGAGCACAGCACAGAGGGGAGGCCATGAGTGGCAAAGATCTTCTCCAGCGCCACCACCACGTTCTCAAACGCCACTGAGTCTATGAACTCAACTTCCGGGTACCTCGTCCACTCGTCGACCACCACCAGAAAATGCGTACCTCTGGACGTGGATCCAGAGTCAGCGTGCACCACTTCCCATGGTCGAGTCCCTCGGGGCATTGCTTCAATGGATGGTTCCTTCTGGGCCGGGGCCGCCGCCTGGCATCACACGCAAGAGGCCACAAACGCCTCCACCTTTCGCTCCAGCTCAGGGAACCACACCTTCTGACGGAGGCGAGCTTTGGTCTTGGGGGCCCCTTGATGACCCTGGTGCGGCAGTGCGATGACCTGTGCCACTTTGGTCTGGGGCACCACGATTCGTTCCCCTCTCAGCAGTAGCCCCGACTCCGAGAATGTTAGTTCCTCTCTCACTCTCCACAATTGCTCGAGGGCGATCCGGGCCTCACATGTCCTTCGTTCCACAGCCTCCAGCACTGTCTTCCAGGCTCCTTTCTGCATGGCCTCCTTCAGGATGGCGAAGCATTCGTCGCCTCTCGACGCAGCCTCGAGTTCCTCCACCTGCATGGAGTTGGGTGTCGCAGTCTCCAGGCTTCCGATGCCGACTCCTGCGAGTCGTTTCTGGGGGGGCGAGATAGGTAGTCCGCCGCATTGTTGGCACCAGGACGATAGATCAACGACACTCCATACTCCAGCAGGGCGAGCATTCAGCGCTCAATTCTCACTGGCGGGCGAGATGACGAGCCCGCCATGATCGGCAACAGCGGCTTGTGGTCCGTGACCACGGTCACGGGACGCCCCAGAATATAGAGGCGGAAGTGCCGACAGCCCCACAGCACCGCCAGGGCTTCCCTCTCGATTTGGGAGTATCGTTGCTCAGTGTCGGAAAGGGCCTTACTGGCGTAGGCTAATGGTCGGACCTCCTGGTCTTTCCCTACTTGCGTAAGCACCGCCCCAAGCCCATATGGGCTGGCGTCCACCACGATTTCCGTCTGTAGGCTCGGGTCGAAAAATGCCATGGTGTCATGCGCCGCTAAAGCCCCTCGGATATCGTCAAATGCCGCCTGTTCCAGAGGGCCCCACTGCCAGGTGGTGTCCTTCTTGGTGAGCGACCTCAGTGGCTCAGAGCGGGATGCGAGATTCCTGATGAAACGGCCGCAGTACGTGACCATCCCCAAGAAGCTCCTCACCTCCGCAACATTCTCAGGCGGGCGCGCCTCCTTAATGTCCCTCACTTTGCGGGGATCCGGGGACACCCCATCTGCCTTAAATACGAACCCAAAGAATTCGATCGTCGTCTTCAGGAATTCGCACTTGTCCTTGTGCAGGGTGAGGCCCAGCAAGCGTAGCCGTTCAAAGGTCTTGGACAGGCGTGACAGATGCTCCGTCTCCGATTTGGCGTACACCAAGATATCATCACTAATATTAAGGACGCCATCAAGATCCGCCAGTGCACCCCTTATGATGTTTTGAAAGACCTCCGCTGCGGAGGACACCCCAAAGCTCAGTCTCTTGTATCGATAGAGACCCCGATGTGTGGTAAAGGTAGTAATATAGCGGGATTCTGGGTGCAAGACCACCTGATGATAACCCGATCTCAGGTCGAGCTTGGAGAAGAACCTCGCACCTTGCAGTTCCGCAATAATGTCATCGATGGTGGGGGTGAGGTGTCGCTCCCTCTTTATGGCCTTATTGGGGAGCCGCATGTCCACACAGATTCTCACGGCATCTGGCTGCTTGGGTTTGCGTGCGATGACGATGGGGGACACCCAGGGGGTGGGGCCTTCAACCTTTTCAATTATGTCCAGCCCCACGAGGTTGTCAAGTTCGCGATCTACCAGATCCCTGAGATGGAAAGGAATCCGTCGGTGCTTCAGCGCCACTGGTTGTATAGATTCGTCGATATGGAGCCGGACCGGCTCACCCACCAGCTGTCCAATGCCCTCAAACAGGGATCCATGTTTGGCCAGGAGGACCTGGATGTCATCTAAGTACACCGAGTAGGCGAACGTGACGATACCCAGTGCCTCCGCCGCGGCACAGCAGAGCAGGGTGTTGTCGCTCACCGGTGTGACATAGAACCTAGCCCGTATGTGTGAGTCACCATACTGCACATCAGCCACGAACACACCGTCTAGAGGCAAAGGCCGGTCCCCGCCGAAGGCGAATATGCGTGCTTTCGGCGCAGCCAGCGCGGGCGGGGCCTGCATGGTCTTATAATGCTGGCGGGCCATTACATTTACGGATGCGCCAGTGTCCACTAGCATCGGCACAGAGTCTCCATTAACCAGCACGTTGCACCTAGGCTGTCTTTTGGAGCGGGACTTGAGCACGCTCACACTGGACACGAAAAACACGTTCTCCTAGTCCTCTTCCTCCTCCACCTCATCCTGAGGGGCCCCTTCGTCACCCTGAACCACCTGGGCAACGTTGGAGGTCCTCTGGGGCCGGAAGAAGCCGGCTCGAACTGGTCCCCTCGGCACAATGTTGGGGGTGGCAGACCTGCACATTCTGGCGAAATGGTCAGGGCCTCCGCATCTGCCACACTTGACTCCCGTTGCAGGGCATTCCGCGGGGTGCGGGAGATCGTACCCACACTTCGGGCACGAGGCATTCAACCCCTGCGCGCGCTGGCTCTGAGTGTTCATGGGGCACCTTAACCCGCGGCCTCTTCCGACCGCGCAGACCTCTTCCATCTTGGCTGGGCGAGCACCCGCTTCCATCCTGGTTGCCCGCAGTTCCGAGACCTCGTGGCACCTACCCAGTTCTAGGATGCGAGGGAGGGTGATGCCCGGCTCTCGCAGTATCTGGCGTCTCAGTTTCCCAGAGTTGCACCCCTGAATGAGTTGGTTCCGAATCATAACCTCAGGGTCGTTCCAGGCACAAGGTGCTGCCAATCGCCGCAGCCGCCCAAAGAACACATCCAGAGTCTCATCATCTTTTTGTCGAGCCGTTCCCATAAGAAAACGTTCATAGTCCGCATTGGCCATCGGCAGAAAATGATTGTGGAGTGCCTCCTTCGCCGCCGCAAACGACCCGTCCACCGGCTGCAGGGACATAAATACCTCATGCACCGCAGGACCAGCAGAGTATAGGAGAGTGGCCAGCTTGCCGTCGTCCGTTGTCTCCATTGTGGCCCTGAAATACATCTCCAGCCTATCCATCCACATCTTCCACCTCTGTCCCAGGCCTGATGGAGCACCCGAGATATCAAACTCAGGCATTGGCTGTAGGGACCCCGGTGGTTTCGGCGGAGGAGCAGGTGGAGGTACAGGAGCCACAGCAGCAGCAGCAGCAGCAGCAGCCTGATCCATGGTGGAAAGCGCACAGGCACCCCAAAGGATTGAGAAGAAAGGGGCCGCAACTCACCACCAGCCGTGATCTTCGTGGAGGTGTCACTCCAGCCGGCATGCAGACAATGAGGTGTCCAAAAGTTGAGTAGAGGAAGAGACCCCTAGTGCAACAGCAGGCTTTCCATGGAGTCTCCGTGCCTCTGCTCGGTAATAACAGTGAAAATGTCAAAATTTCCTTTTGGAACTGACATGTGCTGTATTCAGCGATCATCCGCCGCTGAAATTTCCAAAAATTGTGGCCGGATGGCTCACCGACGCTTCGTTATGAAGCCGTGAGTCTCCGAGGCCTATTGATCAAAATGGCCGCCGGCCGCGTGCGTCGCTTCCTTCTCTGCGGTCGGAGTTCATCGGAGCGTTCACATGCGATCATCTGCGCTCCCGACGAAACTCCCCGCCTGTCCCAGGAAGCGATCCGGGCCTCGTCGCCACTGTTGGCGGTCTCCGGTGATCCGCCTCCGTGAGCCCCCCACCCCCGTGATAGTAAGACACGGAGACAGTGATGTTGTCGGTGTGGGCTCCCCGGTGATCTGCCGTCACCAGGAACCGCCCCGTTTATTTAACAGCGCACGCGACGGAGTGAACGTCACTCCGTCGCGTGCGTACCCTTAAAGGGGCAACGCCACACCTGCTACACGTGCCTGGTCAGTGCTTCTGAGAAATCATAACATGCTGATGCTTTCAACACCAGGAAGGAGGAGAAGGGAATTGTGTGGTGATTCCGTGATTCCGAATCAAGAGGGATTCTTCACAATCGAAGTAAGTGAACCTCCGTGTGACACAGAATTTAGTGCTGATCCAGGGGAAGGTGGCTTGCACCAGATCCAGGAAGTTAACTAGTACCCAGGCGAGGAGCAATCACCCCCCACCCGCGGACCACGAAAAGCTGGAGCAAACTTACTTAGGACCATGGTGCTACTATGTAATTAGCATTTATTTCTACCACCATCTGTTTTTCCCACAACCATTACACACTTAACAGGTGATGCATCCTTGCTTGATGAAATCCTTCCTCCAAGCCGTGTTTTGGAATGACCAAAACCTTTACTGATCCCTCCGAATGTAATACTGCCCACAAGTCACGCAAGAGCTAGAAGCAAAAGCAGGCATGCAGGGTTGTAGGAGGGAGGGTTGGACTTCCTGCAGGAGGAAAGGTTTGTGCCGCACCATGGGTGGGGGGTGGGGGATGGGGCTATGTTGAAGAAGGGAGAGGATGCTGGAGCTGCAGCAGGTCGGGTTAGGCTAAAGGATTGAGGGGGATGTAGAAAGAAGGGTTGGAGCAGGCAGGTAGTAGCTGTGCAATGTAGGGTCACTGATCATGTCACTTAGGAGATGGCGCTCAAAAAGCGAAGGGTAATCTGGGCAATATCACACAGAGCGCCACTGAGGAAATGTAAACACGGCACAAGGAAGGTCCTACTGTACTGGGGGGTCATAGGGTGGTCACTGATTGTGCACCTCGATTTTCTGAATCTATTGCTTGCTACGTGTTTGTTAGTGAGAACGACGATCAGAAGACATGTCTACCAGTAATGTAGGTTGAGGAGCACTGCGGCATGTCTATGAAAAGGTTGTCTAGGGGAAGACCCAATACCCGACCCGGTTACCGAGGGGCTCCCTCACACGTGAGGCGCAGCGTAGGCTGTCCCAATGGAAACACTTGGGTACAGGCGCGCTATAAATGACTTATCATATCATGGTTGGCAGCCTTGGTCCATGAACATGCAGGATCCGGCTCCGGTCTCAGGATGCTCTGGGTCTCGACTGAGCACACGGTTCTGGAATTAAAGGTGCCAGAACCGGTCCCTTTTGTAGAGAACAGCCTGGTGAAGTGAGGGCCGAGGAAGAGTCTGTAAAAAAGGAAATAATAACAATAATATTACCAGCACATCCACCATGTCTGCGTCACACGCCCCTTTATCGCACATGCTCAGTGGTCCAAGTGAGCGGGAGCGGTGCTCCTCTACTTTTTTTTAAAATTAAACTTACCTGTTCCTATACTTTTATTTTTAAAAGAAACCATTCCGGAATGGTTTCGTTGTAAAATAAAAGTGTAGGAAGCAGTTGAAGTATGCACTTTCAGTGCACTGCAGTGAACGTTCCTTTAAACAGCAGGCACATTTGTTTGGGTGTTTGTATTGTGTGTGGGAGGTGGCACAGAAATGGGGTTTGTGGTGAGCCGGGGCAGGCCAGTAGGGAACATAGCTCCACCACTTCTTTTCGTACACTTCGACCACTGCACGTGCTCCTCCCCCACACCACACCCTGAGCATTTACCAGCCGCCACGACTTCATTATACTAACTACCATCACAGGCATGCATCGTCACCGGAGCCTTGCCCGACACTGTTTGACGTCATCTTCAAGCACCCACGAAAACAAGATACCGAACGTTCAAAGTGCATATTCCAGTGGGTATTCAAGACTGCTGTTGTCTTCACAGGAAGCGCTAACTTCCTCCACTCCTGAGTCCTGATCGACCCATGGATGACCGATGTCTCGGCGCTTTGTCTAGGAATAAGAAGCGCGCTGTTTGGGTTAAAACCTTTTTCCAAGCATAATAAATCTCACATAAAAATGAAATAAGTCCTTTTTATTTGAAAAAATATAACATTTTATTGTAATAATTTAACAGGATTTTTTTACAATGTATTAGAATTTTTTAAAAATATTTAATTCACAGACATATTTGCTTTGCTCCCTCATGCCATAATAAATGTATATTTTCTAAGAACTTTTTTCCAGTTGCCCTCTCCAGCTGCAGCACCGATTACAAGCTTAAGCAACAGAACAGACGATTAAGAAAGGTTACATGAATTGTGGTAGAACATCTTGGTGCCCAGAGAGGTGCAGACAGCCAGACTGCCTGGCGTCCATGCAGTGAATGGTCTGTCACCCTGCACAGTACTTACACTCTCAGACTTGTGCTCTCGTCCTTCATGCAAATATGCAACTTAGCTGCAGTTTGGAAACATTTCCCTGTCGAACCCTCTTTGCTAAAATACTTTCCTGCCATATTTTCCTTCAGTTATTCAAAGATTATTTCAAAAGCATTAATCTGTTTTAACGTTTCCTTAATTTTTCACATGTAGGTTATTAAGCATTTTTTCCAGTACTTTCGTGTTTTCCATTTTTCTCTTTACTCTCTCAGCATTTGCAAAGGTTTCTGCATGGCGTTCTTCTTACGAGTAGCAGAAGGAGGTGTGCCAGCCATTCCAGCCAATCTGGTGGCCAGGAATGTGGACTGAATCTGGCACTACACGCCTGGGTTCCATTCCAGCCACAGGTGCCTCTCCCGAGGACCACCATTTTACCTCAGGCCATTAGTCCCTACAGTCACCCACCCCTCCTCTACAACCTTGAGCACCACTTGCCTATACTCGCCCCCGGTCCACTACCTCCTTGATGCCAACCTCTTCCACCACATGGTGACTCACATGGAAAATGGAAAGGCACACACACCCGAGCTCCCCTTGCTAACTTTTTATAATTAAGGAAAATTGATGTGTGTGGTATGCACCCCAAATTTCTGCCCGGTAAGCTAATAGTGTTGATTGTCCGTGGTATGGCTTACCAGACGGGTAATAACCGTAAACCCTTGGGAAAGTCACTCACTTTGCTCAGCCTATCACTGTGGGACGGTGGGACGGCCGACCGGCCTTACCGACGCAATAAGCTGTTGATGTCCTAATGTTATCTTGGTTAGTTACGGTATACCTGGAATGTGCTCCCTTTTTACTTTGATATAGTGCACTAACTTCTTTCTGCATGTTCTTTATTTCCTTATGTTATGTGCCATTTTTTTTAATCAACTGCTCCAGAGTATCCTGTATACAATTTGGTGTGTTATGAAAGTACAATAAAATTCAGAAAATAAATATAACTAAGCCTGCTGTTCCAATTACATTGCACTCGTCAATCTTCTATGCTAAGTTGTGGCCACTATCTCTACACCTGAAGCACTGTACTAGTGTCAATCTGCATGAGCAGTCGCACAAGCCAATACTCTAGAAAGTGCATAAGACTTCTAATGAGGAGAGAAACAAGCTGTGGTGCGCCAAGACTACTGAAATCTATATGGTCAATCCACAGCAGAAACAACACACAGGGCCCCCCCAGGTCCCTGAATACAATAATGGAACATTGTGGCGATTGTGTTGTAAAACAGCGCAGAAAGCACTATATTCTTTTTTTGCGGCCGACACGTGTTTAGTAATGGAGGATTGCTTACGGGCTCACTGATAAGATCCGCGCGAGACCCATACTTTGGGCTACCCACATTTTCTGCCAATTTTGGATGGACCATTTCTTGGAGTACCACATGAGCAGCATTTCCTCTACTAGGACTGCATTAATAGACTGGCCAGGAGCTTCATTCAAGACATTCTGCCTTGAGGACGACCGAATAGTCGAAACACGTGTCGGCTGCAAAAAAAGAATACATTACTCTCAATAATCTAATGAAGGATTGTGCACTAGCTGGTTTCCATCACACCCATAGGATCTGCACCTACTAAATGTTGGACTTTATATTATAGTGCCTTCTGCGCGGTTTTACAACACAATCGCCACAATACTCTAGAAAGTGCAGCTTCATTGCCCACGTGAGCAATCTGTACGGGGAGTTCTCATCCTTTGAGGCCTCAGTAAAGAAAGCCCTTGCTTCACCCAATCCATTTACTTGGTCTCCTGGCCAATCGCACCAGTTTCTTCCTCTAATGTGGGCTAGAAAGCCAATATAAAATGGTAGTGATCGAAGAAAACATTTTGCACACAATACTATATTAATGTAGCATTCACACCTGTGTTCGTGGGTATTCACGGGCATTACTGGCCTGCCATCCCAAGCCAAAGTACGCCCAATAGACCCTGGGGCCTTGCAAGGGCTGTGGGCCATTAAAGCCCTTGGCCGCCTGTGAATATGAATGTGAATTCTATTAGCGATGGTGTTTGTTGCTGAAATTAAATGATGAAAAGGCTCCCCTTGATGAAAGGGTGGGTGAAGACTTGTAGCCCCTCATCAAAGGAAAGGGTTCCCCAATTGAATATGGCTGTCATAGACGTGACCGGAACTATGGCGCGAGTCATTGTCACGTCTATGGCGTCCATAACAAGAGGATGGAGGCGCCTGCATGGAGAGGGGGGTGGGTCGAAGGGAGGGAGAAAGAAGGGGTGGGAGGACAAAGGGTGAGCTGGAACCATTTTGGGAAAAGGCACCAGTGGCGCATGGGAATCAGCAGCTCCCTTCAAACATAGGCTTTCACTGTGCGTCCATGCTAGGGGCTGGAGCGGGCTGATTGGATGGCTCCCTAGTGCCAG
The DNA here is from genome assembly GCF_040938575.1 of Ambystoma mexicanum. Lineage (NCBI taxonomy): Eukaryota > Metazoa > Chordata > Amphibia > Caudata > Ambystomatidae > Ambystoma > Ambystoma mexicanum. The sequence goes on from NC_090937.1 coordinate 463,405,331, forward strand.
GTGCTAATAATGTGTTCTTCTACAGAGCGTCATGGCAGATTTCTTCCAATTCTAAGCACTGTAACAAGAGGTGCTTTTATTTCTCCATTTTATGGTCCTTGATTTAGCAACCTTGGAAGGATGAAAGTCTAAGTCGGCCCTGCCATGTGATTCAAACTGCAAAGTGCAGGTTGTCCTCCTTTCAGAGATATCCATCCGGATATATAATTTAGTCTATCATCAATAAATGCTATATGGTATCTTCATCAGGATTACAGAATGGAAAAAGTAGAACATTAGTTCTATTCCTTTTTTAGGCTCTTGGGAACAGATTCAGATTTAACTAACATTGTGGTCTGTACAGAAGTCCCAGCACAATTTTTAAGAATGAAAAAAAGGCCAGAGAAAGAACTAGAAAATGTAGGTTACTCTGGTTTTATAATGTGGCCAATCTCCAGCAGTAGTTTCATAGTGCCTGATGCTGGTCAGTGGTGCATTGTGCCCTCACCCAGGGTGCGCCACACCTTAGTCTGCTCGGGGAATAGTCTGCCAAAGTGAGGAACAAGAAGGCAGAGGGTGAAGAGCAGACAGGTATTTGGGCAAGTGGGCAATGGCTTTGTGTAAGGATGGATGTGTGTCCGTCCATTTTATATGGATTGACTTCTGGAGAAAGAGAATAGATATGTGTTGAGATTGCAGAAGTCATTTGGTTCCAAGGAAGTTTTGGAGAGCTAGGAGTTAAATATTGAATAGTGTTGAGTATGTCAGGGTATCGACAACATGCTGGGTCAATTCTGGTAGAGATGTCGGCTTAATATATCTGCTGCATCCAATTGAATTACTGCAGATATTTCCCGGATGGTACTTCTGGGACTGGCAAGCCAATCTTAATTCATAGACCTGGTCCAAGAGTGGAACGGTCAGAAAGGTGAAGGTTGTTCTTGTTGAGGAGGTAAGAGCACAAAAAAGTAAGGGATGTAGAAAAAAAACTAGAGCCCGCAACGTTCTGGAAGAATATGAAGGTTCATGTTTTTTCCCCAGACTTGGGACTTTGTCTTTACTTTCTTTCTTTTATTATAAGAAGGATCAGATTTGAATTATGATTGGGTGGTAAGGCGGGTTTTATTATCATTAACTGGATGCCAGCTCTAAAGCCAATGAACAGTGTGAAGGATGGAAGGAGGGCCCTTCTGATAACGCCAGTTCAAACACTGTTTCTTCCTTTGGTGGTTTTCAGCATTCCCAATGCTTACATAAGAAAAGAGTACACTATTGTTCCACAACACTCGAATATATGTTTTGCACTTACTTTACGGATCATAATTCATGTGAAGGCTGGCCACTTGTTCCATTAGGTTTTGAACAGTAATGTTATGAAGATCTAGGGAGACACTTCTTGAACATGCCATCTCATACTAACATGACCCCACGAAGGCCTCATCATCCTAATAAAACACAGCTAGCTGAGAACATTCCGGCTAGCTTAGGCATCTCCTCATGCCTAACGCAGCCAGAACTCCAGAGTGAACACATCCAACTGATTTCCTCGGCACCACACCTACCGCTAAGAATCAGCTATCATGCAACAACCACACCAGCTGCACACATATCCGGTGCACCCACGCACCGTACGACACACTATCTCTCTCTACTGACTTGAACTGCGGTTCCCGAGGGCGTTCAACCTACCAGCGCTTTGAGGTCATACCAATGACACATAAGGCGCTATATAAATGCCAAGTAACATAACATCTTGTAACATTGTTAAAGTAAAACCTCTCATGTAAGGACGTTTGTTATGTTATCTGATATTCATACTGCTGGCCATCTGCACCGAAGTTGGCTTACAGCGCCTGACCATGCCCGTGAGGAGGCCCGTTGTCACCCAGACAGGGTGTCCATAGACCTTGGCCTGCGGGTAAGTAGGGGAGAGGTGAGAGAAGAGGGGTTAGGCAAAAGACAAACAAGTTCACTGGGGAAGATAGTGAGGGTGTATGTGGGTAACAGTAGGGTTGCGCGTTTCTTAACTCTGATTAAAGATCAGTGTGAGGGAAGGTTTCAGGAGCGTCTGGCTCGTTTGAAGCAACGCTTTAATGTGAAGTTATGCTCCAGTATATTTATACTGCGCCCATCACCAACGGAGTGGTCTTACCTTGTCCGAGAGCTTACGTTCTGTGACCCCGCCAGGGTATCATCAGACCTTGGTCGGGGCTGTGGGGATGGGAACGGGGGATTAGACAGTGGATGGACAACTACGTGGGGGGACAGACACACGAGTTGGAGGGATGAAGGTTTTGTTAGATGCGATGTGTTTTTCTTAACATTGATTAAGTTAATGGAAGGCATGAGAGCAAATGTAAAGCACGTGTAGCCAGTTTTAAAATCAAGACCGAACTGTGACTGCAGTGCACTGATGTATGAGGGGGAAATAATTATGGATGGACCACGTGAATAACACAACACGTGTGCTCCAGAACTGTGTATCATTATGACATCCCCCATTGTGTCACTACCAGATCGGTAGCAGCTAGAGTGCTGGAGATTCAAATCTGGGGCCAGATAACAAAACATGACGGTGCTGGAAAAAGGCCCCTTTTTGACATTTGTGGTGGACTGGCTTTATGACATGGGGGGTTGCAAGGCCCCTTCTGTAATAGCAAACGTGCAAACAATAGTTGATAACCCTGCTTTGCATGGATCCGTGCTCCCTGCAAAGAAGCCCCCCCCTTTCTTTTTTATCGGGACCAGCACATGTTGCCATTATGGAAAATATGGAAAGCTGAGTACCACCCACCTCCCAAAGGAGGTAGAAAATATAGCCTGAACTGCATGGCCCCTCTCCCATACGCAGGAGCAAGACTTGTTTAACTTTACACCCTCCCTTCTTGCCAGGGGTAGAAGTACCTACACCCCCAAACTCTGTGGGATTCCCTGGAGCAAGGGAGCCCTATACCACCTACCTTCTGATGGGGGATTTGGAAGGCACCCAGAGGATGGAGGGGGTGGGTGCACAGATCCTACACAAGGAAAGTGTGAGGGGCTCACAGGACATTGTGCAGGGCCTCTGGGGACATGGCTACCCTTGTATGGTGCCCAGGCATCTCTGATGTGCAGTCCCCAGCGCAGCTGCATGGCAGAGGTTTTGGGATCCAGGAAAGGGGACTCTGCCTGTGGTTGATGACTTTCACCGCACTGCCCGAGATGAATGGTCAAGCCCTCTGTGCTCAATTACATGATACACCTCTCTCAAAACTACTCTGAAATTAAACAACATTATTTTTGTGCAAACATACAAAATTATGTGGTATGTTCCCCAAGTCTAGCAAGTATATTTTGGGCTGCGTGGACACAGTTTATAGTTTTGATTGGAGAACTATGCCTGGTGCCAGGCTTTCTGTGGCTCGCATCCCTTTTGGGCCACTTTCGTAGAGGCTTCAGCAGCTACTGGCCACTGCCTCCATGCCGCCTCTTCCAAATCTCCACTGCCTCTCGCCCTCTGGTCTACCTATCCAAGGGTCAAGTCCTAAAAATATAAGTGGGGGGACTCATCAACAAATGCAATGGCATCTGAAGTCACCAAAAATTAGCATATCAAGTTGAAATATGCCCATTTCATTAAATTGGCTTTGCATAACCACCCAAATTGCACAGGACGAATGGCATTTGCCTTTCATAAAATCAACACACACAAAACCAAGAGAGCATATTTTCTTCTAAAAGGAGTTTTTGAACACGTTAAATGTTGTCCATGTTTTAAACTCCAAGAACCAATACAAACTTTTTCCCTGGAACTTGCATTACCGAAATGGAATATTTCCCCTTTAGTTATTTATTATTTTTCATCAGGTTATATACTGCAGCGGTGATGTGTCCGGCCTGCAAACCTAACTATACGGTCCCCGAGGTCGGCTTTAATACATAAATTCAAAGATGCCATACAATGTTTCTCATTTTAGCTGGGGGGACCGAGTCCACCCACTGAAAGAAGTGGTTGGACTCTGTCCACCCACGTGTACCCTGCACTTGAGCCCTGTAACATGCCCCTTTTCATACCTCTTAGGACTGAACCATGAGCAATGGTAGGGGATCTCATGGCCAGTACTCACTGGCCTCTTTGGTGGACTGGTCTTTTCTTCTCATTACCCAGCCTTCTTTGTTGCCAACTTAAATTCTGAAGCCACCATGGTCTCATGTAGCGCTACATTATAATGATTGAATTCCTCATTGACTTTAAGAGACTGATTGATCCAGCCCTTTATAAGCCAAATGTTAGGATGACCCATAAAGGTGCAGAGTGGCAAAGGCTCTTGGCCAAGCATGAGTATGTGGGCTCTGGTATGAGCTTGCCTCAAGCTTTGATGTTGCACGCTTGAGGGGATCACAGCACCATCAGTTTTCTCAATGCTCTGCACAGCATGAACATACTTTGCATGCTGAAATTCTGTTCAGTGAATTGATCAAATAAAAGAATAGATATTATCCAGAAAATATTCTATTTAACACATTATACTGAATTCCAGTAACTGCCATTTCAGAGGAAAAACACAGAGTTTCATCTCTTATCCTTTCCTGTTAATCTGCATAGTTCCAGTTATTTGCCTCTACAGTTTGAGGTATTGCAAACTTTAATTAGAAAAAAGAGGGGCATTGACTACAGCTACCAGAATTCCCAGAGGCTAAAATTGGTACTAATCAACACCTCAACAGACTGCCTCCTTGAAGATTGCAAGAGGCATGAAAGCGCTTGGAGGAGAAGAGCAACTGAATTGTAGAAAGTACACAAAGCTGGGAACTAAAGTGCGCGTCTCACCCCCTCTTTTTTCTAAATATTGATTCGGGAGTCCTGGGCTCCAGAGGCGCAGAACCGGGGTGACCCATGCTCCACTTAGGAGAGCCATAATGCTGGTTTTACCCCCTGCCCCTCATCGTGGCATTTATATTGTGCTATTGGAGGGGAGTTGGTTCCTGGCTACCAGCATTGACTACAGCTACCAGAATTCCCTGAGGCTAAAATTGGTACTAATCAGCAACACCTGAACAGACTGCCTCCCTGAAGATTGCAAGAGGCATGAAAGCACTTGGAGGAGAACTGCAGAAGGTACACAAAGCTGGGAACTAGAGTGCACGCCTCACCCCATCTTTTTTCCAAACTTTAAATAGACCTTGACCTCCAATACAACAGAGTCTTGGCACTATCAGAAAAGGGCACCCTTGTATCAAGGAAGCTCCTGGTGAACTCCCCATGAGCCCATCTTTGGCTTTTAATCCCTGCTCACAGAGCAATATCGGTCTTCTTGCAAAGAGAACTGTGCCATAAAAGGCCTTACAGCAGTGTGTACCCCTACTTCATGAAGAGATGCGCGCACACCACACGTCTTGTGTGTAGCAAATGATATACAACAGTGCATTTCATTTCCTTGCCCCAAATGTTCTTGTGGGACACAGGTTTGTGTGTGTAACTACTCCAAATGGATTGAGGGGAAAAAGCTTTAAGCGAATGTATGGCATAAGGATCGCTATAAACCTAACAGCAAGGACTTGGTCAATGAAACATGGACAGTGTTCACAAAGGCCACTACTTGAGCAAAGATGCATGAACAAGGTTCACAACGGCAATCACTGGAGAAAAAAAGCTTGAAAAGGTATTCACAATGATAATCACTGGGGCAACGTTGCATGACCGATGTACAGAATGGCCATCAATAGAGCAACGATGCATGCGCAGTGTTCCAAACCACAACCATTGGAGCAACTATGCAAGCACAGTGTTCACAACAGCAATCATTGAAGCAAATAAGCTTGAACAGTATTCACAATGGTAATCACTGGGGCAACATTGCATGACCAATGTTTACAATGGCCTTCAATGGAGCAGCAATGCATGCACAGTGTTCCCAATGGCAATCATTAGTGCAACTATGCACACACAGTGTTTACAACGGCAAACATTGGAGCAAAGTGGCTTGAACGGTATTCACAATGGTAATCACTGGAGCAACATTGCATGACCAATGTTCACAATGGAGCAGCGATGCATGCACAGTGTTCACAATGGCAATCATTGGTGCAACTATGCATGCAGTGTTCACAACGGCAATCATTGGAGCAAAGTAGCTTGAACGGTATTCACAATGGTAATCACTGGGGCAACATTGCATGACCAATGTTTACAATGGCCATCAATGGAGCAGCAATGCATGCAGTGTTCCCAATGGCAATCATTGGTGCAACTATGCACGCACAGTGTTCACAATGGCAATCATTGGAGCAAAGTAGCTTGAACGGTATTCACAATGGTAATCAATGGAGCAACGAAGCATGCACAGTGTTCACAATGGCAATCATTGGAGCAAAGAACATTGAACGGTATTCACAATGGTAATCACTGAGTAAATGTTGCATGAACAATGTTCACAATGGCAATCACTGGAGCAACGATGCATGGCCTGTGTTCACAAAGGCCATCATTGAAGCAACAATACATGGCTAGTGTTTACAGTGGCAGTCACTGGAGCAATGGTGCATAATTGTTGTCAAGCATTTCTACCTAATACAACTTGCTAGTGTAGGTAATGCCAACAAAGTCCATCCAGATCATTTCACAAGCATGACAAATCAAATTGTTAAAATTATGGCTTTTAGAGAGAAAACATTTTCCACCCCAATAAATGTGTGATAAAACTGCATATAATGATTGCATTTTAAACAAAGACCCTACCAATTCGTTTTCCTCAACTAACGTGGAATATTGAGCTCCACCTGTCCGAGGTCTTCATCCCAATTCTAAGGAGGGTATCAATAGGGCTTCCATTTTTGCCAGTGTCATTTCTGTCCTAAAAAGTGCAATAGCGTTCCCAGCAGCTATCAAGAAGAAGTGGGCGAGCACTCCATGAACTGATTGTACAATGTTTGTTACATGTAAGTTGCCCATGTGCAGGCTGCTAATTAAGCAATATAACCCGAGGAGAGTGAACATTACCAGTAGGGTAATGCCCCCAGGCGATAGAAGCCCACGCTAAGCGAGGGCTTTAATGTAGCCCCTGGGTGTGTTACCCTACTGGTAATGCCCCTCCCTCAAAGGGTTATATTGCCATTGGTACCCTGGCACGTCGTAGTGGGGTAGTAATAGCAATTTTTCTCGAGTTGAGAAACTGTGCTGCAACCGTTTCTCGACTCGAAAAAGAAAATGCCCACCATGGATTGGGGAGAAGGGACTACATGTAGTCCTATCTCCCTTTCCATGGCGCCCATTGTAACAAAGGAAAAAATAGATGAAACAAAATGGCATTCTCCCTTTCCATGGCAGCCTGACGGGAGAAAGGAATGGAACAGTGAGGGCCTTCGCTCAGGTAAGTCTTTGTTGGCTGGATAACGCCCCAGCGAGTGCCAATGAGTTTGGTTGTTATAAGCTCATTGACCCTCACTGGGGACTAATAATAGTTTTGTCCAGGCGGTTTCCATATTGGCAAACCGAGGAGAGTAGGCACAGTGCATCCTGAATAATTGTCATGCAGACTGTCCATTGAGTCCTCTACCACTTCTACTTTATTGCCGACATCTTTGATGTCTTCCGTAGGAGGTGCAACAGAAAAAGTGGATATGCCCCTGCACAGCCAGCCAAAGAGCAGGATAGGCACATCCTTCTTGCTAAGAAAAGCAAGCATGCGGCTCTCAACCTCTGTGCACTGTCTCTATTTCTATGGACATCTTATAAACCTGTTATATTGCGCCACATCACCACCGTAGTAGCCTCAGATGGACTAGGCTGGTCCAGAACTTGGGCAGATTGTGCCCCTGCCTGGGGTATCCAGCCTTAGTGATTGGAAGAAAAAAGACATGGGGAATAAAAGAGTATGGTAATGAAGGAGACGGTGCCAAGGCAGAGGGTGAGGGGGTGGTGAAGCAGGGCACATAATGTTTTCAGGCAGCATGGGTGCATGCAGGTCCTACTAGGTGGACCCTAGACTGATAATGCTAGAAATATGGTATTGGCTCTAGTGTAAAATGGATTGTCTTCATGAGGCAAATTTGAAAAGCGACAAGAAATTCGTAAAGTGGGGGGGGGTTGGATGCATGATGGGAGTGAGCGGAGCTGAAGCGGCACTTGGAGTAGGGTGGCTTCTTTTCACAGCCCTACATTTAAATTTGAAATCCGAGCAAACTCTGGAATAGTAATTCAGAGACTTTCAAGTCCGAAGGCCAAGTGTGACCCAGTGAAGGATGAACTGTGTAAACAGGTGAATGTCGTAGGATAAAAAAGGGTAGAGGTGGGATTATCACAGTCTGATTGGCTAATGCAATCCATTGACAGCCTGGCACCGTTCAGAAATGCTGCGAGTGATGTACTTGCTAGCCACTTAATGAGGGTCAGGTACAGTGGGAGGGAATAGTATAATATTCTAATAATAGGGTCTAATATGTTGTCTGAGAGTGCGGTTGCTCCACAGATCAGGGCTCTTGTACAAGGGACTGTGCGGGCTACCTGACAGTCACCACATACTACTATGACACACTTGTTGCTTAATACCGCAGTAAGGCCACTTATGAGAGAGACACATAAGCTACTCTGTAGCAAATCATGCATGCATTTCCCGGTACACAGCCCCTTACGTGTTTTGGCCGAACGGAAAAGCGGATTACCTTGCAAAACAAAATCTAAAACACAAGATACAGACTATTATTTGATAATAATTAGGGCAATTCCAGCAGCATACCAACTTGGATGACTGTTGCCCTTAACCATACATATTTTTTGTGATGCTCTTTTGGTAGAAGCCTTGCTTTATAAAAACGGATTAAATCCAGCACTATATATTGCACAGTATTATTTCAATAGTGATTTCATCTGACGATAGATTTCACAATTTGAAAAGCTATAGAACCGATGGATGGCCTGTGAACCACTAATGAGTTTCCCTAAAACGACTGCATTGACTTCATAGGAGCATCTCTGAATGCATGTTCCGGCGTCCCTCAGTCACGTCACGCCGTGCGCATTTATCTAGTCGGAATCCTTAACAGTGAGTGGGAATTGAATAAAATTCCCATCGTCAGGCGGATGCTGCATGAAGCGTTCACTACAGGACTTCTTTGAATGGCCCAGATGGAAAGTCCCTTAGCACACTCAACCTGCCCCTAAACTCTGTCTTCTCCCCTTTTGAAAACGAAACAGATATGCAATCAAATCAGCATAGATGCAAATATTCGAGCTGGAGGTAAAGTGAGATGATGGGCATTGTGTGCGGTGCTGAAATGTGATCGTCAACATACAAGACTATGTTGGTCATTGCCATGAGGCTGAATGCACAGCCGTACCACAGCTCTCATCATTATAGGTAACGGGACCTGCTACTCTGGGCTTACTTCCGAATTTACAACCTCTACGGAAGGCCCTTCCCAATCGCTTGCCAACTCTTCCTGATCACAAGTTTCTTTGGGCCGACTGCACACCCAAATGAATGCAATTTTCTGAACTGGGCATGTTCAGTGTACAGACACGACTAGCTCTCTGAAATCAGCTCCATTTCTCATCATTAGTGGTAAAAATGACACACGCTTTCTCAAAGCGACCGATGCGAAAGAAGACTGGGTTGGGGAGGTTTAACCTTAAAAGTGGGCACTTTGCGAGAGGAAGAACAGGGTTTTGATGGCATTGTTGAACAGTCTGTCAGAGGAAGTGGTCAAAATCAACCACAATTCCTTTGCAAGTTAATTACTTTCATCAGGGTTTGCCCACTGTATGTGGAAGGTGGTTGGTTTTGTTTCGACACAAAATCCCCAGATGCTTTGTAAATTGGTGGATGGTCCAGAGTATGTCCAAATATTGTAACCTGTAAACTAAACATTTCCCCCACAATAAAGCACATCTCTTCACCTCATGTGTACAGTGAATGTTGATCACAATGTGGAGGTGGGGTTAGTGCTGACTTCTGTGGAATCAAGGAAGAGAAACAAAATGGGACCTTTCATCTGGCATTTTGGTGATCATTTGTTATATCCGAGGACTAGTTTTTCGGACTCTGATCTGGAGCAGTGGCTGCCTATGTAGAATTCAGGCACATCAGTTGGAAAGTGAGGCTAAACGTGGTACGCAGAAAGGTCAGCGGTAACGCATCAATCCAAAGGCAGCGTAGACCATGTACAGCAGGAGAGGCCTTCATGCAGGGAGATGCGCTCATGCTACTGGGCACTATGAGGCAGGCCTGGTGGAGCCCTACAGTAGGTCCGATCACCAGAAGTGATGTATAAGGCACAGCCTGTCTTGATGCAATGTTCTTCAGTAAGATAACGCTCCCACCGTCAGACTTTCCTGGGGCCAGAAAGCAATGAGAAAAGTCCATGTTGCCTTACAAAGTTTTCTTTTCAACTGCCATGACATGATGGGACTGAGGGTGCTTGTTTTCTGATTTATACTGACAAACTAAATACTTTTAAGTCCTGCATGTCAGTCTTATTTTTCTATAATCTTCTTTTTTTAAATATATATATATATATTTATACATACAGTACCTGTCCATATTTGACTTCAAAATCATACGATAATGTTAAAATAACATCATAACTATAATATGTAACTCCAAATTCAAAACACATGCGTCTGGGAATGGGGTAGGTTGGTGATGAATCAATCAACTTTGACCAGCAACCCCCCATCATAGGGTATTGCACGAGACACCAGTACTACCACTCAGTACCTCCCTTTGTATCCTTCTGGGACCCTACCCACACGGATACCTTAAACTATTGCAAGTCAGGGTCTATTTTCCAGACAAAGACATCATGACCTTGTCCGAACTTGTCAGCACGTAAACAATCATGACAATAGCATGCTGCCTTCCGCTCTGTGATAGCTTGTTCTTTTCTTTGGCATCCGAGTCCAAGATCCCTTTCAGCATATGATCATTTTGAAGATAATCTGTTAAAATTGCACAACCATGATCCGGTGTCCCATCAGATCTCTGTATTGCCCAGAATAAATAATCGAACAAGCCTTTGTGGTTCCCAGCACAATAGCACAGGGTGTTTGTCTGGGTAATAGTAACCCACGCCTGCAGGACCTTAACAGGATAACCTTGACGGGAACTACTGCAACTCTCCGTGTCCTGCAAGGTCATTGACTGCTACTGTTGTGGCGGTCGGATGCCTTCAATGTGTTAACGAGTTTAATTCCCGCACGGGAACCATACTGCCCATTCTTAGCATATGTACTGTCTTGTTTCCATTGTCCCAATCATTTGCAGTGAAAGAGCAAGCGCCACTTTTAGCTCCTTAGGCGTAGGTCATCTTCCCAAGGTAATTAGCTGGCACATATCCTTTCTGCCCTTCGGCTTCTGCCAGCCACCACTCTTTATTGCCACTTAGGTCAGAGAACTTCAGGATCCGAACCCGCTGGTATTCCTGGAGGCTGAGCTCTTGGTTCCCCCGTGCCTCAAACGCATAAACTGCATAGAAGATCTAATGGGAGAGAAACAGAAGCGGGTTAATGGTGCACTAGTCAAGCAAACTAGATCCTGACAACAAAAGGCAACTCGAGAATGTTTGCAGACTCCTCGGAGGAGCCTCCGGTGCCCATGCCCTACTGGATCATGGGAGTCCTAGTACAAAACATCTGGAGAGCCACAGGTTGCAGAAACTATCCAGCAGCTGGAGAGGGTGGGCTCCATGATGGGGATACGCCGTTTGTATTTTTAGTAGTGTGTTGGCACTTTCATTATGGAGTAATTAATTTCAACTGTTAACGCATGCAATCCAAAATGCATTGTGAGTACATATAGAACTGGTGGCTGTAAATTAATTACCAATTCTGAGAACTGTCTATGTATTTTGTAATCAACATTCCATCTTCGTATCCCAGTGAGTTCATTCAAGTAACTCGCTTTAGGGGTTCAATATTTCAAAATATAAAAAACAAAATGTGTTCCCATTGTGTCTTTAGAAAACCATGCCGTCTTTCTAGTAAAAATGGAAAACAGATGCACTCATTTGGCTCCAAATGAGTAAACAGAGTGTGCCAATATGGCCTCTATAATGTAATTACAACATTAGAAGATATGCTGCTTGGAGCCAAGTTAGTCATTAATATTGAAGTGATATTTGGGACTATACCAAGCATGAGCCATTGAGTAAGAGAATCCATTGATCTACTACAAACGTTATTTAAAAAAGCACTGGAGGACAGCGGCTCCTTTACACAAACACAAACCTAAGGCAATTGTGTACAATTATCTTACAGTTGGCTAAATGGAAGTGACATCAGAGCTCTTATTTCCAAAGATAACTTTTAACAAAAGCCCATTGCGAATCCTATGGACAGGAATCAGAGCCGCCGGGATAACAGGTTGTCCTTCTTTTAATGGTTTCTTCTCTACTTTGCGTTTGCGGAAACATGCAGCGACTAAAACCTATCTTAAAATACTATGTTCAAGAACATTAGTGTTGGGCAGGCCACTTACATGACCATCCACATCATTGAAGACGTCAGTCTCCGCTCCATCTGTTCCATTGGTATCTGGGGTCTCAATCAAACTATTAGAGAGGGAGCCGTAGTCACTGGTGCTCTCTCCTCGAGTCTTAGTATTAGTAATACTGGCCCGCCGCGATGAGACAAAAAGGCTGATGTTGTCAAAATCATCGTCCTGGAAAACACAATCCGTCACCACCTTTTGAGTCCTGCTTGGGTTGAAGGGCTTTAGGAAAGAGGAGTACACATATCCTTGGGTTACTGTAAACAACAAAAAAAGACAAAGGTCACGATATTGCTAGTATTGTGAAGCATATAAGGCAATCCATCAAAAGTTGCACTTCACATCCCACCATCAGAGGAGGCTTCAATGCGATTAGAGGTGATAAAGTAAGCTCTGTCATACACCTTCTCATGTGAAAGAGCAGCGCATTTTTAAAAATGTAAGAACTATGCTAACCTTCTCAAAACAATTGTGTTCTTCTTAGCACCTCAAAAAAGAAAGTAATGATTGATAAGCCCAACATTTGTTTGATACTCCACCCTGTATAGTGTCAACTTTTGTTAAATTAATGCCAATAGAGAAACGCATGAAGGAGTCATGGGAGAAATTACGATTGGCTTGGGTTGCGGAGGGATGTTTCGGTGAAAGTATGGGAGAGTGTCTGGAAGGTGGCAGTGAAAGCTAAGATGGATCTGAAATTGCGTTATATTCATCAAGAGGTTTTAAGCCGTATTTATTGAACTACGGAGCAGATGAGTGCGATGGGTCTGATGGATAATGATCTGTGTTGGGGCTATCAGCAGATGAGGGGAACATTATTGCATATGCTTTGGGAATGTAAGGGAGTGACGGATTTCTGGAGGGATGTATTAGACAGAATTAATGCAGCTGAGAACATCTCCTTTCCGCAAACCTTTATGGCAGTGATTATTCAAACAACTGAGGGTAGATGCGAGAAGGCATGTGATTCTTCTAACTGGATTGATAAAGCTTTACTGACGGCAATTAAGCAAATTATGAAAGCGTGGAAGACTAGAAAGAAGCCTCAGATAGAGAATTGGTTGGTGGATATGCAAACACTTTCAGGCTCTGAAATTCAGTCAGTAAGACAAAATCCAGAGGGAGAGTACTTAGAACAGTGGGGGCCTTTTAATGATCTGGGGTTAAGGTTGCGGGGGTGTTGTGTGGTTTGTGTTACGTCTAGTGGTTTATGTTGTCCTTGTGTGTTTCTATTTATTGGGCTTCATAGGCGGATATCAATTGTATTTATTCTCTATAAAATCTTATGCTAAGTATGACAAATAGAATTAGTTATTTGATATTTATAATCGCTCAACTTTGTTATTGTTGTAATGTTTGTTGAAGAAATCAAAATAAAGAGTTAGAAGAAAACGGTTTACGTTCTTTTTTTTTTAAGACCTGCTTACAAACAAGAGAGAGAGCATGGAGAAAATCTGGTTCGGCCGGTTTTTTGATTTACTACAAATTTATTAAATATGCTAAACGTGTTGGTTGTCCCATGTATATTCACTCCAGACTGTAAACCTACAGCACCCAATACTTCCCTTTTAAGAGAAAAGAATCCAACGAGAATGTTTTTTTTTAAAAAAGACAGTTGGAAAAGGACAGTTTGAGAAGAGAGGAAGAAAGGCGATGCAGAAAGAGACTTACCGGGGGGGAGGGGCTTTGCTGCCTTGAGCGGCCCCCCATGCCTGAATATGGCAGCGAGTGGGGAGTCCCCCCCAGAGAGGAAGCCAGGGGGCCGAGCTGCTGAAGCAATGGCCGGCTTGGCCGCCCCTGTGCCGTGGAGGATGTGGGCAGTATCCAAAGAACAGGCAACGTGCCAGGTGCTGCCTGGGCCAATGAAGAGCAGCCCAGCCTGGGCAATATGTGGGGGTGGCTCAGACCAGGCTGCCCGGCCATGCCCCTGAAGGCCTGCTTCATGACCAGTGAGGCTGGCCCTTCATTGAAGTCCTCCCGGGCTACGTATGCCAAGTGCCGCCCGGGAGGTGAAGTGAGGAGAGTGGTGAAGCCCACTCCACCCAAAAGGGTGGAGTGGTGAACATTAAGTTACGGGTTGGCCGCCGGTGGAGGAAGTCCTGTGTTGATCTGTTGAGCGGCCAGGGTGAAGAAAGCCCCACACTGCCCAGCTGAGCAACCTGGGTGAAGGCAGCAGCCTGCCCACAGGGTCTTGCGACAGAAGGCCAGAAGACTAAACGAGGCCGCAGAGTGCAGGGGTGAACTCAGCAGCATCCCTGTTGTCATGGGGACACTCCCCAACATAAGATGGCTGCGGAGAGTTTGGCGGAGTCCCCATGGCAAAGGGGACGCAGTCCCAAAGCCAAAATGGCGCCGCGGGCACGGTGTGATGTCGGGTAGGTGCCTCAGCCAAAGGGGCCACCCAGAATATATAAACAAAGCAGCAGGTGCGGTAGTGAGCGCAGGTGGGCCCCCTGCCATCAGCGCTCACCCAGAAGTTAATAAAGGGCCGCAGTGTGGCAGTGACAACGGGTGGAACCCACTCGCAAAGGGAGCGACCCAGGATAATTTTATAGAGAGTGGTGAGTGCGGGTAGCCCCATGTCAGCGACGGGGCTATCTTGAGGAATGAAGCAGGGCTAGGCTCCAGCCATCATCCATAGGAGACGGGCCCAGGCAGCCACCATCCAGCATTGCCACCAGCACCAGCTAACCACTTTTCAGCTTTGCCTTCAGCCCTGCACCAGCCAGCACAGAGCCAGCGCTATGAAGACAGAACCACAAAGGTACCGTCAAGGGGGTGAATGCATCAGTCACCCTATTGTGGCATAATGTTTTATGTAGTATATATGTTGTAAGTCAAGGTATATATGTATGTGTAGTTATATGTATATATTTATTAAGTAGCACTTTAAGTAGGACATGGGACCACCACAGAGGCCATCCTCTGGCCACACACTCTCTGTGGGTGGTACCGGAGGCTGGGTGGGGGTCTTTAGCACCAGACGTACCCTAAGGGTCCAGAGACCCCTCCAAGGAAGAGTTAGCTGGCGTAGCAGGTCCCCAGTCAGTTGGAACTCATACCAGGGAAATTGTAGGGAAAAGGTATAAAAGGCGTAAGTGGTTTTGTTAAATAAACATGGGTCCCCTACACACTCTGGTGTCTGTGTCCCTTAGTGATCCCCTCTCCTGTTATCAGCAACTTTATTTTGAGGTGCTGTGGCCCTCCCTATCCAGCAGGCTTAGGGCTCGGGGTGGTGGTTCACATGGGGATTGTCCCTGGTTCGTGGGCAGAGGAGTGCACCCTTGTTTGAAGCAGGACCAGGAAACGGGGGCTACACAACTGTACCACAACACACCTGCAAGTCAACCACGAGTGGACACTTGTTTCACTCTCTGATTCCCCTATGTAATGGCTGCACTCAAGAGAAACCTACAGACTCGGGCTGGTACACATTTTCACCACCGATGGAAAAGTGCATGACTTGAACTTCACGCTCAGCTGGTCCAATGACTGTGTCCCCTGAAAAAATATTTACTGTTCTTACCACAACCAAAAAACACAGGTAGGGGGAAGTGTCATGAGACTCAAGTGCACTTGGTAGAAATGGCCACGACCTAAACCTCCAGACTTCCAAACCTCCCGACCATGCCTGGCAAACACACCACAAAGGGCAAAAAAACTGTTGTGGAATGTCTGACTAGAAACCTGGAAAACAGTCCAAAGGTCAATTGAGCTTTACAGGAATGTACAACATTTTTTTATCACCAAAACAGCCTAACTGTTGGCACTTTGACAGTGTTCTTGGGACCACATCCACAGGCCATTCTCTTTCAGAGGCCACATGCCCCTAGTCCATCAGACCTAACCATCAGAATAAATGCCACAACAACGTAACTGCCATTCACTCCACTTTTTCAAACAGTGGATTAAGACGTGTGCATGCCCTACGGACACGAGCATTGTCACACAATCTTAAAAAACTATAGTGTAATGAATAACCTCACCACACATGCTAATCGCCAGTATCCTGGTCATCAAAGTCAGAAAACAGCTGTTGAAATAGAATGAGTAGAGCGAGACGTGCACCCACCCTCCACAGTCTCCAGTCTGGCATGGAGCATCAGCAGAAGACCATGTTCGGCACAACCATGCTGCTGAACAGCTCGGTTTTCATGACAGAGTGGGAAAAGTCAGTGAATCATCAAAGATACCAAGATACTAGAGCTCACAGGACCTCCATGGACTGTAGTGCACTCAGCGCGTTTCCTCATGTGGGTCAAGAGTTTATGAAGCTACCAAGATTCATGTTCTGGAGTCTGGAATTACAATAACTGGAAGAGCCACTGTTCCTTTGCAAGGTGACCTATTAACTATATAGGGTGTGAACTTCACTAAATTTTCCTTTATTCACTCACAAAGGCAGGTGTTAAAGGATTACTTCAGCTGAGACTGAACCAAGACCAACCTAAGGATACATACTGGTGAACCCAGTGCTTTAAGTGGGCCGGGACCAGCCACAGCCGGGCCCCAGCAGTCTCCTAAAAGTGGGGATGAGCCGGGGACCTGCGGTCCCAGCACAACATTGGCCAGCAGCCGCAACAGGAGATGCGCCCGCCATTAAGTCTGTAACTTACTCTGGTGAACCCCCCAACCCCTCTCGCGCAAGATTTCACCAGAGGAAGTTACTGTCCCTTTGTTTCCCCACTCCCTCCCCAGGTCACCGAGGCGTCTTTAACCCTCGGCGAACCTGGGAACTCCTCAACATATTTCGAGGTTTATAAAAGATGGCTTGAAAAGTACGCAATCCATAAGGTATGCGCACAAATATATAAGTGTTATGGTTAGTGTACTTTTCAAGCAGCATACCTTACTATGGTTTGTGTACTTTTCAAGCCATCTTTTATAAACATAGAAATATGTTACATATTTATATGTTTATAAAAGAAGGCTTGCATAGTACACTAACCATAGTAAGGTACGCACACAAATATAAATGCTTACATGCATTTGTATATTTGTTGGCATACCTTACTATAGTTTGTGTACTTTTTTAGGCCAAGCCCATCCCACGAGCCAAGTCCCCAAATGAGCCCCCCCCCTCGATTTCCTACCCCACTTAAAGCCCTGAGTGAACCTATAAACTATGCGTATGCTCACCTAGACCATATAGATCATCATTATTATTATTTTATTTTTTTAATAAAATGTTATAGTTTAATTTTAAACTTTTCATTTGTCTCAGATTTTACAGAGTTTCCCTTTCAGTTTGTGGCATGTTTGTCGAGATTTAGTATTTCTTGTAGGAATTGGCATATCGTGAGGATAAGTTTGTTTGATTTGCCACTGGGCATCACCGTCCATCTTTCTTCTGCCTCCATCGTCTGTTCTGCAATCTTATAGTAAGCACAGAGTCTGGTTCTTTGTTCAGAGAGATTTTTGCATTCCATGAGGAGATGGAATAGTGTTTCTGATTTCTGTGTGTCTGAACAGAATGGGCAGAAATGTTCTGTTGGAGGGATTTGTCTTGTTTTTGCTAGGTAGAATCGGGTTGGTATGATGTTCATCCGGATTTTCAGATATATTGCTCACATTATGTTGTCGGGAAAGATGGTCAAGTAGGCTGGGAGTTTGTTGATTGATCTGATGTCTGTTTTACATTGTATGTTCAGGCTGTATTTTGTTTTTTCTTTGGTGGTTTTTATCCAATCATTTCTCATCAGCTTTACTTTTGCGTGTTGAAGGCACAACGTGAGCATTTCATGGGAGATTTCTTCTCTTGTCATTAGTCGTTCAAGGTTGTCTTTCCACTTGTTGAGGGTTGCGTTGTTCATTGCCTCGGGGTGAGATCTTAGAATTTGGATTGCCGGTGTTTTCTTGTCCGTAAGCAGTTTGCGGTATAAGTCGAGGTGTTTCCACAGGACAGTTGAGCTGATTGATTGCACTGCTACTTCGTGTCCGATTCTGGGCATAGCAAAGGATGGTGGCAGTTGCAAGATCTTGTGTCAGAAGCAGGCTTCTAGTTTTGTCCAGTCATAATCGGTAGCATACATCATTGCTTCTGTTCCATAGACTATTGTTGGGATCACTTTTTGCTTGTAATATGTTGTTATGGGTTTGAATTAGTATTTTCCGTACTTTCGCTGGATCACGCATCCTTGCCTCACCAGTGATTGGATGTTTTGTTCCAGGTTCGTTGTCCATCCTTTTTCAGATTTGGATTGATTTATGTGGATCGCCAGATATTCAAATATGGTTACTTCATCTAGCGGATTGTCATTTAGGTAGATTTTTAGTTGTTTTTCTTTTTTGTTGGATGTTCTGCTAAGTTGCATGATTTTCGTCTTCTTTGTGTTGATTGAGAGTTCATTGAGCTTCATGTATTGGTCTAGTTTTGAAAGACTATTTTGAAGGCCCGAGGGTGTCTTATCCAACAGGATGATGTCGTCCGCGTATGTCATGATTTTTTTTTTACTGGTATTGAGTTGACCTTTGGAGGATTCAAGGCATCCGGTTGGAGATGGGTTGAATAACTTGGCTGCAAGGGGACATCCTTGCTTAGTACCATATTTTCGGTGTTGTATGGCCTTCCCTTGTGAGTCTTATTGTTATTGAGGTGTTTGAGTAGAGCTGTTTAATTGGCCCCAAGATGTCATTTGGGCATTTCCATTTTTTGAGTTTGTTCCATAGCTTTTGTTAGGAGATTCCATCAAAGGCCATATGCAGGTCTATGAAGGCCACATAGATTATTGTTTTGTTGTGAATTGCTTAGTGTTTGATCAAGTTCAGCAGAAGTAGATTGATGTTTGTGATGTTTGTACCCATGTTTGGAGTGAAGCCAGTTTGTCTGGTTGCGAATCGGTATGTCTCAGTTGCCCATTGGTTGAGTTTTTTCAAAAGAATGGATGCAAACAGCTTCCCTAGGGGGTCTGGTAGTGCAATTGGGCGGAAGTTTGTTGGGTCGTCTCTTGGGCCTTGCTTGTGGATGGGCACTATAGTTGCGGTTTTCCATGACAAGGGTATCTGTTTGAGGTTGTTTATGAGTGTCAAGATGTTACTCATAAGGTTGGCCCATGAGTGTGGGTCTTTCTTGATCATTGCGTTTGAGGTCCCGTCAGGGCCCAGAGCACGGGATATGTTGAGTTTTTGTATCATGTCTAGGATGTCTTGGTGGTCGCAGAGTACTCTCCACTTTGTCTTCTGTGTCTGTGATTCTTATTCGGTTTCTGAGGGCCGGGTTTTATATATGTTCGTGTAGTGTTGGGTCCATCGTTGTTCTGTCACATTTCCAGTGAGTTTGTGTTGGCAGGCTGAGTTGTTGTTCAGTAGGTTCCATAAGTCTCTGAGGTTATGTGTTTTGTAGGTTTCTAGAATTGCCTCTGCGTCTGCTTATAGTAAAGTCATACGATGCGTTTTGATCCAGTTGTTGTAGTTTTGTTTTGCCGCTTTGATTTTTGTGAATGAGTCTTTGTCTTTCCTTTTCTTTAGTTGTCGCACAGTGTTTCTCAGCGTCCTTTTCTCCTCGGTTAACTCCTTGTTATAAGAGTGTAGATGTGTCTTTGCGGTTTGTTGTGTTGTTTGCTTGTAGTAAGGTAGAAGTAGCCATTGATAGTTTCATTTCTGGTCGTCAGGCAGAGCTGTTTGAAGAAATTGTTTTGTGAGCGTGATTGTTGCTTGTCGAGTTATGCATAGTTTTCTGCCAGCTGTGCAGACTTCCAGTAGGATAGTTCGATGGGACTGTGGTTGTCGCAGACTATTTTGTCCGTGTATGACAAGCTGGTTGTGGTCACTCTTTGATGTTTTGACTATGCTGGCTGTTTCTACTGTGGCTCTAAGTTCTTTTGAGAGGTAGATGTAGTTGATGATAGAGGACGATTTGCCTCGAGACCAGGATGGTAAGATCTTATTTGTCTCGTCCGCAGGATAATCAATGAGTGAGAGATTACGAATGTTGATTTCTTTTGTCCATCTTTTAGCGCGTGTTGTTAGTTCTTCATTTGGAATGGGTTGTCCGTCTTTGTGCCATAGGTGAAGGTTTAGATCGCCGCATAGTATGAATTCGATTGTTGTGTGCTTGGTGATGAGTTTGTCCATTGTTAGGAAGACACTGTCCAGGAAGGTTTCGTTGTTTATTGCAGCGGGGTTCCAATAGAGGTTCATGATCCAGATTATTCTTTCTTGTTGATGGTTTGCGAAGTCAGGATTTGGGCTTCCTTTTATTTTTATGGCAGTGTTTTGTTTCCACGTGTTGATATTTGTGGTTTGGAGTATGGACCATGCCGGGTCAATCTTAATTAGCGTTAGTAGGCCTGATGATGGTCTTCCTTTGGGTCTTGTTGGTGGTGGGTTGAGGAATGCTAGGAAGCCGTTGCAGCATGGAGTGTCAGACAGCCAGGTTTCTTGGAAGCAGATGATCTCATACATTTCAAATTCAGGTGATGGGCCGTTGCACAGGTGGGAATTTCCCCTCGTATTCTACGAGCACATGGTCCAAGTGTTGATTGGATCGGTTAATGGTTATGAAATGCTGCTCACGCTTGTTTCAGTTGAGTAGTCTAGGCTGTCTTCTGAAGCATACTGTCGTCTGATTGGGCGACCGTTGTTATTGTGGGTGTTGTTGATGTGCTCGCTTCCAGGATTTCATTTGAAAGGCTGTGTGGAATGTCCGGGAGAAGTTGGTGCGAGGTTGTTGTTTGTATTAGTATCTTGCACCTTTTTTGTAGCTTCTTAGAGTATTTTTCTCTTTGGATTGATGTGAAGGCTTTCCTTTGATTTTCCGTTGTGTTAGTTTCTTCATTTTGGGGTGTCTTACTGGGCCTGCAACTGTAGCCAAGTTTATATAGTGTCTCTTTCGTTGTTAGTATCTGTTCCATGGTTGTTTTGTCACGTAGTTTTAGTGATATTTTGTCGTTGCATTTTTAATCTTCAAAGGTTACCAGCTCAATGTCTCCGGAGCGTATTTGGTTCAGGTTCGGGATTGCTTGAAAGAGTATTAGTATGCTCGCTCTATTCAAAACCAATGGAGATGGTCTATAGATGATGTTTTCTATCTGCACGCTGTGGTTTTCCGTTTGTCGAAATGGGTTCAAGAATATTGGTTGGGATGGATCTGTGGGTTCTCTTTGGTTTTTCGTGCAGGATCTTTCTTGCACTGATCGGGTTATAGAGTATCTTGTTCCAGTGCTACTCCTTGTTTCGTTGGATAGTGAGATCGAGGAGATTTCATCATATGTTGCATGGTTGTTTGTGTCCTCGATTGAATCGGTCATTGATCTGGCTGAGATTTCTTGGCACGAGAGGGTGAAGAGAATGGAATGACTTGGTCGATATTCGTCGAGAATTAGTAGACTTGAATCATTGATTTGGTTTTTTTCTTTCGTGGTTTCTTGTGTTCGTAGGGCCTCGTGCGTTGTTAGGTCGAGTAAGTAATCCGTTTCCAGGCTTGTTTCCTTATGTATTATTGCAATGGCGGCTGTCGATTTTTTGCATGTATTTTTTTATGGCTGGCACTAATTGTATGGGTTGATTTGGTGTGGGCTTTTTTGCTTGATTTTTTGGTGTTTTTTCTGTGGTGGGCTTTGGTATTGACAGGTGACGTAGAAACGCTTGCGAGCCTGTTTGTTTTAGCGTTTGTTTGGTTGTCTTTTTGGCAAGTTCTTTGAGAGTTTTCTTCACCGGGCCAAAGATCTCAAAGATGTCATTAGCAGTTGCATTTTCTAAATCGTCTGTTAGCTTTGCTTTTTCTTTATGGTCGTTCGTGTGATTTGCGATTTGATTCGATAAGGGAACCAGTGCTGTTAGTGGAGTGTGTCTTTGTTGGTCGAGGTTCAGTTTTTCTGGTATCCTGCAAATGGGTGTAAAGTTGTCCGTGTTTTCTTTTGGCATGTTCTGTGGTATAGATGTTTTATGTTGTTGGCTTTGCCATGCCATGAGTTCTTTGGTTAGTTGTGTTTTTTCCTCTCTGTCTCCTCGTGCTATCTCGAATAGTCTTTGTTGCCAGATGTGAGACTGTTCAGCTTCAGCGTCTAGGTGTTTTTCTATCGTAGTTATGAAGTCTTCTGTGTGTACTTGTTTGGTATGTATCATTGCCAGTAGTGTTGCTTGATCTCATATATTGTCTTTCGTTGCTTCATCTAGTTTGAGGAAGCGTAACATGGATTGAGAGACCACTGCCAGCAGCATGTTTTGGAGATCTAGCATGGTTGTTGGTAGTCTCTGGTTATGGTTGTCGTCATTCAGGACACTGTTCTTTTCAGAGTCGCAGATTTTTGGTGTTGGGCAGTTTGTGTCGTTTCCTTGTGCTGGGGTGTGGAAGGATTCTTCGGGATCATACGTAGATTGCATCGTTTTCTGTTCCTTTTTTATTTTCGGGTGCAGTGGCTCTCTGCTTGACCTTTGTTTCTCGCAATTCTGGGGATTGGTGTTTTTCAACAAAGGCGTGGAGTTGCAGTTTGGTGTAGCTGGATGTGTTGGCTCGCCAAAGATTTCCTTCCTTCTTTTCGCACTATTCATGATTGATTCTATTTCGGTAATGTCTAAGGATAGGCGCGCAGCCTTGCCTGTTGCTGCGTTCAATTGGTGATGTGAGGATTCCTTCAGTAGTTTGTGCGCTGTGTGTGCTTGTAGCCATTGTAGCTTTGCTTGTTTCGCCTTTTCTTTTTTTGTCATCCCAGCTGTTAGCACTCCAGGAGTCTGGGTTGAGGTTGGTTGTTTCAGTGATTCGTCGTTTATGGAGATCGTGTTTTGGTGCTGGTTGTTTGCTATTATTTCTGCAATTGGATTGTCTGTTTTTGGGTTGGTTCGTTTGATGTCGCAGGGCTCGTTTGTGGGCAGCAGTGAGGAATTTGTCTGGATTTTAGCAGGGTTGGGTTCTGCTGGTATCTCACTTTGTTGATTAGATGTTTTTGACATCTCGTATTGAGTTTCAATTTGAGTTTTCTCTTGTTGGTAGCATATTTTCAGGTAAGTCCCAGTTGATTGGGATCTGCAGTCCTTGAGTGCTTGACTTTTTTGGTGGGGGCGTTGTGTTACTTCGGTATGTTCGATCTGGGTGTTTCGTTGGATCCCATTCTAGTTGGGGGGAGCTTCATGTAGGATTTGTGGAGTAGTCTTTACCAGCTCTTCAGGTTGTTTGTCTGGTTCGTGCTTGGATATGTGTAATTCCGAGTTGTTTTGGAAATATCGATGTTCAGAGGCCGGTTTGTTGCTCTTCTTCTTTTGGAATGCTTGTTCCATCGTTGTTTGTGAGGCATCTGCGCCCAGCTTTCCTCTTAATCTTGTATTTGGGCCCGTCGTCTGTTATTTTTGCATTCTGGTAGATGAGCAGGAACAAAGGGGGGAGGGCCCCTGCAGTCTCCTGTGCTCGCATTGGTTCAAGTGTCCTTGTGGTGAGGTTTGTCAGTTGTTGAAGTACCAGTTGGTTGGTGGTCCATAGGATCAAAAGGGGAGGGGGCCCCTGCAGTCCCCTGTGATGTGGCAGCTTCGAATGGTCTTGTAGAGGGAATCTTCTCTTGGTGCAGCACTGGGAGGTTAGTGCTTGGACAGGATCAAAGGGGAGAAGGCTCCTGCAGTCTCCTGTACTGTGGTTGCTTCAGGTGTTCTTGTGGAGGGATATTTTTCTCGGTGCAGCACTGGGAGGTTAGTGCTGGGCAGGATCAAAAGGGAAGGGCCCCTGCAGTCTCCTGTGTTCTTGTTGGATTGCGTGATGCAGTTTGTCTCCTTTTGCAGCACTGGTTGGACAGGATGAAAGTGAAGAGGTCCCCTGCTGTCTCCTGTGTTGTGGTATCTTCAGGTGTTCTTGAAAATGGATTCCTCTCCGATTGCGGCACTAGTGGGTTGATGCTGGGCAGTCTCTGTTGCAGCACTATTTGAATAATGCTGGAAAGGATCGGAGGGGGTTGGGTTGGGGGTTCTTGTGGGCAGATTTGGTTTATGTTGTAGCACTAGTGCAATTGTGCTGGGACGAAACGGAATACAGCAGGCGCTTGCGGTCTCCTATGAATTAAGGCAGCAGGGTATTGGTATATTGTGTTCCTTTTAGTGTTAGTC
Organism: Ambystoma mexicanum; assembly: GCF_040938575.1. Classification (NCBI taxonomy): domain Eukaryota; kingdom Metazoa; phylum Chordata; class Amphibia; order Caudata; family Ambystomatidae; genus Ambystoma; species Ambystoma mexicanum. The sequence goes on from NC_090937.1 coordinate 463,429,801, forward strand.
GCGTAGCTCAGGGATATAAGATTGGCTCTGGGCAGGATCAAGGTAGAAAGTCCCCTGCAGTCCCTTGTTTGTTGATGAGGTCACAGTGACGTTTATTGGGCTCGCCGTATGGTTTGGCATGTTTTGAGGATTCTAGGGGGATGCTGTTTGATCATCGTGCAGGCGTCGAGCAGTGTTCCGAGTGCAACTACTTATTCACCATTCTATATAGAGGATGTGTTCATGCATGTCCCTCTGCAAGTGTAAAGTTGTAATAGGAGCCTTAGTTACTAGTCACTTTGATGAATGCAATGCCCCGGCTGCAGCATCTTGTCAAATGTTGCACTATGCTTCTGCCTACCCTCTTCCTTGACGAGACCACAGTTCCACTACTTTTTTCCGTACAATGCTACCACTGGTTCTGAGACTTAACGACTTAATTGGAGCTGTAAACCCGCTACTGGTGTAATAAGTCTTTACCAGGTTTGCCGTCAGCTACTTGATTTATAAGCACTATGCACGTCCTTCACTGAAGTCCTGTTATAAACAAGCATTGGCAAAGTTAAATGTTTTGGCTTCTGTATAAACATTAGGCATTTGCCAGGCATGGATATTAAATGCCCAGGTACTCTCACCATTTTGCTCCTGCTACTATCATTGGCCAGTTAATACCACTTCTGGAGTGCGTGGCAAGTGCCTTTGCCATGCCTACACAAAGCCCCAAACTGTTGCCAAGACCAATGCTCGTTTACATTGCTGCACGAACTTGCTGCTGGACAACTCAAAAGCATCAATCTTAACAAGGTAAAGGCAATACAGGCTGGCACTCTATAAAATTGACAAAATCCACAAAGCCTTGTAAAACAGTGGATTTACCACTTGGTGTAGGACCACGGGAGCTTTGACCTTCCCTCCGGGCTGGCTCAACTGTGCCACTGCAAGCATAGCTGGAAGTATCCCTCGAGCTCTGACCTGATGACCCACCTCTGGGCTTCCAAAATAGAAAAATGACCTCTGGTTGATCAGCAGCCTGTTCAATAAGTAAATAAAAACCTGATTCGGGAAGATATCTCGCGCTCACACCTATACTTTAACAAAATTTCTAATCAATTTTGGTCCAATGATATTAATGTAATAAAACAACATCAATTTAAAGAGTCCATCAATGCAATGATTCCCAACAAAAAATGTTTTTTAATTTGTCAAAGAAAAACAGCCGACACGTGTTTCGACCTTGGGTCGTTCTCAAGGCCCATATATAAATCACTAGAATTCACAAGTTTGAAGTATAAAGGATCACTCAGTTTACTTGGTCTTGAGTTGTCAATTCAATTTTAAGATCAGCTTTTAACGATTAAGTTTCTTGAAAAAAATTTTTTATATAGCTGGATGCTATCACATTCCAATCATTTTGACACATAAATTGTGTAGTCTGGAAACAAAGTTCACCATTTAAAGGGTTAGATCCCACTTTCCCCATTTTAATCTGTATTAGTCCAATATATCTAATATTGTCTTGATTATCTAACTGATGACATTGCTGCCAATGAATTGCAAGAGGTGACTTCGGGTCGATACTTCTTAGACTGGCCAAATGTTCCCTTATTCGAAATCTCAATTGTCGAATAGTACTACCAATATAGAGTTTTCCACATGTACAGATGATGGCATAAATAACATAACTAGTTTTGCAATTAATAAATTCCTTAATCTTAATTGTCATTCCATTAGCATCAGAAAAAACATCACAATTTACATGTGCATACTTGCACTGATTGCAATTACCACATTTGAAAAAACCCTTCTTTCCTTTTAACCAAGTCTCCTTAATATTTTCCTCTTTGATGTTCAACAAAGACGGACTCAATTTTTGTTTTATAGTATGTGCTCTCTTGAAAGTGAACTTAGGTTTTTCCGTCAGGAAATCTGTTCAATAAGTAGGTAAGACAACCGACTCTTTTCTCATCTCGGCCGGGAGGATAGCTCAGGTGCAAGGCCTTTGTCTTGGAAGCAAGACCGCGCAGAGCTTTACAGGTTAGAATCCCGGTCCCGCCCTTAGAGACTGGTCTCCGGTATGAAGCGTTCTATAAAAGATTAATTAATCAATCTCGAACATAAACATAGTGATAGATTCTGTGGGATTTGATAGGCATGGTGTATGAATGAGAGTTTTATTGAGAGGCATTCGTAAAGCGAACATTTGCATGACTTTTTGGTACTCTAATATCATGGGGCAATCAGTGAGGGATCCCCAGCATGTCAAAACTGTTATGTACATCACTTGGCATCAATCAGGTTATGTGGGAATGCCAACGTTTGGATGACCCAATCCAGGCACAAGAAACCATCCTGAGCAGGTAGCGACTTCAGAGCATAGAAGAAGGTATGCAGTTCCTACCACTGGGTGCCCTCAGAGAATCTAAGAGGGATTGAGACCCTGCAACAAGACACTGTTAACCCAAAGCACATTATCATTTCTGAACCTATATAGTCAATGCTATCTTATCACACCTGGAGAACACAGATACATACCTCGATTTACCCAGCTGTCAAGTCATAAAATATCCAGATTGTTTGGAACATTGCTGCTCACTGCCTTCTGGAAGTAGGCAGGCAAGCTTCTATTCCACAGCAAAAACAAAGAGGTGATGTTTGGAAGGTTTAGAATGAATCTTAACCACTGGCATTGCTCTGCGCAACCCTCCAGACCACCGTTCTTCACCTGCCAATCCATTAAAGAAGGGGAAAGACCGTATGCAAATCAGGCTTGGCCCTACCCCAAAAGGGGCAGTCCAGCCCGAACTGCTAGGTCACATCCCTTCTGCACGAGACCACAAGCATCCCCAAACATGTTTTGGCCTCATCAATGAGGAGTAGCTTTTGGGGTGGGGCCAAGCCTGATTTGCATATGGTCTTTCCCCTTCTGTAATGGATTGGCAGGCGAAAAACAATGGTCTGGAGGGTTGCCCAGAGCTGTGCCCATGGTTAAGATTCATTCTAAACCTTCCAGCCATCACCTCTGTTTTAACTTCTATTTCACTACAGCTGGCTCCATTTCACTGGCTGACAATTGAAAAACTGATTTGCTTCCAGGTCATCAGTGTTATCCACCAAAGTCTTCATGGTCTTCAGGCTCCCGACCTTATTGACCAATGCATCTGGCTTGTCCCCAGAGAGCACCATCCTTTTCTAACACTGGATTCAACAGATTGTAGGCATTTGTCTGTGTAATGAATGCCACCTTAAGCAATTAATAAATTGGGCATATTGTGTCATAGTAACACTTATTCTTGAACTATGTGTCTGCCCTTATTACATGTGTGTCCAAGTTTAGTGGGTTTACTTTACGCTTACAACGTATGGAGACATCTGGTGGGTGCTGTGAGGGTGCACCGAACAACCTCTGAAGTAAACATTTAAAGATGCCCTTGACTTTAGTTGGGCAGGGAAAAAAGCCTTGAATGGTCATGAAGAAGTTAAAATATACAAAAGAAAGTTGGAAGGAGGACCTGCTCAGATTTTGGAAAGCTACACCTTTTTTCAACTCTGAGGGTTTCTTCTAGCACATGGTACCATTAATCAGTTGAAAAAGCGTGCCTGAACATTCTGAAGGATGTATGCCTTGTGATAGCAGACATCTATAGAATTTTAGAATTCTAGAGATGAGTCTTATGACTCTGCTTTGCAGTTATCGGGTGTTCCCAACAGTATTTTTAACTAGTACAGTAATCGGAAAGACGGGCCTTAAACAAGTGGGCACGCTCTTTGATAGAGATGGGAGATTCCTAGCTAGAACAGCACTACAAGCCCACTCCCAAACACCCATCCGTAGCTCCCTGTGTTTTGGGTCCAATCAGTGTTTCACAAAACATAATATGATCAATAACAAAAGGTGAGACATATACACAGAAAATAATTTGACAAGCCTATCAGCAATTTACACAGTTGGACTCTGAACCTCCCAAAAAAACAAAGCAAACTAAAGGGCTATCATTTACCCAAAATGATTAGGATCACTATGGTAAAAGCAGCACGAATGTTGGCTCCTGCCTAATAACTAGGCTACATTGCTTTATTTTATGGGGGGCATATTTTACACCTGATAGGTTTACCAAATGGGATGGCAGAAATGAGGCAATGATGCAGTAAGCCAGTGATGACGTGTTACACATTTTTGTGGACTGTCTGAGACGGGCACATTTCCAGTTTTGGTAATGATGCACTTGTCCGCCTTGATACATCATGGTGAATGCATATATGATTAGTCTAGGGAAAGTTACTGACCCATGGGTGGACAAGGCCGAGCAAGCCATCTTTTCTTTTTCCCTTTTTTGTCACAGTTATAATACCGATGAGGTGACATGCAAAAAAAAATGAAAACAAGAATTGACAAAGCTAACAGTTTTGACTTAATGAAGGCATGGGAAAGACCATTCTCCAAGCACTCCCATAATGGTACTATTTGGACATAAGAGGGCAACACTTGGCAAATTATGTTAGTACCTGGAAAACCTGTATCTAATACCCATCTAAGAGACAGCTGTTGGCTTTGCCAGTGCTTTTTAACAGGAATTCAGTGCAGGAGTGTCGGGATCCTATCCACCTGCCACGCAGCACCGCTACATGCGCACATTCAGAGACTCTGTAGGTTTTAACATAGCGGTTATGCCATAAACAAACTGCCTCTGCATTCATTTACTTGTTTTACTGCTGCAGTTCTGGACCAAGCTAATTTCATGTTCCATTCCGGGTTTTGGGTTAAACCAGCAGATGTATTCTGGTATATACATGCTGCCCAAGAGGCAGAGGGCTGGGGGAAGCATACCAAGTACATTTGTTTACAGCAACGTACTAAGAGATGGAGAGACTCTGGTTGAATTTACCTGTTCCAAGCTAATGCAGGCTAGGCTGCAGAGAGCTGAGGAGACCTTAATTACAATCCACTGCTGCAGGCTACTGAAGCCAGGACTGTTCCCGTTCCTGTTTGTTTCTTGCTTGCCTAATTACTAGACTACAGTCCATAGTTTGTGACTGCTGTCTTGAACCCCTCGTATTCGCTGAAATGTCATTGACCGGTCTTGTCTGAGCCTATTGCTTTGTGTGTCCGGATATTCCAGACTCGGATTTGTATTTTGTTTCACTATCTGTTCTGTGCCTGGTTTCTTTCAACACTGCTTTCCCCCTGTATTACATCTTGGTCCACTGTTGTGCCTCAGCTCTGTATCCGTTTATATAGTGACCTTTGGATTTGGCTCTGTTCAGATCAGATAAGGGAAAGACTTCTGTTGTCTTCGTTTAGTCCGCTGGAGCAATATCTGCCTCAGTATATGGTCTCCAGTTTTACCCTTACACTGAGTTCAACATAACAGTTTCTTCGGTACGCCTAACTCATGACCCTGTTGTATAGCAGCTGTTAAGAGTAATCTGCTGGTACTGATCCCAAGGTTGTTCCTAAACCCTGGAGACACCGTATTATATTCCAGTACACCCTTTATTCTGATAAATCTGTATTGCCCAGTATATTTGCTTGCCTTTGCTTTCTGTGTCTCTTTGCTTACAGCCAGCTCCTGCCTCTGCAGTTCCTGTGAATACCTGTTTCAACTCCGATAAGCTTGGTATGTGCCTTGTTTCTGTTATATGCTAGTGTTGCCTCAGGAATCTCACCTAATCTATAGTGGATACTCTGAGGTATAGCTTTTGCCCTGTCCTCTCCGGCCAGACACCTGACAAAGGGAGAGATGCAAAGACACACATATCACTTACTATAGTGTGGCCGTTCTTTGGTTAAATATAGATATACAGCTATAATTGGTTAGATATAGTGGCATATGAAGAAAATAGTTTAAATTATCAAAGCCACTTTCTACTTGGTTTCCAAAGTGACCTGCTGCTTCAGAGCCATTTGTGTACTGAGTCTGGCCCGGTGAGTTTCATCCGCAACAGATGAAGCCTGCCCAGGCACCCTTTATCTGCTGGGAACCCTTCTGAGGAGAACAGGATATACTTCCTTTAGGGGTAGAGTGGGAGCTAAGAACTTCAAAGGGGCATCTGCAACATAATGGAAAAGTCACACCTGGGAGACAATTACTTGAGTCCCTTTAATCTGAGGCAGACAGGGGTTGGGGGAAGGAGAGTGTAACTCGGATAGGACACATACCTTGGAGAAGGGACCAGGCATCTTGGATAGGCTCAGGACTCATTTCTTCCTTAACATCCTGAGACACCCCACCCCTCCTCCCCCCTTTAACTTCCTGTAGATGTGTCACTCTGTGAGCTGACATCACAAGGAATAATACTTGCTACAGCAGCAATTATTTGCCACCAGAGAAGGCTTGGAATGGACCAATCTGATGCGGGACAGTGGCTGTATAAGGAGGCGTGGCCCCCCTAATTGATTCATCTTTGGGAACCCTTTGGAGAGACATCTGATAGAATCATCTTTAGATTCTTTCAATTAATTGAAGAGGATTTGACTGGAAACTTTTTGGGGTAAAGGCTACCCATCCATTGGGTAGCCTTTACAAAGACAAAGACATCCATGGAGGGTTCAGGCCCTCTCTCCAACTGCCTCTTGGGAACATTTTAAGTGACTTGCTGGAGAGAAAAGCTTAGCAGGCAGAGTGCTGGGTACCAATGACCAGCAGCAGTTGAGTGGCAAAGGTCTGTGTCAACCTTCATGCTCTTAAGGGCAGAAGACAAACTCACCTTTTCATCAGGGGCCCCAGTGAAGAGTCCAAAGCACTCCAAGGAAGAAGCTGCCTATGGCTCACCCAAACTTTGAATCACCTCAAAGACCCAACAAAACTGCCTTTCAAATACTCAACTTTGAGCTGCTTCGCGCATCTCTGAGCTATGCCAACCTGAACATTGCCAGCCTCTCCCAAGCTTCTTATAGCCACAAGCTGTTAACGCTTGTTGAACTGCACCACTTTGTTGGATCAAGTTGATCCACTTTGATGCTGAAGCTGAATTTCCATGTGACAAGATTGTCCAGCCAAGCGGACTCGACATTGCCTAGCTGCCCCCAAGCTCCTTTGAGGCTAAAGCTGTGGCTGCTTGTCTAACAGCATTGCTTTGTTGAATCCAGTCGGACAGTCCCCCAACTCGAAAACGACTTGACGGATCAGAAAGTGCCCAAAAACAAGGCTTGATGCTGTTGAGATCCTAAAAGAAGATATAAAGGTATAAATCAGCGGTTCAGTTCCTCTGGCCTTGTTCTATGAGCCCTGGTGACATTTAATACCCATGTAATACTTTGAAGACATTCTTGAACTTCTTGACTATTTACATGCACACACCTGTTGTTCAATGCCCAGAGTGCCCTTCTCTCCCAGTCTCATTGCCGGGGTGGGCTGTTATTGTTTAAATCATTTGGCTGTCCTTTTCGTTTAATGAAGGTCTTATTTTGTATACAACCTTGATTGGATATTTATTTTATTTTGGTACTTACCAACTATTGTTGTTTTGGATGCTTCCATACTAGCTCAAACCCTCCTAAAGAGTATAGCCTGAACGTTGCCCATGCTACCTTAGAGGCGAAAGAGGCATATCATTCATGCTGTGCATGTTTCACCTTTGTGAACAAGATCACTGCTGTTCTAGTAGTGACGTGTGGCTGAGTAAGCGCTTACAAGGGCCTGATCAGTCCTGTAATCTCATTTAGTCACAGGTGGAGTTATGGAGTTTTCAACTGGGGAGAAGGACAACAGCAAAAAAGGGGCAGGCAAGCAGGGGTTTTGGGGAATAAGGCATACATTTAATTTGGAACCACAGAGAAATGGCATGGAAGTACACACCAAGCAACGTATGGATCCAAGTGGACATTTGTAAGTAAGCATCAGGAAATCCTGACTTGCATCAAATGAGAAGGCTGGTTTTGGTGCCCATTGGGGCAACACCTTTTCTGTCAAGCACAATTTAATGTGAGGAAGGATAAGGACACCAGATATACAGCAGAGCACAGGCATCAGTTATTATTATTATTATGGTATTTAATGAGCGTGGACCTAGCTTTGAGAAGCAACAGAATGCTTTAGAGGTATACACCAATACAGATGCATAACAGAGCACTTTACAAAGGTGTACAACCTTACAGATGCATAATGAAGAGCTTTTCAGGGGTAACAGAACAGATATACAGAGGAGATAGGGGACAGAGGAGGGGTACAGCTGTACCAGGTGGCAGGGTGGAGAGGTGCGGGCGTCGTCCAGCAAGTCAGGTGGCGCAAGGGGGATGTGATGGCCTAAGTGTTGAGGAGGAGAGACTCCTTGAAGAGGTGGGTCTCGAGTTCTTTTCTGAAATGTAGGAGCGTGGGGGCAAGTCTGATGCAGGCGGGGAGGATGTTCCATAGTCTTGGGGTGTAGGCAGAGAAGGCTTGTTTTCTGGTCCTTTCCTTTTGCATCAATTTCACGTCTGCACATGTACTGGCTTCTGGTGGTGCGCTGTCCTCCGGAGATGCAGAGATTCTCTGTGGGGTAGCTGGGTGTCTTGAGGGCGACTGCATAGAAAAAGGTATATGGCTATAGGGCAGGTAACTGGCCATTATTCAACACTCAAGACAGAGTATTGGCCCAGAGCTGTGAGTGCCAAATGGGTGGAGCAGAGTGTTGGACGCTTAAAGACAACTAGGAGCCATAACGCGAAGTTGGATCACGCATGTGACCAGAAATGCAACTCTCAGGATATTGAACGTATTATTGGCCTCACCTCTGCACTGGTTTTGCTGCTGTACCTGGTGTGGCAGCAAAGGAAGGAAGGATAGCTCAGAAGGGCAATGCGTTTGTCTTGGAAGCAAGACAACGCGGCGCAACACAAGTTCGAATCCCGAGATTAGCACTTGCTGATCCTTTGAAGTGTATTCATTTTACCATCAAGTTCAACCTCAGTGAAGGCAGAAGACAAATAACCTGTTCTGCCACAGTGATGGAGCAACAAGCAGGACCTGCTAAAGGGATTAATGAGAGAGGAAGGTAAACAATGAAGAATTATCGATAAAGCCATACGACTTGAGGCTTTACATTGATTGATATTTGTTTCAAAGATGCAGTCTTCATATGCGAGAACAGCCTCCCAATACACGAGTAAGGCCATCCAATGTCAGGCAATGCCTTCTACGGCTGGTATAGCCACACATCCAGTGGCAGCCATCATATGCCAAGTGCAGCCTCAAATGCCCAGTACGGCCAGTTACTGCCTTATGAAAGGTATAACCACATGTAATTTTGTATGGTGCAGCTGTCACATGTCCAGTTGCTGCCATCATATTTCAAACACAGGCTCAAAGGTTATGTTATGCATTGGGTTCTCTACTCTATCACCACTAGTGGCTTCTTGGCGCTATTGCTTTGATGCCATTGATGCCATTGGATCTAGTGAGTAAGGGAACAGAACCAAACAGCACAGTAAGATTCACAAAGATGTGTCTTCAATTTCTTTTAAAGATTAGGAACTGGGATGTGCCACCTAGTGGTGGTTAATGCCACGTAACCACGCTACTGGCACGTTTTCCATTAAAATGCATGATATTAGAAGAATTTTATATAGCTATCTTTGTGAAGTTCTCCCAACTTCTGTGATTTTTTGTAATCCCATCACATTGTAATCCCTTCACATTTTAGGACGGTGTTACTGTCTCATGCGGCTTTAAAATGCATGATTTGGCACAGCTTGTTGTTCGCGATTGTTCCACGTTGGAGCCGTCCTAAATCTCCTTATGACTTGCTCTTTGCATGATTTGATGTCTTATTAATATGGCTTTCACGCACCGGTGGGGGGAGGAGGGAGACATGGCCGGTAACCACCCTACAGCCCGAGCCATGGTAAGCCTGAGCGTGGGCTGTTACCGGCCATGTCCACCACTCCACCCCCCGCCGGGGTGTGAAAGCCATTCGTACCACGGGGTTCATCCGGGGTGCAAAAATTTTTTTCCACCCTCATTCGCTGTTTCTGCAGCGAATCTCTAGAGGGAAGAAAAAAACAGAAAAGATGGCCAAGGAGCGCAGGGACAGGAGCTCAAAGCTGTGGTGCCAAAACAAATGCCACCTATTTTAGCACCCACTATATTACAGGCCTGAGCGGGCCTATACAGCAGCCATATTCCCTAGGAAGGCCGCCACTGGTAAATAGTGATGTATTACAAGATGTCTACCTCCCAGAAGATGCAGGAAACACGTGCGACATCTCTGCTAATGTAGCTAAAGTGGGTTCACCTGTGCAGAAGGTAAGCACACCACTTCCCTTCAAGACATTGAAAACACTATTTCTAGGACTACACAGGAAAGGTGTGAAAAAGTGGGCATCTCTAATGCCCACATCACCATTTAATGCATACATGGGTCAGATTTGACCCATTTCTGCATTACAAATAATGAACAATCAGGGGGGGAGAAAGAGAGAGAGAGAGAGAGAGGAAGAGGAAATATATATATATATATATATATATATAGCCCACAGATTTTACTGACTCAATGTGCTTTTGAGAAGAGCATATTCTTTTTGGGGACTTGGAGACCCCACTGTCATTAAAACTGAAATATCCATTTTTTTAACAGATGTATTCCATTTTCATATAACATAATAAAAAAAACAGTTTAACAAGTAAACAGACCAAAACAAACTGACAGACCATCGTTGCTAGCATAAAATCTCAATAGCATCAATACACCAGGAAAAACAAAAACGTGCACAGTGTATTGTCCCACTGCCGGTGTCAACAACCCACATCCTGGAAAAAGCATGTACATATCATCATTCACATCTGTTTTAATGTGATTACCCATTCATGATCAGATCAGAGGGAATGTTTTCTATGTCCAAAAAGGCATGCCAAATTGTATTCGCATCTCCACCCACTTAAGTGCACCTGGCTGATGTAGCATCCTTTCTGTAGTTGACCACTTGATAACATCTCTTATCCATCATGACTATTAGTTGGGTCATGACCAACCTTCTATTACATGGTAATAGGCTTTTTAGTCGGAACTAATCCCAGTGAGATATATTTAAACATGCCCTTACTCTTCATTTCTTTTTTAAATATAACAGGATTAAACATTATTTGATGTAACCCTATTAACAATAGATTGTTTAAATTAATCGGCTTGATTTATGATAACATGTTACGATATACATGTATCTACATGTTACAATATGATTGCAAATATCAGACTAAGAGTTCTTCTCTTGGCATACATTTATTTGAGAGAGATGTAAAAAAACAAAATATTTATAACAAGGAAGGAAATGACTTTGAAATACGTTATAAGAGTTTGGGTTGATAGAATAAAAGTATACACACTAGAGTGCATGGTGTTAATGCCAAGACAATAGGAGTGATGCCATTCAAGTAATAACATGATTGGGATGGGGCAATTCTAACAAATCCAAGAATATATCCGTGTATTGAGAGCATTACTACTAATTTGCACACCCAGATATTTAAACACCTCCAAATTCAGTTTGATGGAAATACCTACATAAGTAGCTGCACAACATCCAGAAAAATAGCAAAGGATCAGCCTATTCCAATGTATTTACCTTATTAAATGTATAATAACATTCCACTGGTAGTCTGTCTCCACTTGAAGCTCTTCTCCTGCGCATAGTTCTATAGCCCATTTAATATGTTCAATAGTGAGGGGCACCCATGACAACAGATTAATCATCATTAACGTATGGTAAAATGGTCTCCACAAGCAACTTGTGAACCTGTTCAATACCAGGACAAATCAGTCGTACAAAGAAGTCTCCATAAAACTCAGCAGAAATCATGTTAATCTGCTCTGGCTCACAACTGACCACACCACAGTTACTGCGTATACAGCTAAAACAAGAAGGAACATGACCTCTATTCACCAACCATGCCAGCATTCGTCCCCCTTGTCTGCCTCATCATAAGCCTTGGACACATGTTTTGTAATCCTGTTGTAATCCTGTTTTATTTCCTTTTTCATGCTGCGTACAATTTCCCAATCATAAAAGGTTATTCCTCTTTAGGATCTGGTGTAAGAACTATCCTTAAATCAAGTTCGGCCACCTGGGACTCCAGTGCCTCCACATCCTTAATCAGTACTTTCCTTATGCCACATGAGGTGGACATGCACAACCCCGCATGGCAACTTTAAACCATCCCATTTTATTCCATGACTAATGGGAGCATTTGGATTGTCCTTTAAGAAATTATAGCATGCCTCCCTAATTAGGGGTACAAGTGCTTCTACCCTTAATCCCCACCTCGGACATGCTGTATCCCCACATGTATATATTTCTTTTAGGGGGAGTGATCTGAGAAGGTTCTGTGCAAATATTTGACCTCACTGAACCCTTATGAACCAAAAAAATATATCCTTGTATAGGAGTTGTGTACTCACAAATAGAATGCCATTGGTCCATTACACCAAATTGTGTGACATCTAATAAAGCCATAGGTGCCAAATTAACAGATGTGGTGCCCCACCCCTAAACTCTCAAAGCTTCTATCAAGTAAGCAACTCAAGTTTCCACCTCAGATTAAGAAACGTTGATCTCAGTAGCATATTAAAGAAGGCAGAATAATCAATGTTTGGAGCAAATATAATTTAATAGACGGTATTCTGCCCATGACAGACCTAGCAAGTGCTACATATCTCCTCAATTGGTCAATTATTGACTTGTTGATCAATGCAGGAACATTGGGACTTCTCCATATCAATGTACCCCTGACAGATTATATGACGCATGAAGCATGCACATGTCCACACCATTCAGAATTGGGTTTCTTACTTTTTACCATGGTTAAATGAGTTTTCCGTAGAATATCGATCTTCACGTCCTATCTACAGAAGTATTGAAATAGCTGCTGTCTTTTAACAGCATTGGTAATACCAAGAACATTCAGGTGTTGGGGTAGTTGATAAAGGTCCCAATGAGAAAGAGGGGTTCACGTTGTGCGTGCCATATTGTTCACTGAGGGAACGGCTAAATTGGTGCAATGTTACAGTTTTACATTGTTATGTTGTTAATGGGAATGGGATATGTGTACTTTTAGTGTTACTTTGTGTTTGAATTGATACATTTTAGAGTGCATGCACACAGCAAGATAAATATCAAAATCGCAGATGAAATATAAATAAAATCTGGGTATGGTGTGCCACGAAGCGCCTAGAAGCTGGGCTACGAGGAGCTTCATAATGCGCATGCGAGAAAGGGGATTTGTCACGAAGAAACCACTGTGAAGAGGAAGCAGTAGTTTTAAAACATGCATGGACTGACATACATACATGATATGATATGGCATTTATAACGCACCTATACACATGGATCTCAAGGGACATTTGTTTGGGGTACATGGTGGATACGTAAAAGTCTGTATGCCGGTTGCTCTTCCATAGTTTGGTGAGGCTCTGCAGCCAGGGTGCACGAGGTGAACTCTGTGTGACTGGGAAAACTGCTTTGGTCAGGGTTGAAGGCAGAGGGAAGGCAATGAGTAGCTGCAACATTATCAGGTGGTTGGTTACAGCCAGGCTGGGTTTTTACCACTTAGCACTACTGCGGACAGGAGATGCAATCTTTTAAGTGCATGAGAGCCTGTTATTCATTGTCCAGATAGGTACAGCCATCTATTCGTGGTTGAGCAATGAACCTGTGGTGAAGAGACACCTAAGGGTAGAGTTGACCGATACTTTATGGATTGTTCAAAGACACAGGAGAGATGGTCTTTGACATTGGGGTGCCTTGCCAATAGCGATAGAGCAAAGGGAAGACCAATACATCGCCAAATTGGGAGAAGGATTTGGAGAAAATGCCAGACCATTTATGGACCAGCAATCATCATGGTGTGGGTCTGTTAGAGTGTTGGAGTGGTAAGAATACAATTTAAACCTCGTGCGAGATTGCCATGGGTTAAGCAGTATCCTACATCTAGAGAGGCTGACAAAGGGATTTATGAGACCATTAAGGCAGAATACATGTGTCCCCATTTAACACAGCCATCTACCCTTTGAAGAAAGCAAAGGGGCCCAGTTGGAGGATGGTCCAAGATTTGCGCTCTCTCAATAATATTGTTGAGGCAGAATTCATGGTGGTACCGAATCCTGCTACCATTCTCTGTAATATCTCTACTGGGTCAACCCACTTCACAGTGATTGATTTGAAGAATGCATTTGGTCCCCTTACGCCCCGATTCTCAGTACCTCATGGCATTTACCCATTTTGGGCAGAGATTCTAGCACAAGAGGTTGCCCCCGGGGTACTGTGGTTCAAATGGATTTGGGGAATTTACATGTGTCCAGTACAGTAATTCAATATGTAGACGACTTACAAGTTTGTAGCACTTCAGAAGAGAAGTGTTGAGAGGAGATTCGATAATGCTCCTCACCCGGCTTGCGGAGAAGGGGTACAAAATGGACAAAGACAAACTGCAATACTGCCAGACAGAGCAAGTATATTTGGGGCAAGTGATATTGCCCACAGGAAGGAAGGTAATGCCAGAGAGAGCCTCCGCAGTTCAGAATACGCACTGGGCAGTCACACTGAAACAAATGCAGCACCACCACTACCATTGTAGATCATGGATTTTTGACTGCTCTAGTTACACTGGGCCCTTACTGCAGGGGCTTAAAGGAGCACAAAGGTCTGATAGAATGGTCTGAGGACATGGTGACTTGCTTTCGGGAACTCAAAGTCACGATCAGCAATTCTCTGGTCTTGGCGACCCCAAATTACAAAAAAAACATTTTATCCGTTTTTTCACTTGAACTTGGCCCAGCAAACTTTGTTAGGGCATACACTTTTAGCATACTATAGTGGACTCCTAGACCCAGTGATGCAAGGACAGTTCCCTTTTGAACAAGCTTTAGCGGCAGCAGATTTTGCAATTCAAAAGTCTTCAACTATTACAATGGGTTTCCCAGTGACATTGTACGTGGAGCATGCAGTCTTTGCGATCTTGGAAAAATCCAAGTCGACTTTGATGAGCCAAAGAGTCTTGGGGTATGAGGTTATTCTATCGAATGCATCTATACATCCCCTATGGTTTCACCTAGTCAATCCTGCCACATTTGTAGCCGAGTCAGTGAAACCTGATGATATTGTCCAAGATTGTGCGACTTATGAGGGAGAAGAGGAAGAGAGGACGAGTGTTAAGGAGGAGGCCTTGGAGGGAGGTGAGGTTCTTTTTGTTGATGGTTCCTCAGCAATCAATCAGGACACTGGTGAGAGGCATACGGATGCAGCCGTTGTGGGCCTTGTGGATGGGGAATACCAGGTCAGACTGAAGAAACAGTTGCCTTTGCATTACTCCACGCAAGCAGCAGAATTAGTGGCACATAGAGTGCTAGAAAAGTGCAAGGGAAAGGCAGTCACTATTTATTCTGACTCTGCGTATGTAACCTCCACTGTGCTTTCAGGCTTGTCAAGGTGGCAGAAGTGAGGGTTTAAGAGATCTAACGGGACCCCTGTCCAGCATGCTGTGCTGTTGTCCAGATTAATCAAAGCACTAACACTGTCCACAGAGGTAGGGATTGTTCAATGTTCTGCGCATACTAATCGTACTTACCCAATAGCACTTGGAAACTATGCCGCAGACAGGGCGGTGAAAGAAGCCGCATATTTGCCATTCCCAGATCCCCAGAAAATGGAAACCGCGTCCCAGCAGGTAAAGTTGCCAGTCCCGTACACTGTAGTCCCTTTGCTTCAAATTATGAAGATGCACCTAAGTATGAAAAGAAGCTCTGGGCAAAGAGGATGTACCCTCTCACCCACAGATTTGCTGTGGAGACCTAAACTTACAGGGAAGATATTAATGCACTTAGATGAGTTTCTTGTAGCTCTAGAGTAACTACATTATCTGTCGCACACTTCTCAGCGACAAATCCCGGCAGAGCTCCAGGATTAGTGGTTCATACTAAACTTCTAAGAACAGGTAAGTAGTTTTTTAGGGAACTGCATAGTTCATAGGGAATTCAATCCTGGAAACAAACACCATGAGGTCAGTAAGGAGAGTTTTGCCGAGGCCCTCTGGGCCATTTCAGGAGCTCCATTTTGATTTCATAGATATGGTGCAGAAATGTAATAACTGTTGTTACCTCATAGTAGTAGTTTGCACATTTTCCTGATGGCTTGAGGTTGGTCTCTGTGTACACCCTGATGCTAAGTCTGCAGCAACATTTGTGGTGAGGGAGGTATTTCCACAGTGGGTAATTTGTGCGGTTCTAAAGACAGTGGGAACTAATTCTTTAATGCCTTGTTCGCAGAGATTACTTCACTGTTTGGTATTAAGCACAAGATTTGTTTGGT
Source organism: Ambystoma mexicanum (assembly GCF_040938575.1). Lineage (NCBI taxonomy): Eukaryota > Metazoa > Chordata > Amphibia > Caudata > Ambystomatidae > Ambystoma > Ambystoma mexicanum. The sequence continues at coordinate 463,446,053 of NC_090937.1, forward strand.
GTACCACTCTCAGGCCAACGGAGTAGTGGATAGGCTAAATGGTGTTCTCAAGTCTCGATTGTTGAAAATATCTATTGATATAAAAACTGGCAGTTTTTTTTTTAAATATATTTTTATTTTATGTAAACCAAACAACAATACAACAAAACATAAATAAGACACACCAAACAACAAGAACAAAAAAAAAAACCCCAAAAATAAACACTGCAATCCCCATCCCTCCCCCCTATGAGCCTGTGTGGTGTCCGCCATCGGTATCCGCTCCGTGCGGTGGGGCATCATCGCCCTCAGATCCAGCCGAGACCGACCCTGTTCCAAACAGCTCGGCTATCAATAACTTCCATGCCGTGAGGGAGCCCGTTTCTTCCTCCTCCCCTGCCATACTGGCATCCCGCCACGCCGCTGTCTCGGCATCAGCCCATTTTTGGAGATCTCTCCACCAGACCTCCACTCGTGGCTTATGACATTTCTTCCACCCCATGGCAATCCTACGTTTAGCAAGCACATAAGCCAGATCTTTAAGTTTCTCGACATGTCGGAGCTTACGCGCTCTGGGATACCCCCCCAGCAGACAGGCCCAGGCTGAATCCACTTTGAGCGTAATACCCTTTCCTGCCAGCCTCTGCGCCACTTCGCCCCAGTAGCTTGCGATCACTGGGCACGCCCAGAACATGTGTGTCATGTCCGCATTCTCTTCGTTACACTTGGGGCACGCCTGGCGCCCAGTGTCTCGAAATCTGGATATTCTCAGGGGGGTCATATATGCCCTGTGCGTAATATAGAGCTGTATCTGCTTAAACCTGGCGTTCCTCGATACTTTTTTGTGGTACCCCAAGGCGCGTTCCCACAACCCATCCGCCATCGGGGCCCCCATCTCTGCTTCCCATTCCAGTCTCAAGTGCCCCAAATCCTTCCCAACCTTTGTCATTAGCATCTCATACAACCTGGAGACCTCATGCCCACCCTCCGATGTGTCGTATATTATCTCCAACGTAGCATCCGGTTCATCGGCCAAGGTAGTTTCAGGCCACGAACACCGGATCTCCCGCACCACCCTATGATATGTTACGTTTTGACCCCTGTGCAGCCCCGACACAGCCTCTAGTTCTTCGAACTCCATTAGGGTCCCGTCCTGCCAGATGTCTCCCATGGTGACCAACCCCACTGATTCCCAGTATGTCCGAAGGATTGCTCTTAGCTGCCCGTCTTCCTTCGCCAGTGCGACCAGTGGCAACTGTGGCACACACGGCAAGGGGTCACCCATCATCTGGCAGGCTCGCCTCCACATGTTCCTGCCCAAGACCAGCATCCTAGGACGTTCCCTCATACATGCATTGGACACCCAGATCACCTCTCGCAAATAAAAAGGGGAACAGTCCCTCCCCAGCAGCCTGTGTTCAGGGGTCTTGTCATCCGAGAGCCACCTGGCCACATATTGCAATTGCGCAGCCACATAATAGGCCTCAAAGTTCGGCAGTTTCACGCCACCTTTCTCGTAAAAGTTCTGCAGTTTCCACAGTGCGACTCTATTGCGTGTGCCGTGCCATAGGAAATCCCTACATACACTATGTAACCTCACAAAAAACTTCTTAGGTATCATATAAGGGATGTTATTAAAGTAATGCAAAAGCCTGGGCAGCACCACCATCTTGAGCATAGCTCCCCGGCCCATCATCGCTAAAGGCAATCTTTCCCAGAACCTCATGCACTTCTCAATCTTCCCCACAGCTAATTCGGTGTTATGCTTATGTTCCTCCTCAGTCATGTGATACACGTCAATTCCCAGGTCCCGGAAAGAGCTTGTCGCCCACGGGATCTGCAGCACTGGCAACCTCTCCACGGGAGTCCCCACATAACCGCCCAGCGGAAATAATATGGATTTCTAGGGGTTTACTGCTATACCGGACAGCCAGGCGTACCTCTCCATTACCTCAAAGGCATACTGCAAATTCTCTTCCGGGTATTTCAGGTATAGCAGCATATCATCTGCATACAGGGATATAAGGTGACACTCCCCTCCCACCTCAATACCCACCGGGTCATACTGCTGCCGAAGGTAAATTGCTAAGGGTTCGAGGGCCAATATATACAACATTGGGGACCAAGGACACCCCTGCCTAGTGCCTCTGCCCAACTGCCATCTGTCTGACACCACTGCGCCCGTACGGACCCTGGCCAGAGGTGCACTATATAACATCTCGGCCCACCTAATGTAGCCTGGTCCCATTCCAAACCGTCCCAGAGCCGCCAGCAACCACGGCCACCGAACAGAGTCGAACGCTTTAACCGCGTCCAACGCCACTATCGCCATTTCGCTGTCGTCGCCACATCCCCATTCAACCACCCTGTGAAGGCGTCTATGATTGTGAGTGATATTCCTGTTCGGGACATAGCCCGTCTGGTCAGGATGAATCAACTTGCTGATCACTCTCCGCATTCTGGCCGCCAGGACAGCTGTTAGGATCTTGCTGTCTTGGTTCAGCATCGACAGGGGCCTGTAGGAGCCACAATCGTGTCCCGGTTTATTGGGTTTGGGGAGCGGTATTATAATCGCCTCCCTGAGTGATTCCGGCAGCCGCCCCACTTCGAACGCTTCATTAAGCATCTCCAGCATGGGTGGGAGCACCTCCTCCCCATACGCTTTATAAAATTCACTGGGGAACCCATCCGCCCCTGGGGCCTTGCAAGTAGGTAACTGCCTCACAATCTCTTTCAACTCTTCCAGAGTGATCGGAGCATCCAACTCCTCTCGCTCTGCATCACTTATCCTGGGCAGGCCTATGTCTTCGAGTACTTCATCTATCTCCTCCCGGCTCCCCCCCTCACGATCCTCGTATAATGCCTGACAATATTCCACGAATGCCCCATTTACACCTTCTTGGGTGTCCACCTCCTCGCCCTTTTCAGTGATCACCGATCGGATCGGGGGTCTCGGGGTCTCACTCTTATACAGCAAAGCTAGGAGCCTGCCCGTTTTGTCCCCCCCCCCGCATGTAGTCTCTCAATATACTTTCTGTAGTTCAGATTACAGAGCCTGTCCCAGTGTTCCGCACACCTCTGTTGCAGGTTAGAGACCGCCTCCGTATCGATCCCACCTTCTTCCAGCTCTCTTTCCAACTCAGTCTCAGCCTTATGCAGATCGGCTAGGACTCCCCCCCCCATCAGCCCCTTGGACTTCGCAATGGCGACCCCCCGCATTACCACCTTAAAGGCCTCCCATAAAGTACCAGCCGACTTAACACTCCCTGTATTCACCTCAAAGTAAGCAGTTATCTCCTCCCTCATATCTTCTCTGAAGACTGGGTCCCTGAGCGCTTCCGCCCTAAGGCGCCATGTTGGAATGCGCGCTCGTGGGAGGTAAAGCTGCCATCGCAAGACCAGGGGCGAGTGGTCCGAGAGGACTCTCGCCCTGTAGTCTATATGGTCGCACTCCGCGACAACGTCTGGAGTGACGAAAAAGTAATCCAGCCTCGTGTGCAGTTGATGCGGGGCCGAATAATGCGAGTATTGCCTCACGCCAGGGTGACTCGCTCTCCACACATCTACCAGGCCAAAGTCCACCAGCAACGTCTGCAATACTCTAGCCGCCGTGCTGGGCTTGTCTATCTTGTCATCCGACCTATCCTCCCTGGGGTTCAGTACACAATTGAAGTCCCCGCCCCAAATCACTGTACCCCCCATCCCGTCGCCAAGTCTCGTGCACAGTGTCCTAAAGTATGTCGCTGTGTCCTGGTTGGGAGCATAAGTGTTTATAATACACACTACTTTGTTCTCCACAAGCCCCCTTACCATGACCAGCCTCCCATCGGACTCCACAACCTCCCCAAGTAGCTTAAATGGGACATGTGGTGCCACCCAAACCAGCACACCTCTAGCATAGGCGGAGTATGTAGATCCCACTACTGTCCCCTTCCACTTCCTCCCCACCAGTTCCATTTTCTCCCGTGTCAGATGCGTCTCCTGTAACAAGGCCACATCTATCTTTTGCCTTTTCAGGTACAACATGACCTTGTTTCACTTTAGGTAGCTGTTAAGCCCTCTCACGTTCCACGTTAATATCCTAAGGTCCCCCATGGTCTATCAGTACCTCCCACCTCCCTCCCAGGGCTTCCCGCCTCCCCCCCACCTCGCAGACACCCAATTCCAGTTTCACCCCCAGGCTCATATAAAAACTAACACACCCCACCCCCCTAACCCAACCAACTGCCCAGCTCCATCCCTGGATCTCAGGCATCCCCGTGTTCGGTTCTCTCCGGAAACCCGAGTAGAGAACCCGGCGGGGTGTCACCCCACTAACAGTGACTAACCTAAACTCAAACTGGGGTACAAAGAACGGCCCCTGGAGGCTCCTCTCCCTCACATCCATATCCGTGCACACGGACCATGTTCCCAACTACTAACGCGTACACTTTCTAAAACAAATTCAAAGACTATATTCCAGTCCCAATGTTCATAGCCCGACCGGGCCCGCAGCGTCACTTATCTCGTCCCGTTCCATCGGCCGTCCGAACATCTGGCTCCTGAGGGCAGTTTTGCGCATCCAGCCACTCCATGGCATCCTCCGGAGTGTCAAAAAACAGCATCTTGCTCTTAAAGAAAATCTTCAGTTTGGCCAGGTAGAGTAACATGTATTTATACCCAGCTTCCCGCAATCGCCTCTTAACCGATCCAAAGTTCATGCGACTGCGCTGTACCTGCAGGGTATAATCGGGGTAAGCAGTTATGGTCGCCTCTCCTCGTCGTATAGTGCCCCCTTTGCGGAAGTGTTCAAGGATCCTTTCCCGGTCCCGGTAATTGAGGATCTTGGCGATCACAGGCCTGGGCGGATTTCCCGGCAGTGGCTTCCTAGTCAAGGCCCTGTGCGCTCTCTCCACCGCAAACCCCTGCGACAGGGCGCCCCCCGTGATCTCCTGCAGCAACAAGTTTTCAATGAACTCCGTGGGACTTTGGCCCTCAGCCCCCTCCGGCAGGCCCACAATGCGGACGTTGTTTCTCCGGGCGCGTCCTTCCGCCTCCTCAGCCCTACTCTCCAAGTTGCCCACACGTTGCACCAGGGCATGGAGATCACGCTTGTGCAGTCCGCCGCGGTTGGGCCCACTTCCTTTTCCAATGTCTCCGTGCGCTCTGCCAGGGCTCGCATGTCCTGCCTTAGGAGGTTCACGTCCTCCTGCACCGCCCCAACCTGTAGTTCCATCGCGGTCTTCAGTTCAGCCACAGCGAGCTGGAGCTTGGTCTCCCACGTCATTTTCAGGTCCGCGATTGCAGCGAGGACCTCCTGGTTCGCACCCCCGACGGCCATCTCCTTGGCCTGAGCCTTCTCCTTGCTCCTGGCTCCGTCCGGGCCGGGCGGTGTCTTGGCGTATTCGTCGAGCGTGGGTTGTTTATTCTTTGCTCTCAGGAGCTTATTCGACATGTCTCCCGTCAGAAGCGTCCTTCTGGCCACGCTCAGGTCCGAGGCAGGGAGGCACTATGCCCACTCACCAAAGCTCCGTCTTGAGGGCCCTTTGTTCTCCGGCCCACCCGACCATCTGAGCTACTGTTGTTGTCCACCGCTATCCCAAGGTGGGCTAGGTTGCGCTGCACCCTTCGTAACGCCCCGGGGGCGCACGTGTGTTGTGCAAACCACCACTGGGGTCCCGATCCACCACTCCTTTGTCCCCTCGTCAAACGGCGGCGGCCATTTTCTCATCCGTCGAGGTCTCGCCTCCAAATCTTCACTTAGCTTCTAACTACACATTCGCAGTGCGAACCCGTGTAAAAAAGTATCCACACGTGCAGCCGATCTTCATGTACGCAGTCATCACCATCTCCACCGAATCGCATCGGTCCTTGCACGGTTTTCAGTCGGATAATGTACGGATCTGCGGGAGCCCCCGTACAGACGTGTCTTTCTCACATGGCTTCCAAGCCACGCCCCCCCAAACTGGCACAGTTGCCTACCAATTGTTGTTTTATTTGAGGAATCGGCCAGAGAAAGATCACCACATTGGCCCTCATGAAATTGTGTCTAGGCGTAGGTCATACTCTGCTTTCACGTGCACGCACAGCATCAGATGCACATAAATCTGCAGAGATCCTTGGTGAGGAGTTTAGGGAGTATCTTAGGGCCTTAACCAAAATTATATCTTTACAGGTTGCGTCTTATGACCAACAGCCTACTTGAGAAAGAGGCAAAGAATCGGACGATCTGCATCAGCAACGACTGTTCCATGGGGACCTAGTTTTTGTCTACTTCTTTGTGCTACGCTGGAATGAGCGGCGTTTCCATGGGATGCACCGCATGATTTTTGCAACTCCGACTGCTGTGAAGGAGGAGGGCAGCAAGAGCTGGGTCCACATCAGCGACATACGAAGGAATACTGGTGTCCCTCCACCGGCACAGGAGCAAGCTCAAAGTTAAGTATGCCCTAAGGATTTGCAGTTCATTCCAGTGAAAAGGGGGTGGGGGGTGAATAGAAACCAGCAATTGTTAATTTTCAAGAATAAGAAGAAACTTTGGATTTAAAATGTATATTAGGATGATGGATTATGTCTTTTTTGTTTCTCTTGTTATCATGTTCAAAGATGGCAAACAGTATGGATTTGAATGGTTTAAACTTATCTAGTATTGTACAATTTGATCAAATATTATTGTGGTCACTAAGTAGGGATTCTGACTTAATGGACAATAATGATGTAAATTCAGATTCAATAGTAGATGCACATGGTTTTGCAGCAGATAAAGTATGGTATAACCATATGAGGAGAGTGGGGAGAGGGAGTACTGTAGGATTTCAGCAATCCTTTTTTTCACAATTAGCAGCATCTTGTGGAACCAATACTTCTAGGTCCTTCTGATCCTCCCTCTCTTTAGTCTGCCCTCTTGGCCTTTTCAAAAGTTCCTGGGTAATACCAAAACCTCTTGGTATGTGTAGTTCTTGTTTTCTTTTAGTTTCAAAGTTCATATTCAATACCAATTGCCTCTTGGTTTATTTCACACTTCACAAATGTCACTTTTTTCTTATTCAACTTTCTTTCCTTATCGTGGCTTCCTTTGTTGTCTGCTTGCAATATCTTTCATTGTCCACAAACATTTCACAGAGACTTTTGAATGTGCGACTTCATCTCACAGGACCACTCTGCTACTTTGTATCCTTGTCTTTCAACAATAAAACTCTTAATTCGTGTTTTATCAGCACATGTGCAACCTTCAACTTTCCAATTACAGTCACTTTCCCTTTAACATCAACCAGACTTTTGTTTCCCCTCGATGAATCACCAGCGATGTTAACCGGATTTCTTTCATGCAGCTCAAGGCCGTTTACAATGCCTCTTCTGCTCCTTCCCAACTTTGCCGTTCAACCGGGAGGGTTTCGGTTTGCTTTTCGGCAACTTGAAGGTTTTTTTCCTCTGCTCGCTTGGCTTTGCTATTTGAATGCTCACGGCCTCCCGAAAGCATGTAAATCTTGCCTGGCTTTCTCTTGATCCTCTCAACTGTCATCAGCCCGTTGGCCTTCCACCTTCCACAGCCTGGTTCGCCTCAGCCTCGGAAGAGCTGTTCCTACTTGTATCCAGCCTCACTCAAAGTGTGCCTGTGTGCGCCACGTTTTATCTTCACCATTGGGTGCTTCTCCCCCACTCCCAGAGGACCCCCTACCCAGGTGATCCTCCCTTGCTTGTCCACCCTCCAGGATCCGGATCCAAAAGCGATGGCCTTTCCCTGGCCACCTGATACGGAATCCCGGGGACTAGGTTGTGAAACACCCTCTAGTTTTTCACAGTGGGAAAACTGGTTTGGCCAGGGTTGAAGGCCGAGGGAAGGCAAGGAGTAGCTGCAACAATCAGATGGTCGGTTACAGCCAGGCCATTTTTTTTTTCCAGTTAGAACTATCGCGGACATGAGTTGCAATCTTTTCAGTGCATGAGAGCCTGTTATTCATTGTCAAGATAGGTCCAACCATCTGTTTGTGTCTGAGCAATAAACCTGGGGTGAAGGGACACCTATGGGCAGAGTTGATCGAAACTTTGTGGGTTTCAATTATTTTCTCAGGTTGTGTCCGGAGGCCATGTGTGTTGAATTAATAGTAGTTTAAATTAGAGTGTTCCAAGGACGCCAGCAAGTCTGGGCGGTTGAGATAGTTATCGCCAGTTCAAAGGGAACTTGTTTATTCTCCCCTCCGCCTCATATTGTTTGAAGTATTCTTGTAAACCATGTACAGCACGTTGGGGTTAGAACGTCCCAGGCCAGCTGGAACTTGGAGTGAATTATGTTTGTATGTGAATGTGTAACTATGTGATGATGTCATGACCTATAACAGAAGACTCTGGAAAAGGGATGACCTATAACAGAAGACTCTGGAAAAGGGGTGTGCTACGAATATGATCTGATGATGGTAGTTAACCAAAAGTCATCAATGAGAATGTGGGAATTAGAGAAGATTGCATTTCTTTTGTGTAGGTTTGACCGATCATGTGTCGGGGATGACTTGTAATAAAATATGTGGGAGTATTTTAACTGTTGCAAAATGTATATAACGTAAAGTGTTTGTGTGATTCAGTGAGACTCTCCCAGCTAGCTCCTCCCAGCTGATTGTACAATAAACTTGCTTTCCGGACACATGTGTGCTCGTTTCTCAAGTGGTGGGCCTATTTTATTTCAGTGCCATTTGTACATTTATAGGGATATCTACTCCACCAGCCTACCTTTTACACATGTATCAACTTAGCTATCCCTAATTCCAAGACCAACAGTAGGTGTCAGCCTATGCAGTGGCAGTGTCAGTTGGGAAACAGCGATTCCACTCTCCTCCACAAGGGACACCCACATGGGACAAGCCAAGCCTTGTGAATGGTACAATGTGACCCAAAATAATAGAATTGGTAACAATCACAAGTTATCCACTCTTTCCACCTGCTAATTTGTGTCTCCTACATATTTGTCTCTTCCTAATACAGCACTATAAGCATTGAAATCCTAGCCTTAAATGCAATGACTCACCAAGCAGACAACCAACACATAGTTATGAGAAGTCATGGACTCCACCATCAAGTAATGCAGCGTCACTTGCCGTTGCGTGAAAAAGTGCCAATTGCCAGTCATATCCATCCTCAATCTAGCCGGGGACGCAGGGCATAGCTGATGATCACCTCTCTGTTTCCTCTTCACAGTTTCAAAGGACCGTTTCTGTTTTTGCATCTCTACACTGTAGTCTGGATTAAAAGAGATTCTTCCTCCTTGGTATTTGATCTCAGCATTCTTCCCGACAGCCGTTCCATTATCAATGCTCTTGGTGATGTCCTAGGGACAGGCCCCTGCCTGGGCATACAATTAGCTCTATCCACTGTAATAGAACTGGATGGAGCATTATCTTCTAATTATGTTGGGATTCATTTTCCCAGATATATGTCCATTGGACAGGATTCGTGACCCTCTGGAAAGCTCAGCATCCCAATGTTATTTGTGCTTGACTGATCCTCTAAAATCAGTAAGTTTGCCAGTAAATCTCTTGAAGTTGGCTGTAAATTGAGCAAAGGCATGCATTTGTTTGTCCACAGTATCCTCCACAGTGGGTGCGCTCTGCTCCACATCAGTCGTCCTTTGCCTGAGATTATCCATAGCTTGCCTATCACCTTGACACTATGTGCTATGAAGTCTATCTGATCACTTGGCTTCTCAATTCCTTCAGAAATTTGCATTTTCAGTTCCTTTGTGCGAAGGGCAATCTTGGCTGATCCTTCAATGCTGTCATCAGGAGATGCTGGTCTCACCTGGTCAGTCCTCTTTAATGTTGTTTGCTTCTTGCTGCACAGCCTCTTCTCACCGTATTCCTGCACATTTAGCACTTTGAGCGATACCAGAAATGTATGTTCACAGCAACAGCAAACTGTTAGAACTTCAAATAAGTTATATCCACAATGTACCAATAACCAGGGGGCCATGGTATGCTTCTCTTCTCTGTGATACTTTCAGGGTGCCAGGATATGTGAAATGTCTGGCCAGTAGGCCCATATCCAGTGTAGGCAACTCGGCCTATTTGACTTTGCTGCCAAAACAACTGGCAGCCCACACCAAAATGGACACCACGATTACTGATCACACCAGCAATCCTACTTTTATCTCCATGATTAAACTAGGCCTGCCACAAGGCTGCTTCAGGATCGCTCCGACTGCCAGTTCACTGAGCCCCATGCCCAGCGCAGCTTACAAGACTTAAGCAAAGCACGAGCCGAGGACAAAACACTCTGCCAGCACACTAGCAGAGATACAGGCAACAGATGAAAAGGTCACCACACTCTGGCACAAACTCTTGGCTACACCACAGCATGAGGCAGAGCGCTCCCACTTCCTGGCACTATCAGGTAATCCAGAAGGCATGGGATCCACAACACCCTCTCTCCCTTTTAATCCAAAGGCCGACCTGCAGAGAAAGCAAGGGTTATGCCACAGCACAGGCCAAGGAGCTGGCTGTCAGACTGATGTACAAGTCATTTTCCGTTCCTTTGCACAGCACAGCCGATGCAGAAGGACTACCAGCAGGATCCTGGGGATCACTCAGCAGCATCAGAGCAGCGGTTTCCCCTCTCGGTAAAGCTGATAACATACCAGTGAACATGCTACATCCAGAAATCTAATTCAGGTATATAAAGCGAATTTGATGAGCTTCAGGATTTAGGCCACCAAGAGTGCAAAGTAGTCCCTGCTAGCTGGTTGTCAATGCCATTCTGTCACCCCCCTGAAGTATACATTTTTTGGGGGGTTTTGAGTATTGGGCAGCAGTGAGCGATCAATGCGGCCCCCAAACCAAACATTTTGGCCACCTAGAAAATGTTTGCGAGTACACTTGGATTAAACCATGCATGTTCAAGGATGCAACAGGTTGTGGTAAGGTGACAGAAAGAAGGTGAAGGACGTGAGGTGTTAGAAGCAGAATATGGCTAACGTTGGAACAGACTAACTCCGAGGCAGGGGAGAATTTGATTGGCAGAGACAACTGTCCCTCCTCTTCTCCGTCCAAGGTTAACAATCAACTGCCCTCGTCCTTTCACCAGCTTCTTAGGTGGGCGAGGGAGTGACATTGGCTCTGCATGAAAAAGAAAGGTGACCATGTCAATGTTCATGTTTTGTGTAGCATACGGCTGTCTTTAAAATGAATTTATAGTGATGTATCTTTGTCTGAAGGAACATTTGCTGTGCAATAAAACATGACCAAATAGGCCGGATTCCAGCATCAGGATGGAGCGTTGACTTGGATGTAGTGGGTGATAGATGTGAGTGGAGTCAGATGAGTGCTCTGAAGTGGTGTTGCCAACTTCTCCATCAGGTTAGGATGCTCTAGTGTATGCATGCGCGAACCAATGTGGTCCTGGGATCTGATTATGATATGATATGGCATTTATAACGCGCCTATCCACAGGTGTTTCAAGGCACGATAAGGCAAGGGAGGGGAACAGAGGGAAGACAGACAACGATCCTACTAGGCCAGGTGTCATTCAGATCATGCAAGTGCATGTGAAGGGGAGGGGGGAGAAGTGCGGTGTGGGAAGGGGGAGCGGACAGTGCAGTACAGGGGATAAGAAAATAAACAACAATAGGTAAAGTACGGCCAGCAGGTGGCAAGTGCAAGGGTAAGTGCAGACAACAGGTGTCAAGAGCTGGTAGTGGGACTGTAGGGATACAGAAAACAGTCCCTAAGTGCAGGGTTGCCAGGGGGGCACTGCAGGAGTGCGACTGACGCGGTTGGGGGTGGGGACCTGGGCCCGAGATCAGAGGGAGGCCAGGCAACCAGTGCAAAGTCAGTGTCAGCCAGGAAGTCAGCAAGGGAGAGGAGGAGAAAAAGCAGAAGCAAAGAGAAAGGTTTTGAGGTGCTTCCAGAACCGAAGATGATTCTTCTCAAGTTTCAGGGAGGCTGTTCCAGAGGGAGGCCCCAGCCGAGGAAAGAGATCTACCACCAACTCGTTGCTTGGAGAAGCGACTGACCCTGAGGGAGTTTGAGGCAGATGAGCAAAGAGTTCGAGAAGGAAGGTATTTAGGAAGAGAGAGTTGAAGGTAATTGAGGCCCTAGGCCCCAGAAGACCTTGTGGACTCTGCAGAGGGTTTTGAACTTAATCCTCGCAGCCACAGGGAGCCAGTGCAGAGATTTCAGTCCTGGAGAGATGCGATCCCTGGGCTTGAGGCCAAGGACAAGTCTCGCAGTCCTGTTCTGGATAAGTTGCAGAGGGCGGAGAGTAGAAGCAGGCACATTTAGAAAGAGGCTGTTGTAGTAGTCCAGCCTAGAGAGAACCAGGGCTCTGGAGACAGTGAACTTCTGGGGGAAGGAGAGGAAAGGAAGAATACCTCTGAGGAGGTGCAGTTGGTAGTGTGACTTCTTAGAGACGTCAGAGATGTGAGGAGAGAAGGAGAGTGTAGAGTCGAAGATGACCCCATGGTTTTTAGCCACACAGGTGGGAGCAGGAAGAGGCCCAAGAGAGGCTAGCCAGAGAGCTACAGGAAAGGAGGGAGTGAGTGTGCCAATGAGGAGAATCTCAGTCTTACTGGCATTAAGGCAGAGGTCATTGGTGGCACACCACTCCTGGATAGTAGACAGACAGTCAGAGGTGAGGGAAGTAGAGGAGGAGGCCGAGGGTAGCCTGAAAATGAGCTGGGTGTCATCCGGATAACACTGAAAGTTGGTCCAAAGAGCGGCGATGCAGTGGGCCAGGAGTGCCAGGTATTGGTTGAACAGCCATTGAGAGAGGTTAGACTCCTGGGGGACACCACAGGTAGAGGAAAAGACAGCGGAGAGGAAGGATCCAAGTTGTACCTGAGAGGGTCAGTCGCAGAGGAAAGAAGTCAGCCATGCCAGAGCCTGACCGGTGATACCCAGGTTATCACGGAGACGGTTGAGCAGGATGCCATGTTTGACAGTGTCACAGGCAGAAGAGAGATCAAGCAGGATGAGGACGCAAGGGGTGTTAAAGTCAAGATTGGAGAGCAGGTCTTCACGGATGTTCAGGAGAGCAGTTCCCGTGCTTCTAGCAGCTCTGAAGCCATACTGATGGTCATGGAGACAACCAACAGATTCAGTGTGGAGATTAAGCTGGGAGATGGCCAGTTTCTCCAGGAGCTTGCCCAGGAAGGGAGCGATGGAGATTGGGTGATAGATGGCTGGGCAGGAGGGGTCGGCAGTGGGTTTCTTAAGAAGAGGGTGCACAATAATCTCTCCTTACATTGTAAATGATTTGCTTGCATTTTCCAGTAAAGGGTAGGCAATAACTTGCCATGCTAAGAATTACCTGAAAGTTAGTGTGAGAGACAGTTTTCTAGAAAATTAGATGTTGCTGTGGGTAAAACGAAGGGAGTGGGTGGAGACCCCAGAGACATGCCCTGTACAAAAGAATACTCACTAGTTCCATGCACTGGAAACATGCACAGTGATCAGCGTGGTCACTGAGGAACGCAGGGTTACATTGAGTTCCCTACTGTCAAAACACAGAATGGAAGTATCATATAATAATTATCATATCATTTGAATAAATAAAATTATAGGAAGGGATGGACTTCTTTGTGGTGGCCATGATGGCAACAAAGGGATAGACAGAAAGCAAGGGGGATAAGAGGAAAAACTGAAAGAAGAGTGATTGTGAGAAAAACGGAAGCGAGCGTTGGAAGGGCCACCATGCCAAATGCATGCCACAATTTGCATGAGAAGGCCTGTGTATTGCCACCTGATGTGAACACTAAAGAAATAAGATGGTTGGGTGATGTAAGGAGAGATTATTGACCTGGTAAGGGTCAAGAAGTTCCAAGATCCGACAGGGCAGGGAGCATGTCCTTTAGGCAGATACAATAAGGGAATGATCCTGCAGAAATTCGGCTGCAACTATATTTAATAGATAAAAGTAATTATCTGATTATGAGTTGGGTGGTAATGGTAAAACCAGTGTTATTTGCCACATACCACTGAGTATATCATGCGCCTTGGGAGGTAAGTAGACTTACTTTCCGTGGCATTGCCACCTCAGAATAGGAGGTATAAATTCCAAAGTGGCCCCCTTGAATAAATCTGGTTTCATCTTGATGTCCCCCACCCACCACCTTAGTGTTATGCATAAAAGGGCCAGTATTGATCATATGAGCCGCTTCTGCACAGTATACTTTCCCACCAGCACGCTGAAGGTGGACATGGACATGGACAAAATAAATAAAAGTACTTCAGAGGTTACAAATGGTGGAGGGGGTATTGCCAGAATACCACTGGATGTTTTCCAGAAATACCGCTTCACCAGTGTTTGACTCAGAAAAGAGTAGAGTTGCCGAAAAACCACTGGCAGAGGTGGTATTCATCTCCGTATTTCTGCGCAAAAGTCCACCCAACTCGTAACGAGCCCTACAATTCAAAATAACTATTTAAGGTGGAACTTCATTGTAGGAGGCAGCAGGCGTGATTGGAGATAGCTCTCCTGTTTTTCGTGTATTGTGTGCTCCGTGTTTCCCAACTAGAAATAGAGGGGGCTGTGCTCGCACTTTTGGTGTATTCACTTTTAGAAGCCGGTGTGTGCACAGCAGCGACAAGACATGAATCGGTTCCTCAGTTGCTAGGTGCTTTGTGTGTACACGAATTATGGACACAATTGGAGGACGGTAGGGGCCCTACACAGGGAAGCGATTACCAGGCTGCGCCTCAGAGGTGTCCAGAAAGAACAAAAACAATCTACGCAGTCCAAGGGAAAGTCAATATTTAGAAACGTGCGCAAATACTACTCACTTCCTGTGTCCACAAACCAGCGGCTGCTGCTCCCCAGGGGATCCTTGTCTTCCACAATGGCCACCAGCTCCCCCTCGTACACAGCGATATCCAGTTCCTGGGTGGCGTTGCACTTGCGCTTGGCCTGGTAAATCTTTTCGGCACTGTATGTAGACAGCAGCTTGGACCTGTGGCTTTCAGTTTGACGTGGGCTTTCGGGCTTAACAAATACAATAAGGAAACATTACATCTTAAAGCAGATTGCCAAAGGCAACATTTCGCAACACAAGCTTCCATTTGTTGTACGTTTTGATTCAATAAGCACACCACATTCTCAGTCACACAAGCCGTGCGCAGTAATCTTTGATGCAGGCATTAAACTAATGCAATGAATAAACAGCAACGGGATCCCCTTACAAAAGGCATTTCCCGTTAGGTGAAGGTGGAAATAACCATTGAGACACTCGGAAGTTGAAACTTTTTTTGCTCTTTTTAGCCTACAATTTGCTTTTAATTTTGCATATTGCCTACGAAACCCAAACTTGTGTGCAACGAGCAACATTTGCCCATCAAAAGTCACGGTGAGCAACATCTTGGTAGGACATATCAGCCTTCAGGTGCTTTCAAAATGCTTGGAACAGATAATCGAACTATAATAAATTTAATATTACAAGTAGAACATGTTAATTTTCATCAGTACCCGGAGAGAGAAAATCAGAATGCAACAAGCATTCGGATTGGCTCTCGCCGGGTCATTACCCGGCCGAGAATCCTTCAATTCCTGGCCGGGATTCCAGCCGCCTTGTCCTCGGCAGGGCGTGGCAGCCCCTCAGCCAATGAGGAGGCTCAAAGCGGGGCCATCCCCGCTCCGAGCCTCCCCACGACTGAGAAGCTGCCTTTGCCCCCCGCCGGGGACTCGGGTAAGCTCTTTCTTTTTCCTTCCCTCCCCCCTCCCTACCCCACTTACCTTTTTGCTCCTGCGTCCCCGCTGGGCAACGATAGGAGGCTCCAGCAGTGTGGAGACTCGGAGCGGGCCATCCCCGCTCCACGCCTCCACACGGCTGGAGGCTTCCATCGTCCCCCAGCAGGGACGCAGGTACGTTTTTTTTTCTTCCCCTCCCTCCCTTCCACCGCCCCAACCCCACTTACCTTCTGCTTCTTTTTTTTCCTTTTTTTTTTTCGGGAGCGGACGCGCTGGGAACACTAGTGTTCCCAGCGCGTCCGCTCCCGATGGCCGCCATGGAAAGGGAAAACGGACTACGTTTTCCCTTTCCCGGCGGCCATTTTTTTAAATTTTATTTTGTTTTCTTTCGGTTTCAAAACGCGCCGAAACAGAAAAAAAATGCCATTAGCACCCCAATCCAACGGGCCGGGGTGCTAATGGCAATAAGACCTTCGGCGGAAGGCCAATACCGCCGCAGGTAATGCCCGGGGGCTTCGTTAACTACGGCCCCAGGCATTACCTGGGGTGGTATTGGCCCGCCGCCTCGGGTCTTATTGCCACAGTAATTAATAGTAATCTAGTCCAGTAGTAAAAATCTATTGCAGGGAAATGTGCAATGGCTTGTACATTTATTTCGTCCAGCCTCCCTCTACCCATGTGACCTTTCCTGTTAAAAAGCATGTTCCAAGCTCTTTATGATATCTTCAAGTAAGTTTATTTCCAGCTTAATAGTTACAGTTCCACATGAATCAATAATCATAAATGAGTCTACATCAATTTATTGTCAAAGGCACATTTAGAAAATTAAAAAGAGAAAAGAACGATATATAGATATCAATCAATAAGTGCATAATCAGCTGAGTCTAATCTTAAAAACATGATAGGGGTTAGAAAATACAATGAGAACTCGCTGGTATTGGTGCAGCCGTATTCTAGATATTAGACTTTAGGAATTAATAAGTCTTGTCTTGTGTCGACATGTTTCGGCCTTGTTGGAGATTGAGACACTATCTCTAGTGTCTTAACACCTGTGGTTTTTCGGCCTTCTTCAGGACAGACAATTTCTTTTATTCAAAATGGAAATCTCTTTCATATACCCCGATCAATTTGAATAGTCTAAAAAAATGCATATAAAAATATTGTAAGCAACAATAGTCTCAAATACCAATATAACATAAATTGTCCAATGTAAGAGATTATTTGTGCCAATGTTAACAGGTTTGTACGCTATCTATCTCCTCTAATTTGAAAGTTCATGCAAAATGGAGAGAAACACATATTTAAAACACATCGTAACTAGCATTAAAGTCCCACTTTTGGGACACCAAGCACACAATATATATCACACTAGACCACAACTTACATCCTGAATGGACGTGAGAGAAACACGGCTACAAATAGCTGTGATAGTGTAGAACTTCTTATCATCGGGGGTGCATAGATCGCCTGTTCGTTTATTCACCCGACCCGACAATTAATGGGACCTACATTTGAGTGGAAAACAAATCTTATGTCACTTATTGTCTCCACGAGTCTGTATTATTTCAGACAAACTGTATATTTTTCATATTTGACTGCTTACTGATCTTGTTTTTAATTATTACCTCAATTTTTCATATATCTTATCACGGGATAACTACAAATAGACAACACAGAGAAATTGGAAAAAATGCCTCGCTTCAGTCGACTTAGTTGGTTCGGTTAACTCACCTCACTAGGGGTAAAATAGTTCTGCGAGCAATAAGATCTACTATGCGTTGAGACACTCAGGCGGTTCTGCCTATTTTCTTATCCAGTGTCAAAGTTTACAAAGAATCTTCAAAGCAACTCGAACAGTTGTTTGTCTGAAAAAGGAAACATCCATTTCCCCATTTTTTAAAAAAATTAACACATATTATCGCGTTCTAAATGTGTGGACCAAGAGCTAACAGACTCATTATACAACCCTTACCTGGAGCAGCTTAATACGTGGGTCAAACCGAAAGTATCCTCCCGTGAATGGTGTACTCACGTCTTGCAGCCAAAAGGACTATTTTATCTTGTACCGCTGGAATCAGGTGATCAATCACATGATCGCCTGATCAGGTGATCAGTCACATGATCACCTGATACTCAGGCTGTGAGTGTGTCTTAAAGGGGCCGCTTACTTATATGAAGTACAGTAATTAACCAGCGTCAAAGTAAACCTCAGAAAAGGCCAATCAAGAGCGCATTGGTGTAAATTTACAGAGGCGCCAATCAAGAGCGCATTGATGTTAATTTACGGAGGCGCCTAAGTGGAGGGTACATGTTTATAAATACTCCAAATCTCCAATGAGTACAAGTGAAAAAGTTTTCTAAAAACTGGAATACAAGATGTATCCACTATCTGGTAAGCTCTTATCTCAGAGAGATCAGTGTATTCCATTCTACCGCACTATTTAACCCTTTCGTGGCAGTGTTAAGGGAATAAATCCAACGTTGTTCACTTAGACTTGAGTGTTTCTCTATTACCCCCTCTTTCTGTTGCTGGAATACTTTGCAGTACAAACCAAAAAAGGTCTGTATGTTTGTGTTTCTGCTGTTCATAATGCGCAACTAGCGGTTTGTTGGCGACTTTGTTTTTTAAACAAGATTTGTGTTCACTTATGCGTTGTTTAATGCATCTTTTTGTTTTCCCTATATAGATCAGGTTGCATGGGCATTTGATACCATAGATTACCCAAGCTGAATTGCAGTTAGAAAAATTGCGGAAGACCCAGTCTTTTCCATATAGGTCAATGGATTTTATATTGCCTGTAAGGGGACATGCACTGCATCTACCGCATTTAAAATGTCCGATGACTGGTGGTAGATGCCACAGGTTCGTTTGATTAGATCTCGTCTCTTTTTTCGGATAAGTATGTACCACTAAATCTCTTATGTTTTTTTGTCTTTTAAAGGCAAACCGCGGGACAGTTGGTTCAAAATCTGGGGTTAGTAAAATATGCCAGTTTTTTTTAATACTTTTCCTAAGTTTGTTACTGATGGGGCTAAATGTCGTCACACATGTAAGTTTGTCTTCCTTTACTTTAGGTTCTGGATGTAGACATCTGTCCCGCGGTTTGCCTTTAAAAGACAAAAAAACATAAGAGATTTAGTGGTACATACTTATCCGAAAAAAGAGACGAGATCTAATCAAACGAACCTGTGGCATCTACCACCAGTCATCGGACATTTTAAATGCGGTAGATGCAGTGCATGTCCCCTTACAGGCAATATAAAATCCATTGACCTATATGGAAAAGACTGGGTCTTCCGCAATTTTTCTAACTGCAATTCAGCTTGGGTAATCTATGGTATCAAATGCACATGCAACCTGATCTATATAGGGAAAACAAAAAGATGCATTAAACAACGCATAAGTGAACACAAATCTTGTTTAAAAAACAAAGTCGCCAACAAACCGCTAGTTGCGCATTATGAACAGCAGAAACACAAACATACAGACCTTTTTTGGTTTGTACTGCAAAGTATTCCAGCAACAGAAAGAGGGGGTAATAGAGAAACACTCTTAAGTCTAAGTGAACAACGTTGGATTTATTCCCTTAACACTGCCACGAAAGGGTTAAATAGTGCGGTAGAATGGAATACACTGATCTCTCTGAGATAAGAGCTTACCAGATAGTGGATACATCTTGTATTCCAGTTTTTAGAAAACTTTTTCACTTGTACTCATTGGAGATTTGGAGTATTTATAAACATGTACCCTCCACTTAGGCGCCTCCGTAAATTAACATCAATGCGCTCTTGATTGGCGCCTCCGTAAATTTACACCAATGCGCTCTTGATTGGCCTTTTCTGAGGTTTACTTTGACGCTGGTTAATTACTGTACTTCATATAAGTAAGCGGCCCCTTTAAGACACACTCACAGCCTGAGTATCAGGTGATCATGTGACTGATCACCTGATCAGGCGATCATGTGATTGATCACCTGATTCCAGCGGTACAAGATAAAATAGTCCTTTTGGCTGCAAGACGTGAGTACATCATTCACGGGAGGATACTTTCGGTTTGACCCACGTATTAAGCTGCTCCAGGTAAGGGTTGTATAATGAGTCTGTTAGCTCTTGGTCCACACATTTAGAACGCGATAATATGTGTTAATTTTTTTTAAAAATGGGGAAATGGATGTTTCCTTTTTCAGACAAACAACTGTTCGAGTTGCTTTGAAGATTCTTTGTAAACTTTGACACTGGATAAGAAAATAGGCAGAACCGCCTGAGTGTCTCAACGCATAGTAGATCTTATTGCTCGCAGAACTATTTTACCCCTAGTGAGGTGAGTTAACCGAACCAACTAAGTCGACTGAAGCGAGGCATTTTTTCCAATTTCTCTGTGTTGTCTATTTGTAGTTATCCCGTGATAAGATATATGAAAAATTGAGGTAATAATTAAAAACAAGATCAGTAAGCAGTCAAATATGAAAAATATACAGTTTGTCTGAAATAATACAGACTCGTGGAGACAATAAGTGACATAAGATTTGTTTTCCACTCAAATGTAGGTCCCATTAATTGTCGGGTCGGGTGAATAAACGAACAGGCGATCTATGCACCCCCGGTGATAAGAAGTTCTACACTATCACAGCTATTTGTAGCCGTGTTTCTCTCACGTCCATTCAGGATGTAAGTTGTGGTCTAGTGTGATATATATTGTGTGCTTGGTGTCCCAAAAGTGGGACTTTAATGCTAGTTACGATGTGTTTTAAATATGTGTTTCTCTCCATTTTGCATGAACTTTCGAATTAGAGGAGATAGATAGCGTACAAACCTGTTAACATTGGCACAAATAATCTCTTACATTGGACAATATATGTTATATTGGTATTTGAGACTATTGTTGCTTACAATATTTTTATATGTATTTTTTTAGACTATTCAAATTGATCGGGGTATATGAAAGAGATTTCCATTTTGAATAAAAGAAATTGTCTGTCCTGAAGAAGGCCGAAAAACCACAGGTGTTAAGACACTAGAGATAGTGTCTCAATCTCCAACAAGGCCGAAACATGTCGACACAAGACAAGACTTATTAATTCCTAAAGTCTAATATCTAGAATACGGCTGCACCAATACCAGCCAGTTCTCATTGTATTTTCTAACCCCTATCATGTTTTTAAGATTAGACTCAGCTGATTATGCACTTATTGATTGATATCTATATATCGTTCTTTTCTCTTTTTAATTTTCTAAATGTGCCTTTGACAATAAATTGATGTAGACTCATTTATGATTATTGATTTGTAATGTTTTGTATTTTGTGAAAGTGTATAAGTAAGACGGTTATGTACGCTGGTTTAGCAATAGGAGATTTGCATTATAAACAAATGTGACTAACAGATATATCACTTTACCCAACCTGCCTGGACGATGAGTGGGGTAGTCATTAGTCTTTCTTAGTATAAGTGCTCTGTGCCTTGTTCTCCCGTGCCGAGACTATGACCCCCCATTAACAAAAACTAAGGGAGATTACCTGATTTAATTATTTATTTATTTAGTTCCACATGAAGACATAAAGGACATAAGTTTAGACAAACACCGGCTCCCATCACCCAGGGCCAGCCAGCTGTAACTGCCCGTACACAGAACACTCACCCAGAACATTCCAACATCCACACACAAATATTCCAATGACATCAAAAGCTACCTCACCTCAGACAGGCACAATACAACATTTCCCTTGCACACTGGTTCCAATTCAACATCACCCCCTCATATGTCTCCTTTGGTCTATCTCATATTTCTTCGACCAGCCGGTGGGGCCTCTTGATCATCCTCCGAGTCCTTTCCGTATCCAGCCTCGTGCATTTCTTCCAATCTCTTCTTTCCCTGCTCTCATGGATTCCCAGAACCTTCGGCTCCCTGTGGCGGCTGGTTGTGGTCTCCTGAACCTTCATCTTGCCCATCCTCTCCTTCATCAGCCCCTCTCAGCAAGTGTTTGACGTATGAGGGGTTTTTCATTATCTCCTGCCACTCATTCTGGGCTGTCATCATCGTCCCTTTGAACCCTATCACTTGAAGTGGTGTCACTGCATATTTGAAGTCCATCTTCTTCTGTATCCGTTGTCTCACTCACTTCTTCCCCTATGTTGAATTCTTTTGGTCTGGCTCCCCTCCTCCGGTCCATCCATTCCATTGTCTGTTTGACCTGAGCATCCCTTCTATGAACTTCGTCATCTATCCTTCCTCTGCCTGCCAACAGTCTGAGCAAACGTGCCCCTCGCTGGTAGGCCACCATGAGTTTAGCCAGTGTTTTCCCTGTGGCGTCATGCGGGGTGGGTCTGTAATGTCTCAGCATCCTACATATGGCCTGTTGGATGGGCATCTCCTCAATCAGTGCTTTTTGGATTGTTCTCTTGAACGATGACATGAACCTCTCAGCAATTCCACTGGCTTGCGGCCAGAGAGGCATGATCTTCTGATGCACGAATCCCATTTGTCGTGCAAACCTGCTCAAATAATTTCCATTGAACAGAGGACCATTGTGCGTCTTTACCATGTGCATAATGCCCCATTCACTGAACACCTCATTGATGACACCTGCCACATGAGCAAACTCTGTCATGTGTATCTGCTTCACTAAAGGGAATCGCGGGAACTCATCCTTCATCACCATTAGATAGTCACCTGTCTCTATGGGCCCATAGAAATCCAGGGCACCCCTATGCCACAGACTCTCTGGTATTACAGTTTCTTGCAGGGGTATAGGAGGATCCAGTTTGGACATACATTGGCATGGGAGGCAGTGGCGTATCGTCTCCTCAACCAGTGCATCCATGAATGTGATCCATACATGTTGTTGGAGCTGCTCCTTCATGTTCTCAACTCCTCTGTGCCTTTCATGTGCCATTTGCACTATTCTCCTTTGTAATGATACTAGAACGACCAACCGGCATCATCTGAAAAGTATCCATTGATCTGACACCACAAGCTCCGTGTGCATTTTTGTCATTCTTCCTATCTCTGTTTTGTTCGCCTTGAGATGTCTTCGATATTCTCCCCACTTACTGTTGTTGGTTAGTTCAACAGCCAGAACAATCAACAGCTCTTCTCCTGATGTCTTTGTGAACATGGCCAGCGTGAGCGCCGGCGGGAGGGCATTTGCAGTGACATAATGGATCTATTCTGCATCCCCTTATGTTGGTCCCCGAGGACTATGCCCTGGATGGCGTGATATAGTCTGCTGGGTTTTGATCATCCCCAGGCTGGTGAACAATGTCATAATCTTACTCCTTCAGGCAGATGGTCCCACATTTCAATACGTGGTGGCATCTTCTTTCGAGGGTTACCAAATAACGATAGTGAAATCTGATGATCTGTCACTAGTGCGAATTTCTGGCCAATGACAAAATGGTGAAAATATTCACAAGCCCACACAGCAGCTAAGCTCTCCATCTCTGCTTGTGAGTATGCACACTGTGTGGGTGACAACGCTCTACTGGCATAGGCAACTATGTGATGGGGAATGGAGACTATGGTGTCCCTTTGAGCTAGTATTGTACCCAGACCCACTGGACTGGCACATACGATGATCTGTGTGCCTCAATGGGTTGAAATAGGCATGTTTGGCAGCCGCTAGAGCAATCTTGATCTGGTTGAACGACTGCTGACACTCCACCGACCAATGAAAAATCAAGTCCCTCTTAAGCATTCCACATAATGGATCCATTGTTGTTGCATAGTTAGGTCGATATCATGCACAATATCCTGCCATGTTAAGGAATGATCTCTCCTCAGAAACTTGGGTTGGCGCAGCAAGGCCATTGATGGTGTAAACCTTTCCAGGGTCAGGTTGCATACTCTGATTTGAAAAGATAATGCCTTGGAGGCAGAGGCAAATTTTTGGACGCTGCATTTGTCAAAGTTTAAGTTCAGACCTGATTCCTGAAGCTCTGTGCAGACCCGGGTTTCCCAATACATCATACTTCAAATTTGTAATTGACAGCGGGTTACAGAACCTAACATTGTGATATCGGGAAGGTATAAAGTGTACTTGAGCCACTCAGGAATAAATAGACAGGTCAGAGGACTGTGTGTGAAGTATGGTGACGAGTCACCATTGGAATTGAGCAAGAATTTGGATTCAACAGTACTATAGTAAATGCCCTGAGGAGGACCTCGGTAGGACGTCGCAACACGTGTTGGCATCAAACCAGTGAAGAAAATATGCCAAAATTGGAACTTGTCTGAATTTACTGAAACTTATATGGAACAAAGACATTACCTTTATGGTGTGGCACAACTGGTCTGTAGCTTGCATGTGTAAATCTAGTGACGTAGGGTTAGGGGTCACATTTCTAGACCAGTGCTTGCCCCTCTTTGAAAATAGTAGATGGCTCTAACTTGGTAAGAGGAAGCTCAGAGGAGGACTTCACCATTTCATGAATAAAGCTATTTTAAATGCGTTCCCAAATTCCATGTATTTCTCTTTGTTTTAATTAACATTTCATCCATTGGTGGCTGGTGAATTGCTTAATTGAAGGGGCGTATGTATTTGCTACAAATATGCATGAGCGATCGAACATAGCGAGGGAGCCCAAACCAACCAATAGATTTCCGGGTGGTGGGGGATTCTCCCTATGAACATTATTTGAATAATGGGTCAAAATGCTGCATTATATGGCAGATTTTGTGAACAATTGGGTAAAAAGCCAGGCAGTTTGCAATCGGTTTTGTAGGGTAAGGCATTAAAAAATCCAAGTCACCAACAGTGCACAGGAGCATTTCCCGATACATTATCCTGATGCGTTTCCCCACATATATACCAGTATAAAAACATGTTCACGCTGACTGTGCCCATACATTTCTTTGCTGACAGCACCTATACATGCCAGTATTCCTATATACCAATATATTAATTGCGTGCTTTGTGCATAATGGCAGTAATGATACTATAAGAAAACATGTCCAAGCTGGCTCTGCCAATATATGCCAGTACCTGCACATAAGAACATACTCCTGTTGGCTTTGCCATTAGTTACTGCGTATTGTGGGGTAAGTGGAGACTTGCATTGGGCTTGTTGCCACTGTTTTGCTTTTTAAATTAGGCCTTGAAAGCAAATTTAGTTTCAGCACTCCTCCTCGCTCAGTGTCCCGTTCCCTGCTGCCCTCTTCCTGATTTACCGTCCCTCTCCCCTCCCTGCCTGCCCCGTAGTGTGGTTGGTCCAGGTCTCCTCATTGGAAAACCAGCAAGGGTCTTGCACTCTCCATGCAGCCCCCCCTCCATTTTACTGTGCATCATGGGGTAAGTGCAGACTTGCAGTGGGCTTGTTTCCACTGTTTTGCTTTTTTAAATTAGGCCTTGAAGGTACATTTTGTTCAGCGCTCCTCTGCGCTCAGTGTCCCATTCCCCGCTGTCCTCATCCTGATTTACTGTCTCCCACCTCCCTTCCTGCTCCATAGCATGATTGTTCCATGTGGCATCTTTAAAAGGGAACCTCCCAGGGCAGCCTCTTAGGCTAAGGGCTCCAAGGCAAAGGGCAACTCCCAAAGAAGTAGCTTCAGTCTGTGCTTGCCCGTGTTCATCTGTGAAGCCAGCTGCCGTCAACCAGCAGCGACTGACAAGGTAAGTGTGGTCTGGGTGAAGCGTGCAGCAATGACTGTATTCTGGCAGAGCCCTACCATTCTTATTACCTTAAGCACACCCATTTTAGTCACCCATTATATTTGTTTCTCATTCACTGCTGTATGGCAAAGTAAGATGTCGCTCCATAGACTATTGACTCCTAAAATGTAGGTGTTCTCTCCAGCCGCCCAATTGTCTCAAATCAAGCTACTTGTTCGTTTGCTGCTGTGCTTTAAATCTAGGTGTCACTGCATTTACTGTTGAAGTCCCAAATGTAGGCGTTTCTCCATTTATCCCGGTACCCCAAAAATTGAGCGTTTTATCACTGACTGCTATGTTTAAAACCTAGGTGTCACTGCATTGCTGTTGAGTCCCAAATGTAGGCGTTTGCACATGAGAAGGACTGGAGAGTAAGCCAGACCATAGTGGAGTGCTGAGAGAAAGAGAGCTGTGTGAATGGGAGGGAGATTTAGGTGTACCCTTACCTAAGTGTAAAACAGTTAACAGGGGAGAAAAATGGGTCCGACCACATTGGACCACTGACATAGAGCCTTATAGGAAAATAGGGAGAGAGAGAGAGGCATCCCGATCTCGGAAACAACCTACTCTGGGCACAGGGAGCGCATCACCCCATGGAGGAGTCCGTGGGGGTGGGAGGGTTGTTGCTGCACACCAGGGTGTGCTAAGGGGAAGGGGGCATGGGCAGCACTTGGTCCGCATGATGTGGGTGGAAAGGTACTGCCACTGAATAGACCATTGATGACACACTCTTCTGCACACAACATAGGAGTGTTAAGTGTAGCACACCAGAATATATGACAGGGGAAGGGCCACAGGTAATCAAAACAGTGAGGGTAGAATAGGGTACCGCCACTCACCAACCCTACTAAAAAAAACTCACCCTTCTGCAAACACTGAACTAAACATAACCATCAGCACAACAAACCACATGCACTTCACTACACCACAAGGGAACAATCCACACGTAGCCTCGCACAACAGCACATGACGGCTACCGACTGAAAATCACACCTGCGCTCAGCGAATAGTGTAAACCGAACTGAAGCTGCCAACAGCACATCACATCTCCCTGGCTCTTTTCTCCTGCTCAGACCTACTAACGTATGCCCCCCTTACTCTCTTGCTTTACAGATCTGCCAGAGCACCAAGGGACCACGCAGGTGGTGACAGTTCGTGGCATAAGAACCTTTAACATAACATGAAAAATGCCATGCCATAATTAGAAAACATGTCTGACACTTAATATCACTTATGTTTGCTTTATCATAGATGCCCAGTAAAAATGCAATGCCACAGTAAGAAATGGATAGACTGGCTGCACCAAAATACCAGTCTTGCCACGTAATAACACTAAACATGCTTGCTTTATCATAAATGGCCAGTAATAAATGCCATGCCAGTGGCGGAAACGTAACCAGATGATAAGTGCTGTTTCCTGGCTAGACTGGACTGCATTGCTGCAGATAGTCTGGTTATGCTTTCTGCCTCTTGCATGCCATTTATTTTACTGGGCATCATTGGAAAAGCAAACATGATCTCATGTTTGCTTTAACATTGATGCCCAGTAAAAAATGCACTCTCTCCGCCACATCTCCAAATCAGAAGCTGCTCACCAGGATGGTGAGTGGTGCTCACGGTGCTGGTGAGTGGGCCTTTTGATTCATTCCCAAATCAAATGCTTGCTCACCAGCATGGTAAGCGGCGCTCACCATGCTGTTGAGTGGGTCGTTACTATCAGAGACCCTCTCTGCTTTCAGAGATCTGCTCTTTGCTTTCAGAGACCTGCTTACTAGCACGGTGAGCAGGCCTTTGATTTAATGAATCAAAGCAGTGGGCCTTAAATGTAATTAATCAAAGCTCACCAGTGGGTCTCTGCTTTGATTAATTACATCACTCACTGCGCTGTTGAGTGGAGCTCTGCTCCGATTCATCTCCAAATCAGAGACCCACTCACCAGCATGGTGAGAGCTACTCCTTGTGCTGGTGAGTGGTCCTCTGTGTTGGGGGCACCCCCTTCCCTCGCACCTACAAATTAGAGGTCCGTTAGTGGGTCTCTGATTTGGGAATGCGGGGGGGGAGATTAGGTTGCATTTTTCACGCACATATACACATTCCTTCTCTCATCCACATGAGCACCCACACTCTTTCATTAACACATCCAGGCACACATTTCTTTCCTTACCTGCAGCCCAGGTTCAGAATCCGCTCTTCTAGGTCCTGCGACGCTCTCCTGCACCCGTGCAACATGAACAGGAAGCAGGGAGTGCTCCCTGGTTCCTGCACATGGTGCAGGAGCATCCCCTGGAGGATGACCCTGATGGCTCTGTATGTGTGGGGAGGCGCAGGAGCCCCCTTTTCACATTCAGAGATGCATTACCCCACCCTGCATCCCTAATGGGCCATGCAAGGCTGGGCAAGCAAAACAAGCCAGCCTTGGATGATCCATTGGACATGTGCGCAGGGGTATGGACTGTCAAAGGGAATCCGCATTTCCCTTTGACAGTTCAAGACAGCCTAGGAGCGCTGCCTCACCTCATTGTTGAAGCTGAGGGAGTGCTCATTGTTTTGACTGCGATGGCATGTTGGTGGCTTGTCCAAAATGGGTGGGTCGACGCCCCGTCGCCTATTATGGATGAGCCTCCCCCAATATACTTATTTAAAGCATGCACGCCAGAAAAAAAAAGACAACAATGAAAACGTCGGAACCAAATGCATGGAAGAATTTTGCATGTACAAAATCAGTGGTACTCAAAGTGTCAGGCTTCATAAATGCAGAAATGATAAGTTACAATGAAGAAAACGTATATTGCAATTTGTTGTCGCCTTTTTAAATCACACACATTGCAATTTCTTGCGAGTTGCAAGGTAGTGCAGGCAGAAAGTAAACTTCTTTGTAGATCACACGGAAGTGTATAAATGGTTTCCCTCCGTATCTATACAGACATTGGGGTTATACAGGGCTGTGTACTTGCACCGACTATGTTTAACCTCTATTATCAGATTTGGAGAAAACTCTTTTTATGGTCAATTTCAGACTCCATCTCTAGTACTCGGCCATTTGAGTTTAAATTAGTTTTAGAAGAAACTATTCTTGCTCTGTTAAGAACGCCCAAACCAACAAATGATGCACTCTTCCATCTACCGACATGCACTGCAGCATTTCTGGCAGCAGACATGGCTCCATTTATGACTACCTTTATCAACAAGTCACTGGCCCAAGGTCGAGTACAGTCTGATTTGTAAAAATCTGTAATCTTGCCTTCTTGAAAAAAATCCAATTTAGATCCTGACAACCTGCAAAATGACCAGCCGGTTACTGGTCTCCCATGGCCGGGTAAAATCTTGGAGAAAATTGTTACATGCCAACGGCAGGATTTTGTAGAAAAGGAACCCTTTTGGATCCTCTCCAATCCGGTTTTCATCCTAAATTCGGCACGGAAACTGTGCTTGTAGCAGTCTGGGACGAACGTCTGCGATTCGCAGATCATGGACCTGTCAGCAGCATTTGATACAGTAGAGCATTGTATCCTTATCAAACGACATAGAAGTAGGATAGGTCTTACAAAGTGCAATCAAGTGGTTTACTTCTTTTTTATCTGGGCATCAGCAACGATTGAGGCTGGGAGACTATCCGTCAGACTCCCTCTCGCAGGACTGTGGAGTTCCACAGGGATCTTCCCTCTCTCCGTTGCTATTTAATCTTTATTTACAGCCGCTAATGGAAATACTGAGGAAACATATGGTCTGATTTCAGTCATATGCAGATGACACGCAGGGGTTCATTAGACTGGATAACAGAGGAATCACTTATTAGGGTGAGCCTCTGTCTAGATGAAATCAGCAGCTGGATGTCCACTAATTGGCTCCAGCTGAACCCAAACAATATGGAGGTTGCCTTATCTGGCCCAAAACATCTGCTTAGTGGGGATAGCTGTCCCCCACCACAAGTGTTCCTATGCACCAAACTAAAGTATGCATCCAGTTGAAAAATCGTGGCTGCATATGGCAGAATGATCTCCGATGTGAAGGCACCACATTGGAGCTAACGTGCAGGCCATGTTTTAGTCTCTGCATCTGCTTCGACATGCTCTCTGTTTTGTACCTGCAACAGATCATGCAGCAGTGGTGGGAGCACTGGTACATTCACAGCTGGATTATTGCAACAGCCTCCTAGCTGGTGTTGCGGCCAAACAAATTCAGCAACTCCAGAAGGAGCAGAATGCTGGCGGCAGACTGGAGTTCGGAGTGAGGAAGTCTACTGCCATCTCAGGGCTGCGTCGCTCTCTGCACTGGTTTGAGGTGGATGTAGGATTACATTCAAGATCCTCTGCATGATATATAAGGGCCGCAATAATCAGGGACACGTGTATCTGACAGAAAAACTGTATCTCTATCAGTCAACACGGGCACTTCAATTGCGGATAAGCTCCTTTTGTCTATTCCTCCATCTTCTTGTGTGTACAGAGGCGACCGTAGATTTTCTGTTTACAGACCCAAGTTATGGAACAGTCTTCCTTGGGAGATTAGGAAACTGAAGTTGTTCCTCTAGTTCAGGAAAATGGTCAAAACCCAGCTGTTTAAGTAAGTTGAGGGACCACGACTACACTATTTTAGTAAATCGTCCTGGAT
Organism: Ambystoma mexicanum; assembly: GCF_040938575.1. NCBI lineage: Eukaryota > Metazoa > Chordata > Amphibia > Caudata > Ambystomatidae > Ambystoma > Ambystoma mexicanum. Next base: position 463,475,934 of record NC_090937.1, read on the forward strand.
ACCTGTACCCAATCTTGTCCGTTTTTTCTTTTCAACTGCCCATAGATACGATTGAGTTAATCCTTGCAGCGCGTTCTAAAACCCTCAATCAATCAATTTGTGCCCACCTAAATGGGGAATTGTTAAATTGGGATGGTTGGGCTATGCGGATGACATGGTTACTGGATCATACACAAATGGGTTTACAACTTGCAACAGAATATCTTATTATACACAAGTAAGCAATCTGGTAATAAACACAGAAAAATCCAATATTATGATATTTTCATCCCACCCCTCATTAAGGAAAACATGTGTGTGGAAACTGGGTGAAGAGTAATTGAAAATGGCTTCTGAATATAGATATTTGGCAATATTATGTTATCAAAGGTCAAATAGGACACTGTTAAAAAACTAAATCTTAGATAACATGAGTGTCTAAAGAGGGATAACGTTCCACAATACATATGTTCATTTTTCCTTAACTCAATCAAAACAATTTATAGACAGTATATCATGACGGCGGCTATGCATGGACTCAAGAAAGATGGTATTGTATATCCCTGACTGGATTGACATTATCAAATCCAAATTCTGGAAGCTAATATTGAATCTTCCTAAATCGGTTCAATGGGCAAATATTCAACTGGATTTGGGTTTAGTATCCCATAAAACTTTAATGAAAATCAACAGAGTGAATTTTTATATTAAAATCTAACTGGCCTGGGTTTGCTTCGCCATATTATAAAAGAGGTGATGAATTGTTTTTTTTTTTTTTTTATTCGTAGTTGTTTTGGTCTTGATCGCAATTTAGACCTTTCAACTTTTAAGAGAATTAAAAATCTTGTATACAAATTTAGAACAATTTACATACTTAGCAAGTATACTAAGAAAAATAAATAGCAAAAAATAATTAGATCTTTTGCAGATAAAACAGATTAATACAATACTCTTCATAGAGTTTCATTAGTAAATTTTACACATAAACTTACTCGTAAATCAATTTCTTAACAGTGCATACATCGGAATTTTGAGCTGCTGTAAATAGTGGACTACGGCATATCTCACTGCTTTTCTATTAGTATGAAATAATGCGACCCATAGCTTTTCTGAGGTCAAGATCTCTTGGGCCACAAACAAAGGTTCAAAATGGGTGCAGCTAAATGGTAGTAGGCTAGAACATTCTGTACATAAATGCCGAAGAGTTTCTGGTTGTTGACTGCAGAATCGGCATGGTAATTGGCTATCACCATTGCCCCGCTGATTCGCCACCTCGTTGGTCAGCCACAGATTTAATCTGAACCTCATGAATCCATTCCGGTGGTTTGGGTTAGGAGATCTCACCATATAGTCAGCCACCTTATTATAGGATTTGAGTTCAAATGGACAAGCTTCAAAATGTTTGTAGTTTGTACATGCCAAGCGTGTTCGAATCCAGTCACCTTCCCAGATTTTTGATCTTGCTTTGCCTGGGTTTTCTAACAGTAAGGTTGGATGTATCTGGGCTTTCTTTATAATTGACTGGATTTTTTGTCGCCATGCTTTCGGGAAGGTATCCATAGAGTTCAATAGATACTTGGATATAGTATTGGTGATCCCTGTTGTTGTTTGATTTAGAAGGCATTTGCGATATAAGGCACATAGGTGCCATTTATAGATTCCATAGAGGGAGATTAACCCCAGCTCATGTCTTACAAGCGGTAAGGGCTGTGAAGTTGGTAATTGTAAGATTTGCCTCCAAAAACGCCCTTCTTTGGTGGCCCAATAGGTATATGACATAATATGTCGAGTCTCAGCACCATACAGAATAACAGGTACGAGTTTCTGTTTATAGTATGTAACAATGGGTAAAAGAGAAAATTTACAATATCTCGCCTTGATGATTTTAGCTTGTGAGATACACATTTGGAGTTTGTGAAGCCCTCGTTTATTGTACTGGTCATGGGCACACAAATTAGAGATGAGGAGGCCTAAATATACATAGGTATTGGTGATGGTAATTCTGCTTGCCTGGAGAGGCCACTGATGTTGAGCTAGACTTTGTTTCTTAGTGCCAAATTGAACGACATTTGTCTTGGTAATGTTAATTGTTATGCCGTTTGTTCTTACATTTATATCAAGGGGACCGAGTAACAAGCGTAGACCTTTAGGAGTGTGTGACATCAGAACCATATCATCCGCATACAATAGGCATTGAATCTGACTTCCCATCAGTCTTGGGGAGTCAGATATCAATTTACTAAAGCTATGCTGGATGTCTGAAATAAAGAAATTAAATAAGGCTGAAGCTAGTAAACAGCCTTGCTTCAGACCTCTGGCTGTTGGAATAGGCGGAGTTAGTAGGCCATCATTGGTAAGTCGTACTTGGATTGTAGTGTTAGTATATAATTGTATGATGCATTTTAATATGTGCCATGGACAGTCAGCATCTACCAGTTTCTTATACAACAGCTCTCGTGGCACCGCATCAAATGCCAACTGAAAATCGATGAAGGCAAGGTATAGGGGTTGTTTTCTTTGGTATGCACGGTGAATAAGACTTGTCAGAGTGATGATATTTATACCAGCGCCCACGCCTTTCAAAAAGCCCGTTTGATGTGGATCTCGCAGATGGCTCTTCTGCAGCCATATATTGAATTCTTTCAAAAGAAGTCTGGCAAATAACTTGCCAGGGCAATCCAATAATGCTATGGGCCTGTATGACCTAGGGTTTTCGTGATTACCTTTTTTGAATATCGGAAGAATAATAGATTTTTTCCAGGTTTCAGGGATGATACCAGATGTCAAGATTTGCTTGAAAATACGGTTAAGAATGCCTGCCCATTCATCAATATGCATTTTTAACATGGCATTGTGCAGCCCGTCTGGGCCTACTGCCCGAGATGAGCTCAGTTTCAAGATACATAGCCTAATATCATCAATGTCAAACGTAAGTTCCTTTGAGACTATTAATGAGTTAAATTTGATGTGCATATTGGAATAGGGGGAGAGGTATAGCTTCTGATAATACAACTGCCATGTTTCAGATGCAATTGAGTTAATTTGGGCTACGTGTTGCGGGATATCAGCTGTACGGTTGAGGAGCGCCCAAAAGCCAGCTGTAGATTTTGTGACTAGTTGTTTGAGCATGGCTGTCCCCTCAGCTTCATACCTCTTTGCTCTTTTTACTCTGAGCCATTTTTTGTAGTTTTGCTTGGCTGCTCTGATTTTTCTAGCCATATCAGAGCTCTGTGCTAATTTAATATATCGAATTTCATGTCTTAGATCAGATTTACGATGTGTAATTTCTTAGTCATGGGTATGTTTATGCCGCTGTTTAATGTGCCCAGTGTTAGAACTGACTCGGGAAAACATCTTAATGGCAGTTGTATAGTCTTTGACCACATTATTAGGCTGGAACATCGTTTCAAGGTTATGGTCTAGAGTTCTCAATTTCTCTTTGTTCCATGACAGTCTGTTTCTCCCGTTATTCACAACAGTGCCAATTGTATTCATATTATGCCAATGCATCACTTGAGTATCCATGATATGTAATGACAACTTAAGTTTACAATGATCACTTACGTCAGTGTTGATCACTCGGAACTCTTGGATTGAGTTGAAATTTCTGCCATTGACATAAATATAATCAATTATTGCACTCTGGGCACCCCTCCGCCAGGTGGGCTGGGCAGGGCAATCACCTCTCACATTGCCATTTAACATGACAAAATTACGGTCCTCCATAATTGAGGACCATTTCATTTCATCTTCTGATATAGGGGTGACCTCCTCAGAGATAAGATGTAGATTAAGGTCACCTAATATCAAGGTGTGCGTCAGAGTGGGATCAATAGCAAGAATATCTAGTATTTCTTCAAGCTGTTTGTAGAAGTCTTCCGGGCCTATTGTGTTACGACTCCAATAGATGTTAACAATCGCTATTCTTTGCTGAATATCAGCTAGCTTTACCACTTGAAAGGAGCCAGAGGAAATCTTGTACTCAGATGTCGTTAGACCACTAGTCTTTTTCACCGCTAGAATCAAGCCACCTTTGGGTCTGCCTTGCATGCCTTTTTCTGCAGGAGTGCATATTATAGTGTGCGAGTACCAAACTGGTGGTGAAACTAGCCATGTTTCTTGGAGGGCAACAATGTCGCTATCGGCCAAGTTTCCATTTCTCGGAGAGTTAAGATGGCTATGGCCTCGTGTGTTCCAAGAAATTATGGTCAGGATCTTGCTGTCCTGGCATAGTTATGCTTGCCTGGTCTGATCTATTAAATTTTGATGAGAAGAGCTATTTGAGGTTGATGTAAATATATACGTGACATATGGCCCTGCAATGTTGAGGTATTAGGCATTGATTCTTGAGAGAGGACAAATCCTATGTCAAATAAGGCCATTCTAGCCTGCCACAAGATGTCAGCTACCAAAGAAGATCGAATATATAGGCGGGCAGCAGACAAGTCAGTATGATCTATGAACTCAATTTGATTAATATCCAAGGATGAAATGGCCGACAAAGCAGGAATTTCTGCACAGATGTTAAGAATGCTAGATCGATTCAAATCATAAGATTTGAATGGTGTTTCTCTGCATTTTATTATAAAGCGATGGTGATCTGGCTCTTGCTTGGCTTTAGTTTGCAGAGGTCGGTCTCTTGTCACCATTGGGGGGCCTTCTCAAAGAGTGGGCCCGTTTGTCTTGGTGATTAGGAATGGTTGTCAGGGGCCCCTGTATTAGGGGCTTGAGCGAGGGAAACTCTTTCCCTGTCAGTTTGGCTGAGTGACACTCATTTGATTGATGGAAAAAAGCTTCAATGGAAGTTTTAATCTCTTCACGTAATTCTTGTCGAGAGACTGCAGCCTGATTAGGAGCAAGGGGGAGAGGATGAACAGGATTCAAGGGTGGGGGTAACGCAGTTGCCTCAGAGTTAAAATTGGCAGTACGTGTGAAATATGCCTCCACGGAGGTTCTAATTTGATCCTCCACATCTTTTGAAGAACAGTCATCTTTTGGTAGGACTAGCTGCACCTCCGAGTTCTTGGTTAATTGGCTATCCGACTGCAAGTTTTGTCTCGTTTTAGATTGTGTAAAGTAAGTCTTAATTTGGTCACCCGTAGGTGTTGGAGGCACAGTATTAGGATGTTCTTGTCTCGGTACGTGTGAAGAGTTATTTGGTAACAATTTCAGAAAAGGTTCAATGGATTTCTGTATCTGAGTCTGTATGGCCAATAATATGGGGGCACTCTGGGCTCCAGCTGAATGATTAAAAGACTCGGTTATTGCTGTTGCACCAATAACTGAAAAGACTGGAGATGTTATTTTAGAGGTTTTTGACTGAGTTTTTTGTTGTTTATCGTTATGTTCAACCATCTGGATTAAATCATCCAGGGGCTTATGTGAAACAATGGGTGCAGTCAAATCAATTGCCTCAGGTTTCTGGGGAAAGCCATCAGATATTGCAATGCTCGTCTGATCTCCTGGTGAGTCTACAGGATTTTTCCGTTTTTTCCCCATCATTGGTTTCACGGCAGGATTTTTAAAGTTAACAGATTGAAGTTTTCTTCTTTTGGTGGGCCTTGATGCTATAGATTTAGTAGAGGCCGAACTAAAAACTTCAAACATATTCTTTGTCGTGTAGGGAACAAAAACATATGGAACCAGGACATTAGAGCGTGGTAATGAGAGACACTAAACTGATTGCATCACAGGTTTGTCCACGCAGCGGGAGAAAACTACGACATTTGCTCAGGGGCTATCGTAGCCCTTGAGTGGGGCATGGAACCAGAGTGCAGGAGGAAGCCGATTTTCATGAGCAGTGCTTGGGTGCATATGGTATGATAAGATTATTGAAAAGAAACCAGGGCTCTGGAGACAGTGAATTTCTGGGGGGAAGGTGAGAAAAGGTAGAATACCTCTGAGGAGGTGCAGCTGAAGTGGGTCTGTTTGGCTAGGTCCGTGATGTGAGGAGAGAGTGGAGTCGAAGACGACACCAAGGTTTTTTGCCTCACAGGAAGGCGAGGGTAGAGGGCCCAAGAAGGGCAGCCAGAGTGAGAGAGGGAAAGCAGGAGCAGGGGTCCCAATGAGAAGGATCTCAGTCTTACTGGCACTAAGGCAAAGATCATTGCAGGCGCACCAATCCTGAATCGCGGATAGACAGTCAGGAATAAGCGAGGGAGGAGAGAAGGCTGAGGGAAGCCTGAACGAGAGCTGAGTGTCATCCGCATAACACTGAAAGTTAGAAGAGAAGGTGAAGATCAGGTGGGCCAAAGGGGCCAGATAGACATTGTAGAGCCAGGGTGAGAGGATAGAGCCCTGGGGGACATCACATGTGGAGAGAGAGGTGGTGGAGAGAAAGGACCCAAGTTGAACCTGGGAGTGACGGTCCAGGAGGTAGGAGATCAGCCATGCCAGGGCCTGATCCGTGATGTCCAGGTTCACATGGAGACGGTTTATCAGGTTGGCGTGATTGACAGTGTGGAGAGCAGAGGAAAGGTCAAGGAGGATGAGGACAAAGGGAGAGCTAGAGTTGAGATTAGAGAGCAGATATTCACAGGTGTTCAGGAGAGCAGTTTCCATGCCTCTGGCTGCTCTGAAGCCAGACTGATGGTCATGCAGACAAACAACGGAATCAGCGTGGAGAGTAAGCTGGGAGATGGCCAACTTTTCCAGGAGTATGCCCAGGAAAGGGGTGATATAAATCAGGCAATAGTTTGCCAGACCTGTAGGATCAGCAGGCAGCTTTTTTCTAGGACGTGGTGAACAAGGGAGTGCTCTAGGAGAGAGGGGAAGATCAAGTGGCAAAAGATTGATTGTAGAAATTGGCCAAGGCTGGAGTGAGGGTGGCAATGTGGTCCTTGATGGTTTTGGAAGAGCTGTGGAACACCTGTTTGGACGACACTTTCATAGATCAGACTTGTCTAGAGACATTGTCAGGTGTTGTGAGAGAGAAGGAGGAAAATGGAAGAGGAGAGGGAGAGGCGACCAAAGGGGGCCTGAAAGAGGTAGCGGGAGAGGAAGAGGAAAGGGTAGACAGGATGACTTTTAGTGGTGAAATGTGAGGCCAGAGCCGCACAGAAGGCCTGGGAGGGAACAGGAGAGGTGGACACGGCAGTAGGATTGGCCAGCTCCTTGCAGATTTTAAAGAGTTCAGCCGTGTTGTTAGAGGCCACAGAGACCCGGGCTTGAATATGGACCCTCTTCTTGGAGAGGACAGAGTTTCTGTATTGTCTTTGGTGCAGGCAGCAGACCAGTTTGTCAGAGGATGTGCCCGAAATCCTCCACTTCCTCTCAGCCACCCTGCACTTATTGCCATGAAGAGACATTTCTGCCTCTTCTACAAAACTGACAAGGATCCTACAGAAGATAACAGGAAGTAAAATGCTTGCAGTCATAGCCCCCAACTTCTGGAATCTTCTCCAGGAACTCACATCAGAACCAAATCACTTCAAATTTACCAAATAATTGAAAACCTCACTGCCTCGTAATGCCTTCAAGACTTCTGCATTGCTTCCGATTGTTCTAAACTTTAATTGGATCTTCAGTGATTCAATATTTCAATACCCCAGGGTTTCCAGAATACATTTCTACTGAACGTAGTGAATGATACCTTATACCTACTTCATACCCTATTCCTGCCCCCCACCTACCTTTCTCGCCCAGCCACTCTTTCCATCCGTCACCCCTAGATCCCGGAAACAACTAGGTTATGCATGTAGCACATTACAAAAACCCAAATACATAAGCATCAATAAATTAATGATATCCGAATCAGAGGAAATTATGCAAATACCTGTGCATATGATGGCAATACCGGACACAAAATAAATATATTAATGTTAGGGATGTGTACCGCACAAAACAAAGCAGAATCAACTACATCTAAGCTCAGGTGTTAACATATAAATGCATTAAGTAGTAACAGGCACTGAGGGAGGACAAAGGTGTGTTATTCAGCAAAGTAGATGAATCTTAAGAGCTTGCCAAAAGATAACAGCAAAGTCTAAACGGGTTGGAAGGGAGTCCCATAGCCTTAGTCCAAACACTGAGTACCAGCAATCTCCTCTGGTGAAGCATTTAGTACAATGGCCATACACAAGCCAAAGGGACTGCCATTATCAATGTTGCCCTTTATCATGCTATTATAACAAAGTTAAACAAAAATATACGTGAAGGCTATTGTTCAGAATTAATATTTAGGTCCAAGACCTAAACCAAGAAAACCAAATGTAATGTCATTAGTATCTACCAACTTACTATCGTGGGGGCGACCTTCTTTTTTTCAAAACTCAGCTTCCGCTCAATAAACGTTGCACTGCTGTTCTCTTTGACAAAATGCAGATTCTGAAGCTCTTCCAGCACCTGAGCCTGAACATCATTGGCACTGTTGGAGAGTGGCTGCAAGGGCACACAAGGGGTTATTATTGGCATTTAAGTGGGAGTGCATAGTGACCAGCTTGGTTAACCTGCAGAAGTGCTTACCAGAGTGGGCACCTTGGCACATGATGAGGACTGCACGGCTGAGAACATAAGGTCCCTCAGGAGAGAAACGAAGCAGTGCATGCAATTATTCAAAATGGTCCTTGCCGCCTTGTTGAACACCTGAAGCTCCTCCACCAGTTGCGCGTTGAGAGCCTCATAATCCTTCCTGGCCATATCCAGCTCATCCCCTGTGGACTTCTGCGGGTGACTTTTGTAGTCTAGCAGTTTGTCATATCGTTTTTCAATTAGCTTCTGTGGGCCTGGGAACATGGCCTGCAGTGCGGTGAGTGGGGTCCAGACAAGTCTGTCCAACTGGAGCTTCGAGTGCGGAAACAAAGAAAAAGGGAAATCAATGAGAAACAACATTGAGCTGCACGTTCCAAGGCAGTGTATTAAGATGGATTTCCAAAATCAACATAGAGTGAAGTGGATTTTGGGAGACCAACTTATTATGGTAAACAGGAAAGACACAGATGTCTTCCCAAACCCAATCAAGGTAGGTAGCAGAGCCGTAAGGCCTAGACTCGGGAGGGGTGTTAGTGTGGCCTATGGCTACATAGAGGCACACACACAACACTCTACCAAATTAAATTAAGTTAGACAGGTTAAGTCCAAAAATATACACTGGTTTATTAGACCTTTAAAATACACACTAATCAATGAAACCTTCAAGCAAGTATTATCACACAAACTATTATCAAACATATATACAACAATAATTGGGGATTCTGACTAGAACCCCTACACTTTACTTCATCTACAGTTAACCAATAGGGAACATACCATCAGTAAAACAAATTAACTCTGTGCAGTAAAGTGAGCGAAGAGAGAGAAAAACAGTTGATACTACACCAGTGCACAGAGTTAAGTAATTAGATTAGCCATGTATAATGAGTAAATCCAACCCTGAGACAGGATGGGGCCTAGTACCCTAAAGTCACCAGTTTTACCAGATATATTGTTCAGGTAGGTTTACTATTGGATTGACCAAGGCCAGTTGTTGCAATTTAGTGTGCAAAAAGGTTCTTCTCCCCTCACCCACTTGTGAGGCAAACAACTTTGGGATCATCTTTGACTCTTCTCTCTTTCTCTCCATACATCACAGACCTTGCCAAGAAGTCGAATTTTCAGTTGCACCTCCTCAGGGGCATTCTGCCTTTCCTCCATTCCCCCAGAAAGAAGCTCACCATCTCCAGAGCCCTGGTTATGTCTAGGCTGGACTACTGAAACAGCCTCTTCCTCAACATGCCTCTTTCCTCCCTTCAACTAATCCAGAATAGGACTGTGAGTCTTATTCTTGGCCTCAAGCCCAGGGACTGCATATCTTCAGCCCCAGAATGTCTCCACTGACTCCCGGTGAGTGCAAGGATCAAATTCGAAACCCTTTGCATCATTCACAAGGCTGTCTGGGGTCTGGGACCTCTTTACATCCAGCTTTCCCTCCCTAAATACCTCCCCGCCAGACTCCTTCGGTCTTCTGGCTCAAACTCTCTGCAGGTCAAATGGTTCTCCAAACAGAGTGGGAGGTAGATCCCTTTCCTTGGCTGGCTCCTCCCTCTGGAGCAGTCTCTCACCCCCCCCCCCCTCAGACTTGAGCCGGATCCTCTTAAGTACCGAAAACTTCTGAAGGCTTTCCTTTTCTCCTCTGCCTTCTCTCTCCCCGCTCCCTTGCTAACTCTCTGTCTGCTGCTGCGACTCATGCATGGTCCCTTCAAAGTCATACAGGGACCATACCACCAACTGCCAGTCCCCCCAGCTTCCTTTGCCAGCACTTGCCCTCTGGCTCCCTTCCCCGGACTAGCCCACCACACTCATCCTCCCTACCCCTCTCTGGCACTTGCCAGCTTGGCCTGCCCAGCACTTGCCCGCCCCCTCCTGCACTTCTCCCTCTACCCCTTCTCCCCAGGCACTTACCACCTTGTCATGCACTTGCACTGTAGGATTGTCACAAGGGCTATATAACTGTCTCTGTTCTACTTTTGTGATTCCCATGTGCCCTACCCCCCCACGCATCTTGTCTTGTGGTGCCTGATAACACTCATGTTTAGGCGCCATACAAATGTCCAATAAATAAAATAAAAGTTAGAAAAGTTCAGGTAAGTGTCTCTTTCAATCCCACTATACTAGGGAAGGTCATGTAGGGGTCCTAAATCAGGAAAGAGAGCATTAGGGCTAGGATGTTAGGCCCATGTAACCCTATGGAGGAGGGAAGAGTGAAAAAGGTATGTTAACTTAACTCTCTTACTCGGATTTTCCCAGAGACCACTTCAGGAGTTCCAGAATCTGTTGGGGCCACATACTTATATCCTTGGTCGAGTCGAGAGAGGCCCAAGGGGGTGGGGATGCAGGTTCCAGAGGTCTGTTTCGGCCGTGGGAATTTAGTTTTGCTAAATCACGGTACCTGTATTACTGTTCCATGGACTGTCTTGATGATCACCCTTGCAACAAAAAGAAGAAGACTTCCGTGGAGCAGGCAACCTCAGGAGACCTCCAGGGAGTGGAGAAGATGAGTTGCAATGGGAGGAGTCACCACAATCAGGCGGGGACAAGCGATCTTTGCTTTGCCAACAAACGAGCAGGCACTGGACAGCTTCTGTTGGGACTAGAAGGCTGAAAATGCAGGAGCAGGATTCTTTTTAGCACAAATTGAAGATTCTCCAAGTTCCAATGATGCATTCAGAACGGCAAAAACTGCAGCGAGATAACCCCGGCGGGAACCCGTCCGTCCACCAGGTGGTCCAAAGACACGTTTGAAGGCTCCGCAGCCACAGATCCTCAAGCAGAGGTCAAGACTGGTTGTTTCCACCAGTCTGGGCGTCAAAGCATTGACAAGGGCCTTCTTGAGATCAGGATAGAGGAGCAGGGCTTCCCTGGGACTTGGCTGGAGGTAATGCTGGTCACCTACAATGGTGGCCCCCTCTCATCCCCCTTCTTCAGTGGCTGCACTTCTTCATAGGGGTATTGGCTCTAATGAGGGATCTGTTGAATGGCTGCAGGAGTAATCATTTGATCCAAGATTTAGACTGGAAGGGCTCCTACATCCACCAATGATAAAGATATGCACCATTGAAACTAGCATTGGCTATCCCACCATGAATAGCCACTGGCTAAACATTCTACCCAGAAACAGCCACTCTGTGACACAGGTGTAGACTGAGACCAGACAGTCCCAGTCCCCAAATGCTACCACACACACACAGACTGCCACTTTGCATGTAAAAGCAGAGGCTTTGCCCGGGAAAGGGCTTTCCATATACGGCAATTTCAGACATGAGAGGTCAGGAAGAAGGCTAAAGGATAACACTGCCAAAGGACAGTTGAACATCTCATGGCATTGCAATTTTAGAGTATATGGTACTCTTTATTGTAAAAACAAACACATGGCAGAATAATATCAATTGCCACCAGCCCATCCTGGACACACTGCATTTGTAACCACAAAGTTGCAAAAGGAAAAGTTATAATTATACAAAGTATCCTAACCGCACTTCACTTGTTTGCGGCTTCAAGAATACAAGAAACATACTAAGGGAGACACAGTTTCCCAGTATGAATAGTCTTATGGTATAATCAGTTTCCCCATGAAATTAAATTAGCACAAATTTGTGTAAAGCCAAAGGCTTTACTTACCTCCAAAAGGTCAGGTCGTCAAAACAAGCAAAAAGAAAGGGTGTTCCATAGAAGACTATAGGAAGAAAGCAACACAAAGGACATCTTTCTAACACAGTGTCCTTTGGAGAGACTAGTACAGGATGACTCATTATAGAAGAGAGTAGGCAACACCTGCTGATAGAGACTGCATCACCTCTTCTCTGGAAGGTGCTGAGCTCGAAAATGATAAGTTTAAAATTTCGAAGTTCGAAAATGGAAGTTCAAAATGCAGTGTTCAGTAATATTTTGAATTAATGTCACTGCAAGTTCAAAATATAAGTTGGATTTTCGATGTTCCTTTACTTTGCCTTTTTTTATTGCTGTATCTAAATGTTGGTATGCCTTCCACCTGACACTTCCCTCTTCTTACAGTCCAAATGGCGTTCCTTTTTTCCCATCCATGCATTATTAGTGTGGAAAGTGCCTCTATAAGTCGTTTTCCCACCGGCCAGCATTCTGATTTTCCATTGGCTGTTGGCTGTTTTCTTTTTTGTTATCGATTTGTTCATTTTCTTTTAAATGGGGGATCTCTTTTCCCCAATTTTCATTGGCCTTTCATCCTCCCATTCATTCACTCCTGCGTTTTTCCAACTTAAAAAAAAAATGTTTTACCATGATTTACGTCACAATTTTAGTTTCAAACTTAAGGCGAGGTAGAGTCATCTATCGGGTTAACTTAATTTCCGCTCTGTTACCCCCACCCCCCTCGTCCTGGCTGTGAAGACAAACATCTTTCAAGGAAGGCAAGTTTATAGTCGGGGAACTCAGCATCTAGGCAAGGGGCCTGCAACCTTTGGCTCTCCAGATTTTTCGGACTACAATTCCCATGATACCTGGCTATTGACTTAAGCTATTTAGGGATGATGGGAGTTGTAGACCAAAACATTTGGAGAACCGTAGGTTGCAGATCCCTGATCCAGGCATTCAAACTTTACAGACCAGTGTCTTTGTAATGTAAAGCACCATAATATTTTCAGTACAGGGAAACTTTTTCACACGCAGGAAGCCAATGCACGTCTACGATTTTGGGACTACATTTTAATTCAAAACCCCACACTCCTACTTCATCCATTATTCTTCTATGATCCTGCAAACCACTTTACATTTACAATCTATGCCTCTGAAATAATACAACAGAATAAAGAATTCATTGTCTGCTTTGTGCAGTAAGGATATTCCTCACCAGTATGCAGTGACCATAACAGATTTTAGGGGTTTGCTTCTGAACATAATCATGCAGTACTTGTCATCAACATTTACAATTTTGTCTGAGCGATGATGTGCCTTTTTTCCTTTGCGAAAGGCCACTTATCACTCACAGCACACTCACAGTTTCCTCACGCGCTGACAAGAACGTAAGTGAAAACAACTTGCCTAACACTGGCCGCCATCTTGGAATGGAAATTCCAACCACTGTTTTGTACAGTATTGGCTATATTCATTATTATTATTGGTATTTTAATGTTGTTGGATTCTTTTTTCTTTTTTATTAAAAAAACAGCTCCTGATTTTTCTAATTAGCTGCACTAGGATTAAAAAATGACAGCAGTCATTGTTTTTTTTCTCCAAGGACTCTGTGCTTGGAATTTGACATCTTGATCAGGGGCACTCCATATTTGCCGTTCCATACTCACTCAAGATATTTACCTAATTGAATTTGCTCTCCGAGTTCACCATTTCTACAAATAGAAAAGATCGCTATGGCCAAATGTTCACGAGTACAATAGGGGACAAGTTCCTAAGAACCACTCTGCATAAAGAAAAAAGTAGTTGAATGAGTGGCCTAGTTCCAAATGGCTGATACGAACGCCAATTAAAGGGCTTCCAGACTATATAAAAATTCTTTGTTTGACCCCATTCATGTCTGCAAATTCAGCTTCTGAATTTTAATGTTCAAGAGGGAGGTACCATTTTGTAAAATTAATTTAGCCTTCTCTAAACAGAACTTCAATTACTTTTAAAATCCGAACCAATTCATTTCTGACTCTTGCTTTTAAGCTAATCCCTTCAGAATTACCTTCCCTGCTTTGCTCTTCCTTGCCAGGCAGCCTTTGAACATCTCACCCTGGCTAAGGGGTACATATACTGTTTTCAATGAAATCCTCCATTGAAGCAACTTATTTGCTCACATTATCTAAAAAACTGTTGACCCATTTTACACACCTTTGACCCGACATCGGAAAAGACTATCGATTATGAAATATTATATAGTGTCATACCATAGGCATTCATCGCCAGACTATACCAGCCTTGGTTGAGCATTTAAAGGAGCATGTTCTTATTCTTCACCATGTACTAAGCAGAAAAGTATCAAACAATTGCAGGGCAAGACTAAACTTAAACCTAAACCCCTTCTCCGGGGCTGTTTTCGGCCATTTTTTCTTTCCCAAACTGGGAAGAGCACCTTCTCGGATCAAAAACTAAGCAAAGTAAATCAAGCATAAATTATCAGGACAGTCTTTGGTCATCAGCTCTAACAGTCCATAGTTCTCCTTTTATAGTTCGGTTGTGTGTGTCTCCCTGACAAACATTGTCTTTTCTTTTTTCTCCTCTCACATGACACAAAATGCTGTCTAGCTTGCCTCCTGGTGAGGCTAGGGCCTGGCCAATTCATATGCTTCCTGCAGGGTCCGTAGCTGCTGTTCTCTGCAGTGAGCTGTAGGGATCGCTGGGGACTTTCTTACAATTGAGGAGAGAGGGAACAGGGTTCTTCTTTTCCAGTTTCTAAAGGAGGAGTATAAGAGGGCCTTACCACCTCCCAACGCTATGGTCCTGAATTATCTTTTGCTTCTGACCATACTCGACCCCACATCATGTGCTTATTCCTCCTCCCACTTTGGATTAAATCCCTTGGCATTGGGGTCTCTCAGCCCCCCCTGCCTCTGGTGATGCTTGCCCTCTCGTTCCTTCCTGCACTTCCCAGCTCACTAGTGCTGGATGCCTCCTCCTTCCCACCCTCTTCCTGCTGTATTTTTCCCCACCACCTATTGATATTCTCCTCCTGCCACCTCCTGGTTGTCTCCTCTGGTCACCTCCTGGTTCTGCCCGCCTGGGAACGTATATCAGTCTCCTGGTTCTCCTCCCACCGCCAGATGGTCTCACCCTGCCCCATCTTGCCATTCCCCTCCTGCCACTCCTGGTGTTCATCTTCTGGTTCTCCACCTCCTAATCTCCTGCCTCCCCCTCTTGTCTCCAGATTCCTCCCCTCTTTCCGCTCTCCCTCCAACTGCCTTTTGCCGCTTATCTCCTAGTTTGCTTGTAGCTTGTTTTTTGAGGGCTAAAAATGAATTTGTATGTGCGTAAGAGCTGTATAGAAGAATTGTGGACATTTTGGGGGGAGTCAAGTGAAATCTTAGTCAAAGAAATGGCTCAACATTATCTATAATTCTTCAAAATAACCACTGATCACCAGCAAATATTCTTTCAGCAAATAAACATACAAACGAGGTAACCGTGTTTTTGGAGTGTCATTAATAGCCAGGATCACTCTATAAACAAGCAGAGACCGGGACAAAGACGGCCTGGGGACACAAATGAACAACCTGCAAAGACGCCAGAAGCAATTGTGACCAGTTTTGAGCCTTTTCTATTTGTGTAGCCACATGAATCAATGGCCATAGAATCGGCTCAAAACTCGTCCACAACTTGTCAAAATATCCAGACCACTCACAAATACATTTCTAAAAATAAAAACGATAGCATATAGTTTTTACACTGTTTGTGCCCGAGGTCTGGAACAGGAGAAGGAGAGGCCATGCACTAGGTCCGGACAGGAAGAAGAAAGGGCTGGGGTGTCACCTTTTCTACGGACAAGTGCTCCTGTGTGTCCTGCTGGTATTCTGGGCGTCCTTAGTCGTCCTGGAATGGGGAATGGAGAAATTGATTTTTCTTTACCAATCATTAATACCCGGCACGCGCTGCGCACCGGGAATACAACGTGTGGATTGGCTCTTTTCCGAGCCATACCACACAGTATTCCCGTGTACACCGTACGTGCTGGGTACTCTGTTCCCGGCGAGGGGCGTGGCAGCCCCTTAGCCAATGAGGAGGCTCGAAACGGGGCAATTCCCGCTCCGAGCCTCCCCATGGCTGTCGGCTGCCTTCGTCCCCCGCCAGGGACTCGGGTACGGTTTTTCCTCCCACACCTCCCCCGCAAACTATCCCCTCCTCACCCTCCCAACCCCACTTAGCTTCTTTTTTCTTCTTTTCTTGGAGCGAACGCGCTAGAAACACTTCTGTTCCCAGCGCGTCCGCTCCCGATGGGCGCCATGGAAAGGGAAAACGGACTACCTTTGCCGGCGGCCATCTTTTTTCCAACTTTTTCCAACTTTTTGCCAGGCCGGGGTACTAATGGCAATAAGACCCTCGGCGGCGGGCCAATACCGCCCACTACGGCCCTGGGGGCATTACCTGGGGCGGTATTGGCCCTCCGCCTCGGGTCTTATTGCTACAGTAAGAGCTAGCTCACACAGCTGACTGATATCCAGCTGTGTAAGCCCACACCACCTCTTCAGCTTCCTTTCCCACCCCAGTACTCCTTCTCAGTGTTGTTTCCAAGTCACCAATGTGAGGTGGGGAAACAGTGTTTTCCGGTTTCAACCAAAGAGACATGTTCTCTCGGTTGTGTGCTTCCTGGACCGGAAAGCTCATTTCTGTGACAGAGATTACTTGTCTGTGAGCCTCCAGAGACCAAAGTTCCCATCCTGGTGTATACTGTGTGGCGCTATCCTTAAAGTGGGCAGGATGATGCAGAGAATGTTGAGCTAAATACTCCACTCTGCTGAAAGCCACAGCAAGTTTCTGTAAGTATCTTGAGTTTGCTAATACATTTCATTAGCGAAC
Organism: Ambystoma mexicanum; assembly: GCF_040938575.1. Taxonomy (NCBI): domain Eukaryota; kingdom Metazoa; phylum Chordata; class Amphibia; order Caudata; family Ambystomatidae; genus Ambystoma; species Ambystoma mexicanum. The sequence goes on from NC_090937.1 coordinate 463,492,869, forward strand.
CCTCTGGGAGAGCGTTACAATAGTCCAAGTGGCCAGACACCAAGGCCCCTACTACAGCAGCACACTTCACGGGGTCTTGAAGGGATAAATCCCCCCCCCGCCCCACAAATATACTCAGGATATTAAAATAGGATTATTCGCGAAGGGCCTCAACCGTTATCAACTATTCCTTTCAAGCATGAGACTACAACTTGACATATTTTCCAAACATCAGAGGGAGATGGGGAGGGAGGAGAGATCCCTGCATGGTGCTGTAGCAGGAGCTCTTCCATGTTTCACTGGCTAAGATGCAGCCAGCTGGAGCCCCTCCAGGCTGAGATATCATCCAGGCTTTGTGATTCTACGCTCAGACAGAGTTCAGTTTAGCTGTAACTACTATAAGGTGATAAAACAAAGAGAAATGGTTTAACTTCAAGAAGAACTGTACAGTACTGTGAAAATGGATGTAAAAAGTTGTGGAATGGTGGAACAGTAAAAAATAAAAGTATTGGAACTCAGTTCCCAATAGTTCCCCCTCACTTTGACCTCGGGACTCCAGTATCCGTAATAGCACCTGCACTTCCACCCCCTTTGTTCCCCAAAGGTGTGCACTGTGCACTGGTGTGCACCATTGAGGTCAGAGCATTTTCTCGGTGGTGGATAGGCGGGGGTCGGAGGGAGGGACATTTAAAACTAAGTTTGAAAGGAATTATTCAAAAAGTAAAGCTATCTTTATCTTGCACCCTCTCAGTGCATGCGTTCTTTTTGGGTCACCATTTGCAGAAAAAGACACTGGAAATGGGTGGTTTATATGTGGATTCATTTCAGATGGCCCAGTGAGGGTCAAAGCGGGCCCCACTCCGGGCCCACTCCTGTGACTCTGTGCTTTGCCACCAATGGGGTACCTATGAACTGAAGCCCACCCTTGTATTCCTGTCATATAAGAGGACATTTGCAATCCCAGCTCAGACTCTCCCTGAACCATGCCCCTTCTCCGTCTTCCCCAGTGCCTTGGGGGGTCTAAGAGTGCTAAAAAAGCAACCAATCACATCCTGGTGCCTGTTACCTTCTGTAGCTGGCTCCATACCCCCCCCCCCCCTTCCCTCCTCCTCAGCAGCTTATCTTGTTTAGGTGGCTGCAATGCAGCGCAAAGCCCCATAAAAGCAACTAACATAACATAACTGCTACACGGAATTTCAACATTCCCAAAAAGGTTGCTGCACGAGGTTGTAAGCCCTGCATGAAGATTACATTGGGCCAAGTTGCATTCAGCAGTATGTGGGCGCCAGATGTATAAACTCCTGGCTTTCTCCATTGGGAGATCTATTCAAATCCATAAACTAGAGGGTTAAGGCATATCTGCTTTGCATGCTGTGGAGAGCTGTGGGGTGGGGAGTGCTGTTTTCGCAACACGGCAGTAATCTCAGTATCGCCTCGAAAAAATGAATGACAAAATAACGAGCCTGAAAATCGATCGAATCTTTCAATATTTTAGCACTTTTTCGCAAAAAATAGATGGGGCGTAGGGTAAGGAATACAATAACGCATGTGGATGTAGGAGAAGGGCGGGGGGGGGGGGGGGGCAGAGGTTCACCCTGCATTAAAAATCGAAAAAAGTGCAAAAATAAACAATGTCGAAATTCGATTGAAACAAATTCGGCCTCTTTAGCCTCGTTGTTTTAAATTCGTTATTTTAATGTAGATCCGTAATATCACAGTAGTGTTGAATACAGCTGCTATGATAATATGCATTAGCTCTACTGCTCTGCTACCTGTATTTTAATATTGGTTTACTGCTAGTGAAAAAGTGCTGCGGTGTGACTGCAATTGCAGACCAGCTGTGGTATTTACATTACGGTAGTACTGGCGCGGTATTATCACTTGTCCTTTTGTATTCCTGTATTGGTATTGTAGTGTCAGTCCAGCTGTGCATTACCTTCAAGTCACCAGCTTAATTGTTCGAACCTCTCATTGAAAGCAGTATTTTAGGCGATTATAACCGCACACAATTTGATATAATGGATATATCGCATACTTTCAGTTACACGTTTCAGTGCATGGCTGCATTGTGAATATGTAATAAAATAAGGATTGGCAATGCCAACAGTTTGGGCTTTTTTGTAGGCATTTGAAAGGCACTTGCCAGGCACAGCTGTAGTGGTATTAACTGGCCAATGGTGCCAACAGGTGAAAAATGGCGGGAGTGCCTGGGCGCATCTAATAGCAGTGCCTTGCAAATGCCTAATACTTATGGCACAATCCAAAACTGTTGGCTTTGCCAAGGTTTGTTTTCAACAGGACTTTGATGAAGGACATGCAGAGTGATTATAAATCGAGTGGCTAACGGTAGGCCTGGTTTAGACATTTCTATTACAGCAGTAGCACATTTACAGCTCCAATTAAGTCATTAACTCTCAGAAGACTGCCTTGAAAAAACACTGGCAGGTACTTTGAGTGCAAAGTTTGCTTTTAAGGCTTGATTAAAGCGAGTGGAAAGATTTCCCAGGAGGCGGTGTTGTGGGTGGGGAGGGGCAGGAACTGGGTGGGACTGGCCATAGGGATTAGCGTGGCCATGGGCAGTCAATGGGTGGAGGCAAACAACACCGAGAAGCTGTGTGTCCCTCCTCATATGCCATTTCCCGCGATCTGCACTGTAGTGCAATCGTTTCAGCTTGCCACCTAATAGCCCAAACTAAAAAAGGTTACACAAGTATGCTCCTATTCTTTACATCACACTGTTGATACTGTTTGGAGTAACTGCACTTGACTTTACTCGCCTTCAGATTTATGACTAAATGAAAGAATGCAAACTATGAATGCTACCTGCGAAAATGATGTAAGGGCCCCATTCCAAGTTTGGAGGTGTTGGTCAATTATGCAATATATCACATGTCTTACCACTGTGTCAAATTACGAGTTTTGCACTGAAACTCTCACAAATCGCCTGCTTTTTGGTCGAGGCAATTTCCGCCACACAGAAGCGTTACCATCTGCGTGATACGGCATGTGGCGATATGGCATTCCCCAATGCAGTCCAGTGGGACTCTAAAATGGGGAACAATCGAAGGGTCTGCTTGACACACAATGCTTTGGACCGTCTGCAAAAGAAATACCTCCAAACCTGTAACAAGGCCCCACGTGTTTGGTGCTGCAAAGAGAAAGGGCCATGCTCACTTTTTTTCCTCAGAATAATAAAAATTCACTTACAAAATCCTGGTACGGACATCCAGCGTCACTTGCTGTGCTGGGAGGACCATTCTTCTTGGCATCTGTACCTTGAATTATATCTTGAAGTTCCATTATATTTTGCTCAGAGAGCGGCAGAGCGTCCTGCAGGAAGCAAATCGATTTAGCCTGGGGTTATAGAGAAATGCAATTCTAAAAAATATGCGGTAGAAATTAATTTGCCTTCTCCAGATATCCAAAATGTCTCCTTTTGGGCAAACCATTTTATTCATTAGAATAGTCTCACACTCCATTAAGATGTGCAGATGTTGTTCTTCACTAAAATAGGTGGACTGTTCTTGGTTATTCTTGAATTCACACAGATGAGTGAATTGGTTTTCTCGTCTTTACATATGGTTCCACATTTTGAATTAAGTAGCTTAGTGTGGGAACTGAGGGAACAGGTGCCTCAGAAAAATGTATGTGAATTGTAATAAATGATTCTACTTTGAATATTAGATGCCTAAAAACTACCATTTTTTATTGAAATGTTTTAGTTAGGGATGCCCTCGGTCTGGGAAGTTCCCGACGAAGACTAAAAGTGGACTGCCATCTTGAGATGTCGGAGGACTGCCATCTTGTGATGTCGGAGCATAGGTTGACGTATGTGGGAAGTCCCAAACCTAAAATGGAATCCATTGCTTACTAGGAGTTCCCTTTATGCGAAAATTACCCACTTTCTAGACCGAGATTTCAGACCATTAATTTATGCTTAGAAACCCAATAAAAAGGTTCAAATTGTTTTTTCAATTGTTTAATATTATTGGAATCAAATGAACAACGTTTTCGATACTCTATTTATACTTTACAATGCTTTATTGTGGATCTATGTTTGAATGAACTTGAGACTAAGTGGAGTTAACGTAGTCCTCGAATATGTGTTTACTTGGAGAAAGTGGGCTCCTCACTTTTGCTAAATCTCCCCATCACTTTCTTGCAGGCCTGGGATTGTTTGGGGAAAAGCTGAGCGTGAACACTCACAGCTCCAGTAACTTATGGGCCAGCACCCAAATGTATTTAGAACCAGTTGCTCTCAAGGCCTTACTGGTTATTTGTGTAACATATTGCAGAGGTAATCATCCTACATCCTAAACCCTTGAGTGGATGGAGGTTCCCGCATTGGGGAAAGGGCATTATTGATAAATGTTCTACTAGACTCATTTTTGCCTCTGGTAGTACACATTCTTCCTAGAAGCAGTGATGTTATTTAACAATGAAACCAAGCCCGCTTTTAAATGCATGCGCACAGCTCAGTGCCCAGTCTTGCCCCACTACTCTTATGTGCCCCATCCACCTACCAGCAAATTATCTTTTCTTCCAAAAATAACTTTTTCTTCACCAAATATTCTGTCTCAATGCTATGATCCAATCCCAAAGGATTATTTTACTCTTCACTCCAATTCTGTATATGACACCGCACCCTAAAGTTGCCAGTACATTTGTATATGTAATGCAAGTACACATTTAACGTGAATGGTATTAACTGCGGCTCAAAAGTAAGGCTACAGATACAAAAGCATACAAAGTCCAGACTCTACAGTCACTGCGGCATTGAACATACGTCGTCTGGAAACGCAGAGGAGTTGGGACGCGAGATCCTCCGGGTCATGGTGGTGCCTTTCAGCCTGTCCATTTCCCTACTTACTGTAGCATCTACATCCAGTTTGGCTCCAATTTGGACTGCCCACGTATCGCTCAATTTCGCAACGCGCACATGCAAACGTTCTCTATGCATATATACACCAACCTTCATGTGCTGCATGGCGTATGAAATGTTCTTCACACACAGCCTCACAGCCTTTCCCAAGCTTCGAAAGGTTTTTTCTTCCTTGTCAAATGTTTTGTCCTTTATCTGAAAGATAGGGATGTGCTTAAATTACGAGCAAACCATAACTGCAGCAGGTGATACATTTGGAAGAAATAGAAAGCCTTGTGCACGTATAGCACATATTTCCATCCATCAGTGATACCAAGTGTTGAGACTGCAAGCTAAGAGCGAAAGGGTCTTCAATCATCAGCGCAATGGATAGTTGCATTGGGCATCCATCGCTCAAGCTGCAGCAACACAGTTTACACTTCATGCATCAACAAACCATCCTAGATCTGAAATCCCTTCCAAGGCGGCATCTAGCATGTAACACGATACATGTAACAGCAATGTGCTATGGTCTTAACAAATGCCACAAAGATCAGGTACAAGTTGGCAAATGGCTGTGCCACCATGGCAGGGCAATACTTGTACACACTAGGGTGGAAGCGGCAGTGACGCAGAGCATTCTTAGTATATCTGCTATCATCGTAAGATGGGTATACTAGTTCCATCGGCAGGTGGGGGGGGCGGTGGGCATGATCCATGCAAATTGCTTTCACAGGAGGCATAGCCAATGTCACTCCTTGCACTGAGGCTGGACTTAGATAGCAGATTCTGGCCTCCAAAGATAGTACAATCATTTGGGGTGGGTGTTTACCCCCAGCGTCAATGTCCCAAAGACACTGGATGAGATTCTGTGACCCGTTATAGACCAGGGTACTACTACCCACTTTATCATGTACAGTTTGAGCACAAACATGTACAACTCTGAGAAATACTAATACAAAAGAGCAGCCTATGCTCTGAAGCCATATTGGTATCAAGTGAAAAAAAAGAACACTCAGAGCAGTCTTTCTAAATCGAACTGTCACGCCCCTGGGGCAAATGTGCCAGGCAGGGTCAGGTCCGAAGACACGGCCGAATAGTGGGGGGGTTTAGGGTGATGTATTTTGTAGGGAGCAGATGGAGGAGCAAAGCGCGGTGGTGGTGAAGCCCCCCTTTTAAGGAGAGATAGCAGTGGATTGGATGAAGGGTCGGGGGGGGGGGAGTAAAACCCATCAAAAAGTGATATGAATATTGGGGGCCATACAAAATCGTCCGAAAAAAGGTTATTTTTGATGTGCAGCCTTCAGTATTCGACAATATCACAGAGCCCCCATTACTTACTAGTATGAACAATAATTATGTATACATGTTTCTTTTATTGGGAAACCCATAGTACAAAGATTGTGTAGTATATGCACCAACAGTGTACTCCTTTTATTCAAGTAAAAGGTATCAGAAATATTAATGAAACGTCAAATCAAAACCTATTGTAAAATGTAGCAGGTGGAGAGGGGACTGATTGCACTGGGAACATTTTTAGGGGAGAAAAGAACTGGTTAAACGTTTCAAGAGCTTAGATCTCGAAATGGGAGGATCGACACACAATTTTAGAAATGTTTAGGATAGCCGTAGAGGAGAGACTATTGGATTTCAAAATGGGGCACATGAGGTCTCCAATTGTGTCAGCGGTAGCCGCCCGTACCAGTAAGGTGAATGAATGCTAATAGTACTGGACTTACAACTGCGAGTAGTGTCCTGCTCCGTCATAAATCGCAGAAGCAAATTTTGGTGAGGAGGAAAGAGTTGGATGAAATGTGGCTTTAAACTGCCATTCAAAAACGATACTTGCAGACAATTTGGGGAGTAGTAGTTTGTGTCTCTCAACAGGTTTCCCCATTGGTGCATTTTTCTAGAAATCTATAAACCCCACCAGAGCTCTGGTGCAATAGGCGCTGGGTCCTTTGGAGAAGGGAAACCTTGAATTTGGCAACAATGAGACACATTGTCACGCCCGTTACCCCATGGCGCCTATGGAGCCGATGGACTTTCCGCCATGGATTGGCTCATCACGCCATTCTGGAATGTGCTGTAACGCTCTAGCGGTTTTCCATCATGGCTGCCGCCTGAATGAATAAGTTCATTTGGAATCCCAGACTTGGCGTGTAGCAACCCTTCGGGTTTCCTTTTGGGTAAGGTGGTAGTTTAGGACTTCATTGGTCTTCCCCCTATCCGTGCCTTTTGTCTACTTTCGCTTCCTGCCTTTCTGTCCCTCTGAGTGCTTGTTTACTTCGTGGGGTCTCCTGTTGTCTCCATGTGGTTCGTTGCCTCCCTTTGTCCTTCCCTCCTGTTCGCGGGTTCTCCCGGGGCTCTCGCTTACCTGGCTCTCTGTGTCTCCCTCCAAGTACGCTGGTGCTCCAAACCACTGTTTACCGAGTACTCATTTCTGTACCTTGGAGTATGGCCATTTATTCCCTACTCGACTAGGACTTCTTTCCTGACTTTTCAAACATCTTGTTACTCCAAGTCCTTACTGGAGCTGCTTGTTGGATCCAAACCACACCACAACCTTCCAGGGGTTTTTCTATCTGTATAGGCTTTTCCCCTATCCGGCTTCCTCAGGGAAGGGGGCGCTAGTCTGCCAGTTTCTCATGTAGACATAGTGGCTTCCCTCCAAGACAGGTCTTACCTCTTCAAGGAAAACAAAAATCAACAAAGAAGGAGAAGAAAGGAAGGAAGGAGGGATCCTCTTCTTTAAGTCAGGAAGAAACAGGTGAGGTGCTTGGAATCTTATCTGATTTCGGAGACGAACCTGACACGTAAGAAGCTAGACATCTGGCAAGGAAAGCTAGAGGCGTCCATTTGCCCCCCGCAGATCAATTATAGGGGATGGCAACGTATCACAGGCCTCATTTGTCAGCTCGCCTGAGCTTTTCAATTAGAAAGTTGACGCTTTCTTCTCCAGATTGTGTAGGATCTCTTCAGCCTAATTTGTAATGAGATCTAGGGATTCACTCCTATGAGTGTTTCATGGCAGTTATGGAAGCATTACATTGCTTTTTGAATATTAATAGATGAGGCTGGAGACAATTCATGGTGTTTACAATCACATAGGGCTCTGATTGGGTGTGCACCTTAACTCTTACACTTCACACTGAAACAATGCACTCGAAGAAGCAAACTTCAGCATAACAATGAAAATAATGTTCTACTGGGATAAACATTCTTAACAGAGAGGTATTTACTTAAACCACCCAAATACTCCATGGCTCCCACAGGGTTGTGTGCTTTGATGGTGGTAGGATGGGCATACCTGGCGTTCAGATGTGTTGAAGTCCTAATGAGAGAGGGTTTAGGACATTTTGGAGGTTGGGGTAAGCCGCCTACTGTGTAAAGAAACATCCAGAAGTAGAAAATGAGGGATCCCCCAGAGCCTCTTGCCCCTGCTACTTTACAGAGCCCTGAAAACCCCAGAAATGTGCAAAGAAGAGCGGGGTACCTTGCTGTGTTCACTGCGTGGCCCACGAACTTGGACAACAAACTGCTGGCCTCCGAATGGCATCCCCACCTTTTGGGAACTCATTAAAATAAATGATTTACAGTAAACCTGGGCTTAGATGGGAAGGTCACAGAGAGCCAATCACAAGCGCCCTCCTCGGCTTGACCACAAGTGATGTAAATGGCCCATCACAAATCCTTTTCCTGCATGCCAATTACACACAAAGAAGGCAGTAGGCGCTAGCATTGAGGGAGTGTGTACGACATTTGCAAAAGTTATAGGGTGCAAAGAGAGCAAAGAGGGAGGAGGAGAAGAGCAGAGAAGAGAAAGAGATTGGAGCTCAAGGAGAGAAAGTCAAAGTAATAGGTAAAGAGCAGAAGTGTTAGAATCAGGCTTAAGCTGGAGGAGGGAAAGATCAAGGAGGAGGCAGAGAGAAGAAGATGTTTGAGAGAGAGGAAGGAGGAGGAGAGCGTACAGAACCAACAGAAGATGGAGAGAATAAAATGGAAACAGGGAGACTGAGACCCTTCACCCAGTCTTTGTATTGTCAGGGGAGGCTCCTTGTTCACGATTACTGGTGTTTTGATCCAGAGCCTGGTCCATGTGGAAGGCCAGAGTTGAGAAAGAGGGGTCATAAGCCCTTGGCGAGATGTACCCAGATTCAAGGAGAAGCCGTGATACCCCTGAGAACTTGTGAGGGAAGGAAGGAGGAAAGACACGAGACAAATAGTGCAATAGGTTTGATGTAGCTTTGTGGTGGATTTGGCACAGGAGGAACCAAGCCCTGCTCTATTGAATGTTTTAGCACCAGTTCACTCCTGAGGCAGCCACAAAGGCTGAGCCCTGTGTGGGGGCCCTTAAGGAATCAGAGCCTGTGCTGGACTCCCACAAGACCAGAGCCTTTAGTGGGTGTCCACGAGACAAGAGCCTGTGGAGAGGTCTTGAGAGACCAGTGCCAGTAGCTTACTCTGGACCCTGTAGAACGCCATTAGCTGGCGGCGTGATAATGGCTGTAGGGTGAAAATCCACTCTGGACAAACAAATAATCCATCATCGGTTATATCCAACTTATACCACAAGAGGATGGGAGCCCTTGGATCTTCAGGGAACTATGAACGACTGAAAACCGCTGAGGCTGATACAACCCAGGACATTAACCTTTTTGGATTAATAGGCATGGAGTCAGGACCACTGTCCTACAACAGACAAGGGTTTGAACAACCCACTCAAATGTTCACTTAAACCTCTGCACTGGTATTTTAAGATGTGTTCCCGTTTTGTTAATTAGAATCTGTAGACTTTACTCTAACCTCGGTGTTCAATCACAAAAATCGAACTTGTACACATCCTGTTTTGTATCGAGTCTTCCACTGATTCCTCGTTGATCCATTGGCCTGTGAAAAAGAACACTGGTGCCTCGATCCTCCTCTGCTCCCGAACCTCCGAACCTCCGAAGTTCTTTGGCCCTTCTGTGGACCCCAGCATTTCCAATCTCCCAATGCGTATAGTTTTGGGTCCAACTCTGATGTGATATAGATGTAAGGTAGAGTTCCATGGTTGTCATAGCCAGGCTGGTTGGTACATGGGAGCAGCCCCTCCCAGGATGGCCACCCACACTTTTCCCCCAGAACACAGCAGATTCCATAATAGTTGCCCAGCAATGCCAGTTCATGGGTGAATACTGCATTGTGTACCTGTATAAACAGAGACTCTACAAAGTGACATGTGCTTTGCAATGCACCAGGATTCAGTGTTAGTTTCCTGTTACTGTTGCCAGCCATTCTTCCTAGGTCCCGCCATATGTAAAGCTTCATGCTTCTGACCGCTGATCCCTTCGTCTGTCTCCAGTCCTCTTAATATCTCTGTGTCTTGCTTGCAGCACTCCAAGGCATCGTCCTGTCTTTGATCTCCAAGTGGTTTGCTATTTTTCTGAATATCTCAGTCTTCAATCTCCATGCTCTGTTAGGTTCCGGCCCTACACGCTCTCTGGCCAAATGTTATCTAGAAAACCCGAATTTCCTTACCATTCAGGGAGTATCTGCCACCCCTTTTCAACTCCACTTTCCCTACAGGTATTCCGTCAGCTTTTGGCAGTGTGGATTATGGGATGATCTAGGAATTTCAGGTGGGCACCATGATATGATACTTGAAAGTAATACATTTTCTTCATTGTGTGCTCCTGTAACCAAGAGCATGCTCCTTTTGCACTAGGAGTAAACTAATGTAAGGTCCTGGCAACTGTGTCTGGGACTTGGAAGGACCACTGTATGAATCAGTCATATGTTCGCTTCCATATCCTTTGAAAGAATGGTTAAATGAGATGAAGCCAAATCAATTCTATTCTCGTGTGTCAACAATTTCATGTCCCAACAATTTTATTTTAACTATTTACATAAAAGAGATCAAAAAAACAAAGCACCGGCAGAAAATGTTGCAACTGGTCCAATGCAGTTCAGACATTTATCTGTGTTCAGGGAAACATTCCGCCCGTTTCTACTGCATCTTCTTCATAAAGAAATAGAATCCACAGAACACCACAAGAGGCACATCTCCCGTCCTCTTCTACGATCTCACACAATTCCATGAGCATTTCAACTCACTACGAGATCCTGCAAGGTTGCTCAATTATGTTTATGTTTATTGTGTTTATATAGCGCTTTACGCCAAAGTGCTTTACATTATAACAACAAGGATACAATAAAAAAAACAGTAGAAGCAATTGCAAAATATGAATCAAACCAGTAATACAGTAAGTAGAACAATTTGCCAGTGAAGATAACGAGGGAGGAGGGGGTGGAGAAGGGGAAGGAAGTGGGAAACAGGAAGAGGAATAGGCTGAGAATGAGAGATGAGGAGAGGGGACTTAAGAGGAACAGAGCAGGGAGAGAGAGGTAAGAAGAGGAAGGTAAGGGGGAGGAGAGAGGAAGGTGGAAGGAGGAGATAGGAGTGTCAGAGAGGGGAGTGGAGAAGATATTTCAAGGAGACACGAAAGGAGGAATAGGTGGGGATGGAATGGATAGAGAGAGGAAGGAAGTTCCAGTGGAGGGGGCAAGGAGCTGAAAGGAGCGAAAACGAGAGGAGACGCATGGGAACGGGGGGAACAGAGAGAGAAGGAAGAGATCGACAGATCGGAGAGAGTGTGAGGGAGTGTAGAATGAAATGAGAGAGGAGAGATATGGGGAGCAAGATCGTGAAGAGATTTAAAGACAAGACAGAGGAAGTGGAATTTAAGTTGGGAATGAAAGGAAAGCCAGCCAAGATGAGAGAGCGAGGAGGAGATGGAATCGTGAGGAGAGAGAAGACAGAGGATACGAATGGCAGAGTGGTAGAGGGATTTGAGGGAGGCAAGATGAGAAGCGGGGAGTCCAAAGAGGAGAGAAGAGCAGTTGAAAAGATGAGAGAAGAGATTAAAAGTTTAGTGGCATGGAAGGTGAGAGAGGAGCGGACTTTACGAATATTGAAAAGGTGGTAGCGGCATGCGCGGGAAGTAAGAGAAATATGGTGGGTGAAGGAGAGGGAGGAGTCAAATTAGATGCCTAGATTACGAGCATGGGCAGAGAGAGGAAGATTAGAGGGATGGAACATGAATAAAAGGAGGGGGAGATGAATAAAAGAACAAACAGAGTTAATCACACCCTTCAGATTTTCTTTCTATCTTTCTTTCTTTCTTGTATGGCACCTATACAGCAGAAAGTGTTTCCAGGCGTCACAAGAGAAAGGGGGGGAGCGGTAGGGCGACATAGGAGAAAACAACAATAACGGTCATACTAGGCCTTGTGACATTCGGATCGTACAAGTGAAGTACCAAGAGGGGCAGGTGGGGGGACAGGTCAGGAGAGGGAGAAGTGCTGGAGGGAGGGGGCCCATGGTGCTGGGCAAGTGCAAAGGGGGGCCCAGGAGGTCTAGTGCCAGGGGAAACTAAGATTAGGGTAATAGTGCGAGTGGATGAGGAGGACCAGCCTCGGAAGGCTAATCAGGGATGGGTGCCTGGGGCCAAGTGCTGGTAGGAAGGGGCGAGAAGGGAGGACTGGACAAAGGAGGGCCTGAACCCAGAGAGACTCATAAGGGACACAGGCATCCAGTTTTAGCGTCAAGAGAAGATTAGTAGCAGAGGGGGAGCGCAAAGGAGGATGAGAAAAGAAAGGTTGTGAGGAGCTTCTGGAACTTTAGGAGATCCGTCCCAAGACAGAGGGGCAGGGAGGCCATTCCAGAGGGAAGCCCCAGCCGAAGAGAAACATCTACTCCCCACTCTCTGCTTGAAGAAACGTCTGACCTGCAGAGAGTTGGAGCTAGAGGACCAAAGGACTCTAGCAGGGAGGTATTTAGGGAGAGAGAGTTAAATGTTGTGAGGTCCCAGGCCCCAGAAAGCCTTGGGGATGATGCAGAGGGTCTTTACGTTTCTCATGAGCTCACTGGAAGTTCTGGTTTCTCAAGGACCCAGCACAGCCTAGGGTTTCTGGAAGTCCCACCTTGTTTGACAGGCCCAGACCTGGGCTACGACATTCAGAAGCCACAGCCAGTTGCTGGTTGATTCCTCAATGCTTCTTTAATCCTCCTTTTCCACCTCTTTAAAGTTGTTCCTCTTCTCTTCTTCTTTCCTCTCTCTGCTCTTCTCCAACTGCAACCTCCTCACTGCTCGCTCTTCTCTTCCATCCTCATGTTTCTCCCTCTTTCAACTCCAGTCTTTCACTTGCTCTTTCTTTCCCCCACTCTTCATCTGCCCTTCCCCAACTCCATCGTTTCCTTTCTTTTCCTCCTTCAACCTCAAGCCTTCCTTCCAACTCTGTCCTTCCTCCTGTATTACTCTCTATCCACAACTCCATTACTCCTATTCAACTAATTTTTGCTGGCTTCCTCTTCTCCTGCTCTGTCCTCTTTAGCATCCTTGGAGTACCACTTCTTCCACACTATTTAACCATTCCCTTGGTATCACCCCCTACCCCTCTTTCTTCTTTCTGTGATGACCTGACTCTCGCGTCTTCTATTTTACCTCTTGACTTTTCTTGCTTCTTGGTGGCTATAACCATCATCTGTTGGATTCCCTCCCTTTATTCATTTACTTCAATCCTATCATCTTAATCAATATCCTACTCCTCCTTTTCACATGTTTGGCTCCTCTCTTGATCTTATATTTTCCGATCATCCTCTTGACTCACCCATTACTAGCTCATCTATCTTTTCCTCTGATCATTCTTCTTTCCTTTACTTTCTCTCCACCTCCCCCTCTCTGTGTTTCCTCTTGAATGTTTGAATACCATTGGTCTAATGTGTTCTCTCTATGTTCCTTAGGGCTCAGAGGTTTAGTTTCCAGAAAACACTTCTTTAGGGTCATGCTTCATCCGGTGACTCCTTTGCCCTTCGGTCGGATGTGTACATTTCTTTGTTACCTTTAAATGTAAATCAGTTCAGAATGTTCTGGTCATATTTGTAGTATCATGCACTGGAACTGAAAATCCCAATGCACTTACTTTCCATTCATTCGAACTTTGAGATGGCTTCCTTGCAAAGCCAGGCTTCAGAGTTGCACTATCCTCCCCCTCCCCCCTCACAGGATCCTGCACGGTGATTTGGGTTCAATTTCCTGCATGGATCTTCCATTGCTCATGCAACCACTGCTCTGTTTTTCTGGCACCTCTTAGAGCCTAGAATGGTCCCAGTCCTTCAAAGGTTTGTGACTGAATTTAAGATTATCAACCGTCTGAGGGTTTCCCTAGCGAAGCTGCGGTCCCAGGTGTGTATCCCCAATGCCATCGTTGGCAGGTTCCTGGCAATTCCTCCTATATCTACAAACTGCATCTAAAGAACATAGGAAAAGTTAACCTTGAGTGGTGACTCCAGCTAGACAAATAAGTGCAAACGTTGATTTCAATGACAGAGCAATAGAGAGACTGTATGTATCTCTTTAATAATTATAGGTTAGGTAACAGAGATAACACAGTGTCTTGTCTTGAAAAAGGGTAAAATCAAGAGAATAGAGAGAGAAATTACCTTAATGGCAATCTCCCCTTCTGTCACACATGTAATTGCAGACGTTCAGGGTTTTGTCACTGGTATGGCTGCCTAAGCGGTCTCTGGGCCTACCTGAGGGTCTCCCCCGGTCAACATCTTCCAGTGGCTGGTCACCCTCTTGGATTTCTTGCTGATGGAGTGGATGTTCAGCTTGGCGAGCTTGTCCTTAAGGGATTCTTCTTCATCGCTCCTCCTGTACTTCAGCACTGCAGAAGGGCACAAAGCACGGACACATGAACACCAGCAAGCACCCACCAAGACAGCCGGCTTTATCAGATTTAGGAACTGTCGCAGATTTAGGAACTGTCGCAAGGTAAATTGATCATACAGAGAGGCATTTCTCTGCACGCAGCTCATCATTTGCATCGGAGATGCAGCATCAACCAAGAAATATAACTGATCTCTCAATACAATATACAGTCTCAAGTATTGTTTCACTAACCTGCAGTGCCAGCTCTGATGGTGCTGAAGATGCAAGTGTACACATGCAGTGGGGAGGGGATAACACGAAGTGGAGGATTCAACTGTTTCAAACTCATTCTTGAATATTCCCCTTCAGGTCACTGGTTTAAATATCTCTCTCTGGTTCGCATAAACCAAAAGTGGGGACTACGCCCGCTCGGTGGAGGACGGTAGTTGCTAGTTATATGAACAAGTTTGTTGCAAATCCATAGGAAATATTATGCACATATAATCTTCCAGGCCGTTGCTATCACAGTTCACAAGACAATATGGCATCCATCATCACCACGTGACTTGACATTCATGTTGACTCATCACATTGTAAACTTAAACCACAACAGATTATGTGACGCAGCTCTATGATTTTTTCATAAGTAGACAAAGACTTAAAATGTAGATGTTATTTATCTAAATGGAGCAAGCCGGCAGAGCAGCTTGTTCCACTGAATCCCCATATGTCGAGAGGGAAAATA